>NC_092107.1:42183095-42258101 GCF_045679555.1 Salvelinus alpinus
CACAGCTCTCTGTATTATACAGCTCTCTGTATTATACCACTAGATACAGCTCTCTGTATTATACAGCTCTCTGTATTATACCACTAGACACAGCTCTCTGTATTATACAGCTCTCTGTATTATACCACTAGACACAGCTCTCTGTATTATACAGCTCTCTGTATTATACCACTAGACACAGCTCTCTGTATTATACCACTAGATACACAGCTCTCTGTATTATACCACTAGACACAGCTCTCTGTATTATACCACTAGACACAGCTCTCTGTATTATACAGCTCTCTGTATTATACCACTAGATATAGCTCTCTGTATTATACAGCTCTCTGTATTATACCACTAGATACAGCTCTCTGTATTATACCACTAGATACAGCTCTCTGTATTATACCACTAGATACAGCTCTCTGTATTATACCACTAGATACAGCTCTCTGTATTATACCACTAGACACAGCTCTCTGTATTATACCTCTAGATACAGCTCTCTGTATTATACCTCTAGATGCAGCTCTCTGTATTATACCACTAGATACAGCTCTCTGTATTATACCACTAGATACAGCTCTCTGTATTATACAGCTCTCTGTATTATACCACTAGATACAGCTCTCTGTATTATACAGCTCTCTGTATTATACCACTAGATACAGCTCTCTGTATTATACAGCTCTCTGTATTATACCACTAGACACATCTCTCTGTATTATACCACTAGACACAGCTCTCTGTATTATACAGCTCTCTGTATTATACCACTAGATGCAGCTCTCTGTATTATACCACTAGATACAGCTCTCTGTATTATACCACTAGATACAGCTCTCTGTATTATACCACTAGATACAGCTCTCTGTATTATACCACTAGATACAGCTCTCTGTATTATACCACTAGATACAGCTCTCTGTATTATACCACTAGACATAGCTCTGTATTATACCTCTAGATACAGCTCTCTGTATTATACAGCTCTCTGTATTATACCACTAGACACAGCTCTCTGTATTATACCTCTAGATGCAGCTCTCTGTATTATACAGCTCTCTGTATTATACCACTAGATACAACTCTCTGTATTATACAGCTCTCTGTATTATACCACTAGATGCAGCTCTCTGTATTATACCACTAGATACAGCTCTCTGTATTATACCACTAGACACAGCTCTCTGTATTATACCACTAGACACAGCTCTCTGTATTATACCACTAGATACAGCTCTCTGTATTATACAGCTCTCTGTATTATACCACTAGACACAGCTCTCTGTATTATACCACTAGACACAGATCTCTGTATTATACAGCTCTCTGTATTATACCACTAGATACAGCTCTCTGTATTATACCACTAGATACAGCTCTCTGTATTATACCACTAGATACAGCTCTCTGTATTATACCACTAGATACAGCTCTCTGTATTATACCACTAGATACAGCTCTCTGTATTATACCACTAGATACAGCTCGCTGTATTATACCACTAGACACAGCTCTCTGTATTATACCACTAGATACAGCTCTCTGTATTATACCACTAGACACAGCTCTCTGTATTATACCACTAGATACAGCTCTCTGTATTATACCACTAGATACAGCTCTCTGTATTATACCACTAGACACAGCTCTCTGTATTATACCACTAGATACAGCTCTCTGTATTATACCACTAGATACAGCTCTCTGTATTATACCACTAGACACAGCTCTCTGTATTATACCACTAGATACAGCTCTCTGTATTATACCACTAGATACAGCTCTCTGTATTATACCACTAGATACAGCTCTCTGTATTATACCACTAGATACAGCTCTCTGTATTATACAGCTCTCTGTATTATACCACTAGATACCCAGCTCTCTGTATTATACCACTAGATACAGCTCTCTGTATTATACCACTAGATACAGCTCTCTGTATTATACCACTAGACACAGCTCTCTGTATTATACAGCTCTCTGTATTATACCACTAGACACAGCTCTCTGTATTATACCACTAGACACAGCTCTCTGTATTATACAGCTCTCTGTATTATACCACTAGATGCAGCTCTCTGTATTATACCACTAGATACAGCTCTCTGTATTATACCACTAGATACAGCTCTCTGTATTATACCACTAGATACAGCTCTCTGTATTATACCACTAGATACAGCTCTCTGTATTATACAGCTCTCTGTATTATACCACTAGACACAGCTTTCTGTATTATACCACTAGACACAGCTCTCTGTATTATACAGCTCTCTGTATTATACCACTAGATACAGCTCTCTGTATCATACCACTAGATACAGCTCTCTGTATTATACCACTAGATACAGCTCTCTGTATTATACCACTAGATACAGCTCTCTGTATTATACCACTAGATACAGCTCTCTGTATTATACCACTAGACACAGCTCTCTGTATTATACCACTAGATACAGCTCTCTGTATTATACCACTAGATACAGCTCTCTGTATTATACAGCTCTCTGTATTATACCACTAGATACAGCTCTCTGTATTATACAGCTCTCTGTATTATACCACTAGACACAGCTCTCTGTATTATACCACTAGACACAGCTCTCTGTATTATACAGCTCTCTGTATTATACCACTAGATGCAGCTCTCTGTATTATACCACTAGATACAGCTCTCTGTATTATACCACTAGATACAGCTCTCTGTATTATACCACTAGATACAGCTCTCTGTATTATACCACTAGATACAGCTCTCTGTATTATACCACTAGATACAGCTCTCTGTATTATACCACTAGACATAGCTCTGTATTATACCTCTAGATACAGCTCTCTGTATTATACAGCTCTCTGTATTATACCACTAGACACAGCTCTCTGTATTATACCTCTAGATGCAGCTCTCTGTATTATACAGCTCTCTGTATTATACCACTAGATACAACTCTCTGTATTATACAGCTCTCTGTATTATACCACTAGATGCAGCTCTCTGTATTATACCACTAGATACAGCTCTCTGTATTATACCACTAGACACAGCTCTCTGTATTATACCACTAGACACAGCTCTCTGTATTATACCACTAGATACAGCTCTCTGTATTATACAGCTCTCTGTATTATACCACTAGACACAGCTCTCTGTATTATACCACTAGACACAGCTCTCTGTATTATACAGCTCTCTGTATTATACCACTAGATACAGCTCTCTGTATTATACCACGAGATACAGCTCTCTGTATTATACCACTAGATACAGCTCTCTGTATTATACCACTAGATACAGCTCTCTGTATTATACCACTAGATACAGCTCTCTGTATTATACCACTAGATACAGCTCTCTGTATTATACCACTAGACACAGCTCTCTGTATTATACCACTAGATACAGCTCTCTGTATTATACAGCTCTCTGTATTATACCACTAGATACAGCTCTCTGTATTATACCACTAGATACAGCTCTCTGTATTATACCACTAGACACAGCTCTCTGTATTATACCACTAGATACAGCTCTCTGTATTATACCACTAGATACAGCTCTCTGTATTATACCACTAGATACAGCTCTCTGTATTATACCACTAGATACAGCTCTCTGTATTATACAGCTCTCTGTATTATACCACTAGATACCCAGCTCTCTGTATTATACCACTAGATACAGCTCTCTGTATTATACCACTAGATACACAGCTCTCTGTATTATACCACTAGATACAGCTCTCTGTATTATACCACTAGATACAGCTCTCTGTATTATTCAGCTCTCTGTATTATACCACTAGACACAGCTCTCTGTATTATACAGCTCTCTGTATTATACCACTAGATACAGCTCTCTGTATTATACAGCTCTCTGTATTATACCACTAGACACAGCTCTCTGTATTATACAGCTCTCTGTATTATACCACTAGACACAGCTCTCTGTATTATACAGCTCTCTGTATTATACCACTAGACACAGCTCTCTGTATTATACCACTAGATACACAGCTCTCTGTATTATACCACTAGACACAGCTCTCTGTATTATACCACTAGACACAGCTCTCTGTATTATACAGCTCTCTGTATTATACCACTAGATATAGCTCTCTGTATTATACAGCTCTCTGTATTATACCACTAGATACAGCTCTCTGTATTATACCACTAGATACAGCTCTCTGTATTATACCACTAGATACAGCTCTCTGTATTATACCACTAGATACAGCTCTCTGTATTATACCACTAGACACAGCTCTCTGTATTATACCTCTAGATACAGCTCTCTGTATTATACCTCTAGATGCAGCTCTCTGTATTATACCACTAGATACAGCTCTCTGTATTATACCACTAGATACAGCTCTCTGTATTATACAGCTCTCTGTATTATACCACTAGATACAGCTCTCTGTATTATACAGCTCTCTGTATTATACCACTAGATACAGCTCTCTGTATTATACAGCTCTCTGTATTATACCACTAGACACATCTCTCTGTATTATACCACTAGACACAGCTCTCTGTATTATACAGCTCTCTGTATTATACCACTAGATGCAGCTCTCTGTATTATACCACTAGATACAGCTCTCTGTATTATACCACTAGATACAGCTCTCTGTATTATACCACTAGATACAGCTCTCTGTATTATACCACTAGATACAGCTCTCTGTATTATACCACTAGATACAGCTCTCTGTATTATACCACTAGACATAGCTCTGTATTATACCTCTAGATACAGCTCTCTGTATTATACAGCTCTCTGTATTATACCACTAGACACAGCTCTCTGTATTATACCTCTAGATGCAGCTCTCTGTATTATACAGCTCTCTGTATTATACCACTAGATACAACTCTCTGTATTATACAGCTCTCTGTATTATACCACTAGATGCAGCTCTCTGTATTATACCACTAGATACAGCTCTCTGTATTATACCACTAGACACAGCTCTCTGTATTATACCACTAGACACAGCTCTCTGTATTATACCACTAGATACAGCTCTCTGTATTATACAGCTCTCTGTATTATACCACTAGACACAGCTCTCTGTATTATACCACTAGACACAGATCTCTGTATTATACAGCTCTCTGTATTATACCACTAGATACAGCTCTCTGTATTATACCACTAGATACAGCTCTCTGTATTATACCACTAGATACAGCTCTCTGTATTATACCACTAGATACAGCTCTCTGTATTATACCACTAGATACAGCTCTCTGTATTATACCACTAGATACAGCTCTCTGTATTATACCACTAGACACAGCTCTCTGTATTATACCACTAGATACAGCTCTCTGTATTATACCACTAGACACAGCTCTCTGTATTATACCACTAGATACAGCTCTCTGTATTATACCACTAGATACAGCTCTCTGTATTATACCACTAGACACAGCTCTCTGTATTATACCACTAGATACAGCTCTCTGTATTATACCACTAGATACAGCTCTCTGTATTATACCACTAGACACAGCTCTCTGTATTATACCACTAGATACAGCTCTCTGTATTATACCACTAGATACAGCTCTCTGTATTATACCACTAGATACAGCTCTCTGTATTATACCACTAGATACAGCTCTCTGTATTATACAGCTCTCTGTATTATACCACTAGATACCCAGCTCTCTGTATTATACCACTAGATACAGCTCTCTGTATTATACCACTAGATACAGCTCTCTGTATTATACCACTAGATACAGCTCTCTGTATTATACCACTAGATACACAGCTCTCTGTATTATACCACTAGATACAGCTCTCTGTATTATACCACTAGACACAGCTCTCTGTATTATACCACTAGATACAGCTCTCTGTATTATACAGCTCTCTGTATTATACCACTAGACACAGCTCTCTGTATTATACCACTAGACACAGCTCTCTGTATTATACCACTAGACACAGCTCTCTGTATTATACCACTAGATACAGCTCTCTGTATTATACCACTAGATACAGCTCTCTGTATTATACCACTAGATACAGCTCTCTGTACTATACCACTAGATACAGCTCTCTGTACTATACCACTAGACACAGCTCTCTGTATTATACCACTAGATACAGCTCTCTGTATTATACAGCTCTCTGTATTATACCACTAGACACAGCTCTCTGTATTATACCACTAGACACACAGCTCTCTGTATTATACCACTAGATACAGCTCTCTGTATTATACCACTAGACACAGCTCTCTGTATTATACCACTAGATACAGCGCTCTGTATTATACAGCTCTCCGTATTATACCACTAGACACAGCTCTCTGTATTATACAGCTCTCTGTATTATACCACTAGACACAGCTCTCTGTATTATACCACTAGACACAGCTCTCTGTATTATACCACTAGATACAGCTCTCTGTATTATACAGCTCTCTGTATTATACCACTAGACACAGCTCTCTGTATTATACAGCTCTCTGTATTATACCACTAGACACAGCTCTCTGTATTATACCACTAGATACAGCTCTCTGTATTATACCACTAGACACACAGCTCTCTGTATTATACCACTAGATACAGCTCTCTGTATTATACCACTAGACACAGCTCTCTGTATTATACCACTAGATACAGCTCTCTGTATTATACAGCTCTCTGTATTATACCACTAGACACAGCTCTCTGTATTATACCACTAGATACAGCTCTCTGTATTATACCACTAGACACAGCTCTCTGAATTATACCACTAGATACAGCTCTCTGTATTATACAGCTCTCTGTATTATACCACTAGATACAGCTCTCTGTATTATACCACTAGATACAGCTCTCTGTATTATACAGCTCTCTGTATTATACCACTAGACACAGCTCTCTGTATTATACCACTAGATACAGCTCTCTGTATTATACCACTAGATACAGCTCTCTGTATTATACCACTAGACACAGCTCTCTGTATTATACCACTAGATACAGCTCTCTGTAGTATAACACTAGACACAGCTCTCTGTATTATACCACTAGATACAGCTCTCTGTATTATACCACTATATACAGCTCTCTGTATTATACCACTAGATACAGCTCTCTGTATTATACCACTAGATACAGCTCTCTGTATTATACCACTAGATACAGCTCTCTGTATTATACCACTAGACACAGCTCTCTGTATTATACCACTAGATACAGCTCTCTGTATTATACCACTAGACACAGCTCTCTGTATTATACCACTAGATACAGCTCTCTGTATTATACCACTAGATACAGCTCTCTGTATTATACCACTAGATACAGCTCTCTGTATTATACCACTAGACACAGCTCTCTGTATTATACCACTAGATACAGCTCTCTGTATTATACAGCTCTCTGTATTATACCACTAGATACAGCTCTCTGTATTATACCACTAGATACAGCTCTCTGTATTATACAGCTCTCTGTATTATACCACTAGATACAACTCTCTGTATTATACAGCTCTCTGTATTATACCACTAGATACAGCTCTCTGTATTATACCACTAGATACAGCTCTCTGTATTATACAGCTCTCTGTATTATACCACTAGATACAGCTCTCTGTATTATACCACTAGATACAGCTCTCTGTATTATACAGCTCTCTGTATTATACCACTAGATACAGCTCTCTGTATTATACAGCTCTCTGTATTATACCACTAGATACAGCTCTCTGTATTATACCACTAGACACAGCTCTTTGTATTATACCACTAGATACAGCTCTCTGTATTATACCACTAGACACAGCTCTCTGTATTATACCACTAGATACAGCTCTCTGTATTATACCACTAGATACAGCTCTCTGTATTATACCACTAGACACAGCTATCTGTGTTATACCACTAGATACAGCTATCTGTATTATACAGCTCTCTGTATTATACCACTAGATACAGCTCTCTGTATTATACAGCTCTCTGTATTATACCACTAGATACAGCTCTCTGTATTATACAGCTCTCTGTATTATACCACTAGATACAGCTCTCTGTATTATACCACTAGACACAGCTTTCTGTATAATACCACTAGATACAGCTCTCTGTATTATACCACTAGACACAGCTCTCTGTATTATACCACTAGATACAGCTCTCTGTATTATACCACTAGATACAGCTCTCTGTATTATACCATTAGATACAGCTCTCTGTATTATACAGCTCTCTGTATTATACCACTAGATACAGCTCTCTGTATTGTACCACTAGACACAGCTCTCTGTATTGTACCACTAGATACAGCTCTCTGTATTATACCACTAGACACAGCTCTCTGTGTTATACCACTAGACACAGCTCTCTGTATTATACAGCTCTCTGTATTATACCACTAGATACAGCTCTCTGTATTATACCACTAGATACAGCTCTCTGTATTATACCACTAGATACAGCTCTCTGTATTATACCACTAGATACAGCTCTCTGTATTATACCACTAGATACAGCGCTCTGTATTATACCACTAGATACAGCTCTCTGTATTATACCACTAGATACAGCTCTCTGTATTATACAGCTCTCTGTATTATACCACTAGATACAGCTCTCTGTATTATACAGCTCTCTGTATTATACCACTAGATACAGCTCTCTGTATTATACCACTAGATACAGCTCTCTGTATTATACAGCTCTCTGTATTATACCACTAGATACAGCTCTCTGTATTATACAGCTCTCTGTATTATACCACTAGATACAGCTCTCTGTATTATACCACTAGACACAGCTCCCTGTATTATACAGCTCTCTGTATTATACCACTAGACACAGCTCTCTGTATTATACCACTAGATACAGCTCTCTATATTATACCACTAGATACAGCTCTCTGTATTATACCACTAGATACAGCTCTCTGTATTATACAGCTCTCTGTATTATACCACTAGATACAGCTCTCTGTATTATACCACTAGATACAACTCTCTGTATTATACAGCTCTCTGTATTATACCACTAGATACAGCTCTCTGTATTATACCACTAGATACAGCTCTCTGTATTATACAGCTCTCTGTATTATACCACTAGATACAGCTCTCTGTATTATACCACTAGATACAACTCTCTGTATTATACAGCTCTCTGTATTATACCACTAGATACAGCTCTCTGTATTATACCACTAGATACAGCTCTCTGTATTATACAGCTCTCTGTATTATACCACTAGATACAGCTCTCTGTATTATACCACTAGATACAGCTCTCTGTATTATACAGCTCTCTGTATTATACCACTAGACACAGCTCTCTGTATTATACCACTAGATACACAGCTCTCTGTATTATACCACTAGACACAGCTCTCTGTATTATACCACTAGACACAGCTCTCTGTATTATACAGCTCTCTGTATTATACCACTAGATATAGCTCTCTGTATTATACAGCTCTCTGTATTATACCACTAGATACAACTCTCTGTATTATACCACTAGATACAGCTCTCTGTATTATACCACTAGATACAGCTCTCTGTATTATACCACTAGATACAGCTCTCTGTATTATACCACTAGACACAGCTCTCTGTATTATACCTCTAGATACAGCTCTCTGTATTATACCTCTAGATGCAGCTCTCTGTATTATACCACTAGATACAGCTCTCTGTATTATACCACTAGATACAGCTCTCTGTATTATACAGCTCTCTGTATTATACCACTAGACACAGCTCTCTGTATTATACCACTAGACACAGCTCTCTGTATTATACAGCTCTCTGTATTATACCACTAGATGCAGCTCTCTGTATTATACCACTAGATACAGCTCTCTGTATTATACCACTAGATACAGCTCTCTGTATTATACCACTAGATACAGCTCTCTGTATTATACCACTAGATACAGCTCTCTGTATTATACCACTAGATACAGCTCTCTGTATTATACCACTAGACATAGCTCTGTATTATACCTCTAGATACAGCTCTCTGTATTATACAGCTCTCTGTATTATACCACTAGACACAGCTCTCTGTATTATACCTCTAGATGCAGCTCTCTGTATTATACAGCTCTCTGTATTATACCACTAGATACAACTCTCTGTATTATACAGCTCTCTGTATTATACCACTAGATGCAGCTCTCTGTATTATACCACTAGATACAGCTCTCTGTATTATACCACTAGACACAGCTCTCTGTATTATACCACTAGACACAGCTCTCTGTATTATACCACTAGATACAGCTCTCTGTATTATACAGCTCTCTGTATTATACCACTAGACACAGCTCTCTGTATTATACCACTAGACACAGCTCTCTGTATTATACAGCTCTCTGTATTATACCACTAGATACAGCTCTCTGTATTATACCACTAGATACAGCTCTCTGTATTATACCACTAGATACAGCTCTCTGTATTATACCACTAGATACAGCTCTCTGTATTATACCACTAGATACAGCTCTCTGTATTATACCACTAGATACAGCTCTCTGTATTATACCACTAGACACAGCTCTCTGTATTATACCACTAGATACAGCTCTCTGTATTATACAGCTCTCTGTATTATACCACTAGATACAGCTCTCTGTATTATACCACTAGATACAGCTCTCTGTATTATACCACTAGACACAGCTCTCTGTATTATACCACTAGATACAGCTCTCTGTATTATACCACTAGATACAGCTCTCTGTATTATACCACTAGATACAGCTCTCTGTATTATACCACTAGATACAGCTCTCTGTATTATACAGCTCTCTGTATTATACCACTAGATACCCAGCTCTCTGTATTATACCACTAGATACAGCTCTCTGTATTATACCACTAGATACACAGCTCTCTGTATTATACCACTAGATACAGCTCTCTGTATTATACCACTAGATACAGCTCTCTGTATTATTCAGCTCTCTGTATTATACCACTAGACACAGCTCTCTGTATTATACAGCTCTCTGTATTATACCACTAGATACAGCTCTCTGTATTATACAGCTCTCTGTATTATACCACTAGACACAGCTCTCTGTATTATACAGCTCTCTGTATTATACCACTAGACACAGCTCTCTGTATTATACCACTAGATACACAGCTCTCTGTATTATACCACTAGACACAGCTCTCTGTATTATACCACTAGACACAGCTCTCTGTATTATACAGCTCTCTGTATTATACCACTAGATATAGCTCTCTGTATTATACAGCTCTCTGTATTATACCACTAGATTCAGCTCTCTGTATTATACCACTAGATACAGCTCTCTGTATTATACCACTAGATACAGCTCTCTGTATTATACCACTAGATACAGCTCTCTGTATTATACCACTAGACACAGCTCTCTGTATTATACCTCTAGATACAGCTCTCTGTATTATACCTCTAGATGCAGCTCTCTGTATTATACCACTAGATACAGCTCTCTGTATTATACCACTAGATACAGCTCTCTGTATTATACAGCTCTCTGTATTATACCACTAGATACAGCTCTCTGTATTATACAGCTCTCTGTATTATACCACTAGATACAGCTCTCTGTATTATACAGCTCTCTGTATTATACCACTAGACACAGCTCTCTGTATTATACCACTAGACACAGCTCTCTGTATTATACAGCTCTCTGTATTATACCACTAGATGCAGCTCTCTGTATTATACCACTAGATACAGCTCTCTGTATTATACCACTAGATACAGCTCTCTGTATTATACCACTAGATACAGCTCTCTGTATTATACCACTAGATACAGCTCTCTGTATTATACCACTAGATACAGCTCTCTGTATTATACCACTAGACATAGCTCTGTATTATACCTCTAGATACAGCTCTCTGTATTATACAGCTCTCTGTATTATACCACTAGACACAGCTCTCTGTATTATACCTCTAGATGCAGCTCTCTGTATTATACAGCTCTCTGTATTATACCACTAGATACAACTCTCTGTATTATACAGCTCTCTGTATTATACCACTAGATGCAGCTCTCTGTATTATACCACTAGATACAGCTCTCTGTATTATACCACTAGACACAGCTCTCTGTATTATACCACTAGACACAGCTCTCTGTATTATACCACTAGATACAGCTCTCTGTATTATACAGCTCTCTGTATTATACCACTAGACACAGCTCTCTGTATTATACAACTAGACACAGCTCTCTGTATTATACAGCTCTCTGTATTATACCACTAGATACAGCTCTCTGTATTATACCACTAGATACAGCTCTCTGTATTATACCACTAGATACAGCTCTCTGTATTATACCACTAGATACAGCTCTCTGTATTATACCACTAGATACAGCTCTCTGTATTATACCACTAGATACAGCTCTCTGTATTATACCACTAGACACAGCTCTCTGTATTATACCACTAGATACAGCTCTCTGTATTATACCACTAGACACAGCTCTCTGTATTATACCACTAGATACAGCTCTCTGTATTATACCACTAGATACAGCTCTCTGTATTATACCACTAGACACAGCTCTCTGTATTATACCACTAGATACAGCTCTCTGTATTATACCACTAGATACAGCTCTCTGTATTATACCACTAGACACAGCTCTCTGTATTATACCACTAGATACAGCTCTCTGTATTATACCACTAGATACAGCTCTCTGTATTATACCACTAGATACAGCTCTCTGTATTATACCACTAGATACAGCTCTCTGTATTATACAGCTCTCTGTATTATACCACTAGATACCCAGCTCTCTGTATTATACCACTAGATACAGCTCTCTGTATTATACCACTAGATACAGCTCTCTGTATTATACCACTAGATACAGCTCTCTGTATTATACCACTAGATACACAGCTCTCTGTATTATACCACTAGATACAGCTCTCTGTATTATACCACTAGACACAGCTCTCTGTATTATACCACTAGACACACAGCTCTCTGTATTATACAGCTCTCTGTATTATACCACTAGACACAGCTCTCTGTATTATACCACTAGACACAGCTCTCTGTATTATACCACTAGACACAGCTCTCTGTATTATACCACTAGATACAGCTCTCTGTATTATACCACTAGATACAACTCTCTGTATTATACCACTAGATACAGCTCTCTGTACTATACCACTAGATACAGCTCTCTGTACTATACCACTAGACACAGCTCTCTGTATTATACCACTAGATACAGCTCTCTGTATTATACAGCTCTCTGTATTATACCACTAGACACAGCTCTCTGTATTATACCACTAGACACACAGCTCTCTGTATTATACCACTAGATACAGCTCTCTGTATTATACCACTAGATACAGCTCTCTGTATTATTCAGCTCTCTGTATTATACCACTAGACACAGCTCTCTGTATTATACAGCTCTCTGTATTATACCACTAGATACAGCTCTCTGTATTATACAGCTCTCTGTATTATACCACTAGACACAGCTCTCTGTATTATACAGCTCTCTGTATTATACCACTAGACACAGCTCTCTGTATTATACAGCTCTCTGTATTATACCACTAGACACAGCTCTCTGTATTATACCACTAGATACACAGCTCTCTGTATTATACCACTAGACACAGCTCTCTGTATTATACCACTAGACACAGCTCTCTGTATTATACCATTAGACACAGCTCTCTGTATTATACCTCTAGATACAGCTCTCTGTATTATACCTCTAGATGCAGCTCTCTGTATTATACCACTAGATACAGCTCTCTGTATTATACCACTAGATACAGCTCTCTGTATTATACAGCTCTCTGTATTATACCACTAGATACAGCTCTCTGTATTATACAGCTCTCTGTATTATACCACTAGATACAGCTCTCTGTATTATACAGCTCTCTGTATTATACCACTAGACACAGCTCTCTGTATTATACCACTAGACACAGCTCTCTGTATTATACAGCTCTCTGTATTATACCACTAGATGCAGCTCTCTGTATTATACCACTAGATACAGCTCTCTGTATTATACCACTAGATACAGCTCTCTGTATTATACCACTAGATACAGCTCTCTGTATTATACCACTAGATACAGCTCTCTGTATTATACCACTAGATACAGCTCTCTGTATTATACCACTAGACATAGCTCTGTATTATACCTCTAGATACAGCTCTCTGTATTATACAGCTCTCTGTATTATACCACTAGACACAGCTCTCTGTATTATACCTCTAGATGCAGCTCTCTGTATTATACAGCTCTCTGTATTATACCACTAGATACAACTCTCTGTATTATACAGCTCTCTGTATTATACCACTAGATGCAGCTCTCTGTATTATACCACTAGATACAGCTCTCTGTATTATACCACTAGACACAGCTCTCTGTATTATACCACTAGACACAGCTCTCTGTATTATACCACTAGATACAGCTCTCTGTATTATACAGCTCTCTGTATTATACCACTAGACACAGCTCTCTGTATTATACAACTAGACACAGCTCTCTGTATTATACAGCTCTCTGTATTATACCACTAGATACAGCTCTCTGTATTATACCACTAGATACAGCTCTCTGTATTATACCACTAGATATAGCTCTCTGTATTATACCACTAGATACAGCTCTCTGTATTATACCACTAGATACAGCTCTCTGTATTATACCACTAGATACAGCTCTCTGTATTATACCACTAGATACAGCTCTCTGTATTATACCACTAGATACAGCTCTCTGTATTATACCTCTAGATGCAGCTCTCTGTATTATACCACTAGATACAACTCTCTGTATTATACAGCTCTCTGTATTATACCACCAGATGCAGCTCTCTGTATTATACCACTAGATACAGCTCTCTGTATTATACCACTAGACACAGCTCTCTGTATTATACCACTAGACACAGCTCTCTGTATTATACCACTAGATACAGCTCTCTGTATTATACAGCTCTCTGTATTATACCACTAGACACAGCTCTCTGTATTATACAACTAGACACAGCTCTCTGTATTATACAGCTCTCTGTATTATACCACTAGATACAGCTCTCTGTATTATACCACTAGATACAGCTCTCTGTATTATACCACTAGATACAGCTCTCTGTATTATACCACTAGATACAGCTCTCTGTATTATACCACTAGATACAGCTCTCTGTATTATACCACTAGATACAGCTCTCTGTATTATACCACTAGATACAGCTCTCTGTATTATACCACTAGATACAGCTCTCTGTATTATACCACTAGATACAGCTCTCTGTATTATACCACTAGATACAGCTCTCTGTATTATACCACTAGACACAGCTCTCTGTATTATACCACTAGATACAGCTCTCTGTATTATACCACTAGACACAGCTCTCTGTATTATACCACTAGATACAGCTCTCTGTATTATACCACTAGATACAGCTCTCTGTATTATACCACTAGACACAGCTCTCTGTATTATACCACTAGATACAGCTCTCTGTATTATACCACTAGATACAGCTCTCTGTATTATACCACTAGACACAGCTCTCTGTATTATACCACTAGATACAGCTCTCTGTATTATACCACTAGATACAGCTCTCTGTATTATACCACTAGATACAGCTCTCTGTATTATACCACTAGATACAGCTCTCTGTATTATACAGCTCTCTGTATTATACCACTAGATACCCAGCTCTCTGTATTATACCACTAGATACAGCTCTCTGTATTATACCACTAGATACAACTCTCTGTATTATACCACTAGATACAGCTCTCTGTACTATACCACTAGATACAGCTCTCTGTACTATACCACTAGACACAGCTCTCTGTATTATACCACTAGATACAGCTCTCTGTATTATACAGCTCTCTGTATTATACCACTAGACACAGCTCTCTGTATTATACCAGTAGACACACAGCTCTCTGTATTATACCACTAGATACAGCTCTCTGTATTATACCACTAGATACAGCTCTCTGTATTATTCAGCTCTCTGTATTATACCACTAGACACAGCTCTCTGTATTATACAGCTCTCTGTATTATACCACTAGATACAGCTCTCTGTATTATACAGCTCTCTGTATTATACCACTAGACACAGCTCTCTGTATTATACAGCTCTCTGTATTATACCACTAGACACAGCTCTCTGTATTATACAGCTCTCTGTATTATACCACTAGACACAGCTCTCTGTATTATACCACTAGATACACAGCTCTCTGTATTATACCACTAGACACAGCTCTCTGTATTATACCACTAGACACAGCTCTCTGTATTATACAGCTCTCTGTATTATACCACTAGATATAGCTCTCTGTATTATACAGCTCTCTGTATTATACCACTAGATACAGCTCTCTGTATTATACCACTAGATACAGCTCTCTGTATTATACCACTAGATACAGCTCTCTGTATTATACCACTAGATACAGCTCTCTGTATTATACCACTAGACACAGCTCTCTGTATTATACAGCTCTCTGTATTATACCACTAGATACAGCTCTCTGTATTATACAGCTCTCTGTATTATACCACTAGATACAGCTCTCTGTATTATACAGCTCTCTGTATTATACCACTAGACACAGCTCTCTGTATTATACCACTAGACACAGCTCTCTGTATTATACAGCTCTCTGTATTATACCACTAGATGCAGCTCTCTGTATTATACCACTAGACACAGCTCTCTGTATTATACCAGTAGACACACAGCTCTCTGTATTATACCACTAGATACAGCTCTCTGTATTATACCACTAGATACAGCTCTCTGTATTATTCAGCTCTCTGTATTATACCACTAGACACAGCTCTCTGTATTATACAGCTCTCTGTATTATACCACTAGATACAGCTCTCTGTATTATACAGCTCTCTGTATTATACCACTAGACACAGCTCTCTGTATTATACAGCTCTCTGTATTATACCACTAGACACAGCTCTCTGTATTATACAGCTCTCTGTATTATACCACTAGACACAGCTCTCTGTATTATACCACTAGATACACAGCTCTCTGTATTATACCACTAGACACAGCTCTCTGTATTATACCACTAGACACAGCTCTCTGTATTATACAGCTCTCTGTATTATACCACTAGATATAGCTCTCTGTATTATACAGCTCTCTGTATTATACCACTAGATACAGCTCTCTGTATTATACCACTAGATACAGCTCTCTGTATTATACCACTAGATACAGCTCTCTGTATTATACCACTAGATACAGCTCTCTGTATTATACCACTAGACACAGCTCTCTGTATTATACAGCTCTCTGTATTATACCACTAGATACAGCTCTCTGTATTATACAGCTCTCTGTATTATACCACTAGATACAGCTCTCTGTATTATACAGCTCTCTGTATTATACCACTAGACACAGCTCTCTGTATTATACCACTAGACACAGCTCTCTGTATTATACAGCTCTCTGTATTATACCACTAGATGCAGCTCTCTGTATTATACCACTAGATACAGCTCTCTGTATTATACCACTAGATACAGCTCTCTGTATTATACCACTAGATACAGCTCTCTGTATTATACCACTAGATACAGCTCTCTGTATTATACCACTAGATACAGCTCTCTGTATTATACCACTAGACATAGCTCTGTATTATACCTCTAGATACAGCTCTCTGTATTATACAGCTCTCTGTATTATACCACTAGACACAGCTCTCTGTATTATACCTCTAGATGCAGCTCTCTGTATTATACAGCTCTCTGTATTATACCACTAGATACAACTCTCTGTATTATACAGCTCTCTGTATTATACCACTAGATGCAGCTCTCTGTATTATACCACTAGATACAGCTCTCTGTATTATACCACTAGACACAGCTCTCTGTATTATACCACTAGACACAGCTCTCTGTATTATACCACTAGATACAGCTCTCTGTATTATACAGCTCTCTGTATTATACCACTAGACACAGCTCTCTGTATTATACAACTAGACAGAGCTCTCTGTATTATACAGCTCTCTGTATTATACCACTAGATACAGCTCTCTGTATTATACCACTAGATACAGCTCTCTGTATTATACCACTAGATACAGCTCTCTGTATTATACCACTAGATACAGCTCTCTGTATTATACCACTAGATACAGCTCTCTGTATTATACCACTAGATACAGCTCTCTGTATTATACCACTAGATACAGCTCTCTGTATTATACCACTAGATACAGCTCTCTGTATTATACCTCTAGATGCAGCTCTCTGTATTATACAGCTCTCTGTATTATACCACTAGATACAACTCTCTGTATTATACAGCTCTCTGTATTATACCACTAGATGCAGCTCTCTGTATTATACCACTAGATACAGCTCTCTGTATTATACCACTAGACACAGCTCTCTGTATTATACCACTAGACACAGCTCTCTGTATTATACCACTAGATACAGCTCTCTGTATTATACAGCTCTCTGTATTATACCACTAGACACAGCTCTCTGTATTATACAACTAGACACAGCTCTCTGTATTATACAGCTCTCTGTATTATACCACTAGATACAGCTCTCTGTATTATACCACTAGATACAGCTCTCTGTATTATACCACTAGATACAGCTCTCTGTATTATACCACTAGATACAGCTCTCTGTATTATACCACTAGATACAGCTCTCTGTATTATACCACTAGATACAGCTCTCTGTATTATACCACTAGATACAGCTCTCTGTATTATACCACTAGATACAGCTCTCTGTATTATACCACTAGATACAGCTCTCTGTATTATACAGCTCTCTGTATTATACCACTAGACACAGCTCTCTGTATTATACCACTAGACACAGCTCTCTGTATTATACAGCTCTCTGTATTATACCACTAGATGCAGCTCTCTGTATTATACCACTAGATACAGCTCTCTGTATTATACCACTAGATACAGCTCTCTGTATTATACCACTAGATACAGCTCTCTGTATTATACCACTAGATACAGCTCTCTGTATTATACCACTAGATACAGCTCTCTGTATTATACCACTAGACATAGCTCTGTATTATACCTCTAGATACAGCTCTCTGTATTATACAGCTCTCTGTATTATACCACTAGACACAGCTCTCTGTATTATACCTCTAGATGCAGCTCTCTGTATTATACAGCTCTCTGTATTATACCACTAGATACAACTCTCTGTATTATACAGCTCTCTGTATTATACCACTAGATGCAGCTCTCTGTATTATACCACTAGATACAGCTCTCTGTATTATACCACTAGACACAGCTCTCTGTATTATACCACTAGACACAGCTCTCTGTATTATACCACTAGATACAGCTCTCTGTATTATACAGCTCTCTGTATTATACCACTAGACACAGCTCTCTGTATTATACAACTAGACACAGCTCTCTGTATTATACAGCTCTCTGTATTATACCACTAGATACAGCTCTCTGTATTATACCACTAGATACAGCTCTCTGTATTATACCACTAGATACAGCTCTCTGTATTATACCACTAGATACAGCTCTCTGTATTATACCACTAGATACAGCTCTCTGTATTATACCACTAGATACAGCTCTCTGTATTATACCACTAGACACAGCTCTCTGTATTATACCACTAGATACAGCTCTCTGTATTATACCACTAGACACAGCTCTCTGTATTATACCACTAGATACAGCTCTCTGTATTATACCACTAGATACAGCTCTCTGTATTATACCACTAGACACAGCTCTCTGTATTATACCACTAGATACAGCTCTCTGTATTATACCACTAGATACAGCTCTCTGTATTATACCACTAGACACAGCTCTCTGTATTATACCACTAGATACAGCTCTCTGTATTATACCACTAGATACAGCTCTCTGTATTATACCACTAGATACAGCTCTCTGTATTATACCACTAGATACAGCTCTCTGTATTATACAGCTCTCTGTATTATACCACTAGATACCCAGCTCTCTGTATTATACCACTAGATACAGCTCTCTGTATTATACCACTAGATACAGCTCTCTGTATTATACCACTAGATACAGCTCTCTGTATTATACCACTAGATACACAGCTCTCTGTATTATACCACTAGATACAGCTCTCTGTATTATACCACTAGACACAGCTCTCTGTATTATACCACTAGACACACAGCTCTCTGTATTATACAGCTCTCTGTATTATACCACTAGACACAGCTCTCTGTATTATACCACTAGACACAGCTCTCTGTATTATACCACTAGACACAGCTCTCTGTATTATACCACTAGATACAGCTCTCTGTATTATACCACTAGATACAACTCTCTGTATTATACCACTAGATACAGCTCTCTGTACTATACCACTAGATACAGCTCTCTGTACTATACCACTAGACACAGCTCTCTGTATTATACCACTAGATACAGCTCTCTGTATTATACAGCTCTCTGTATTATACCACTAGACACAGCTCTCTGTATTATACCACTAGACACACAGCTCTCTGTATTATACCACTAGATACAGCTCTCTGTATTATACCACTAGATACAGCTCTCTGTATTATTCAGCTCTCTGTATTATACCACTAGACACAGCTCTCTGTATTATACAGCTCTCTGTATTATACCACTAGATACAGCTCTCTGTATTATACAGCTCTCTGTATTATACCACTAGACACAGCTCTCTGTATTATACAGCTCTCTGTATTATACCACTAGACACAGCTCTCTGTATTATACAGCTCTCTGTATTATACCACTAGACACAGCTCTCTGTATTATACCACTAGATACACAGCTCTCTGTATTATACCACTAGACACAGCTCTCTGTATTATACCACTAGACACAGCTCTCTGTATTATACCATTAGACACAGCTCTCTGTATTATACCTCTAGATACAGCTCTCTGTATTATACCTCTAGATGCAGCTCTCTGTATTATACCACTAGATACAGCTCTCTGTATTATACCACTAGATACAGCTCTCTGTATTATACAGCTTTCTGTATTATACCACTAGATACAGCTCTCTGTATTATACAGCTCTCTGTATTATACCACTAGATACAGCTCTCTGTATTATACAGCTCTCTGTATTATACCACTAGACACAGCTCTCTGTATTATACCACTAGACACAGCTCTCTGTATTATACAGCTCTCTGTATTATACCACTAGATGCAGCTCTCTGTATTATACCACTAGATACAGCTCTCTGTATTATACCACTAGATACAGCTCTCTGTATTATACCACTAGATACAGCTCTCTGTATTATACCACTAGATACAGCTCTCTGTATTATACCACTAGATACAGCTCTCTGTATTATACCACTAGACATAGCTCTGTATTATACCGCTAGATACAGCTCTCTGTATTATACAGCTCTCTGTATTATACCACTAGACACAGCTCTCTGTATTATACCTCTAGATGCAGCTCTCTGTATTATACAGCTCTCTGTATTATACCACTAGATACAACTCTCTGTATTATACAGCTCTCTGTATTATACCACTAGATGCAGCTCTCTGTATTATACCACTAGATACAGCTCTCTGTATTATACCACTAGACACAGCTCTCTGTATTATACCACTAGACACAGCTCTCTGTATTATACCACTAGATACAGCTCTCTGTATTATACAGCTCTCTGTATTATACCACTAGACACAGCTCTCTGTATTATACAACTAGACACAGCTCTCTGTATTATACAGCTCTCTGTATTATACCACTAGATACAGCTCTCTGTATTATACCACTAGATACAGCTCTCTGTATTATACCACTAGATATAGCTCTCTGTATTATACCACTAGATACAGCTCTCTGTATTATACCACTAGATACAGCTCTCTGTATTATACCACTAGATACAGCTCTCTGTATTATACCACTAGATACAGCTCTCTGTATTATACCACTAGATACAGCTCTCTGTATTATACCTCTAGATGCAGCTCTCTGTATTATACCACTAGATACAACTCTCTGTATTATACAGCTCTCTGTATTATACCACTAGATGCAGCTCTCTGTATTATACCACTAGATACAGCTCTCTGTATTATACCACTAGACACAGCTCTCTGTATTATACCACTAGACACAGCTCTCTGTATTATACCACTAGATACAGCTCTCTGTATTATACAGCTCTCTGTATTATACCACTAGACACAGCTCTCTGTATTATACAACTAGACACAGCTCTCTGTATTATACAGCTCTCTGTATTATACCACTAGATACAGCTCTCTGTATTATACCACTAGATACAGCTCTCTGTATTATACCACTAGATACAGCTCTCTGTATTATACCACTAGATACAGCTCTCTGTATTATACCACTAGATACAGCTCTCTGTATTATACCACTAGATACAGCTCTCTGTATTATACCACTAGATACAGCTCTCTGTATTATACCACTAGATACAGCTCTCTGTATTATACCACTAGATACAGCTCTCTGTATTATACCACTAGATACAGCTCTCTGTATTATACCACTAGACACAGCTCTCTGTATTATACCACTAGATACAGCTCTCTGTATTATACCACTAGACACAGCTCTCTGTATTATACCACTAGATACAGCTCTCTGTATTATACCACTAGATACAGCTCTCTGTATTATACCACTAGACACAGCTCTCTGTATTATACCACTAGATACAGCTCTCTGTATTATACCACTAGATACAGCTCTCTGTATTATACCACTAGACACAGCTCTCTGTATTATACCACTAGATACAGCTCTCTGTATTATACCACTAGATACAGCTCTCTGTATTATACCACTAGATACAGCTCTCTGTATTATACCACTAGATACAGCTCTCTGTATTATACAGCTCTCTGTATTATACCACTAGATACCCAGCTCTCTGTATTATACCACTAGATACAGCTCTCTGTATTATACCACTAGATACAACTCTCTGTATTATACCACTAGATACAGCTCTCTGTACTATACCACTAGATACAGCTCTCTGTACTATACCACTAGACACAGCTCTCTGTATTATACCACTAGATACAGCTCTCTGTATTATACAGCTCTCTGTATTATACCACTAGACACAGCTCTCTGTATTATACCAGTAGACACACAGCTCTCTGTATTATACCACTAGATACAGCTCTCTGTATTATACCACTAGATACAGCTCTCTGTATTATTCAGCTCTCTGTATTATACCACTAGACACAGCTCTCTGTATTATACAGCTCTCTGTATTATACCACTAGATACAGCTCTCTGTATTATACAGCTCTCTGTATTATACCACTAGACACAGCTCTCTGTATTATACAGCTCTCTGTATTATACCACTAGACACAGCTCTCTGTATTATACAGCTCTCTGTATTATACCACTAGACACAGCTCTCTGTATTATACCACTAGATACACAGCTCTCTGTATTATACCACTAGACACAGCTCTCTGTATTATACCACTAGACACAGCTCTCTGTATTATACAGCTCTCTGTATTATACCACTAGATATAGCTCTCTGTATTATACAGCTCTCTGTATTATACCACTAGATACAGCTCTCTGTATTATACCACTAGATACAGCTCTCTGTATTATACCACTAGATACAGCTCTCTGTATTATACCACTAGATACAGCTCTCTGTATTATACCACTAGACACAGCTCTCTGTATTATACCTCTAGATACAGCTCTCTGTATTATACCTCTAGATGCAGCTCTCTGTATTATACCACTAGATACAGCTCTCTGTATTATACCACTAGATACAGCTCTCTGTATTATACAGCTCTCTGTATTATACCACTAGATACAGCTCTCTGTATTATACAGCTCTCTGTATTATACCACTAGATACAGCTCTCTGTATTATACAGCTCTCTGTATTATACCACTAGACACAGCTCTCTGTATTATACCACTAGACACAGCTCTCTGTATTATACAGCTCTCTGTATTATACCACTAGATGCAGCTCTCTGTATTATACCACTAGATACAGCTCTCTGTATTATACCACTAGATACAGCTCTCTGTATTATACCACTAGATACAGCTCTCTGTATTATACCACTAGATACAGCTCTCTGTATTATACCACTAGATACAGCTCTCTGTATTATACCACTAGACATAGCTCTGTATTATACCTCTAGATACAGCTCTCTGTATTATACAGCTCTCTGTATTATACCACTAGACACAGCTCTCTGTATTATACCTCTAGATGCAGCTCTCTGTATTATACAGCTCTCTGTATTATACCACTAGATACAACTCTCTGTATTATACAGCTCTCTGTATTATACCACTAGATGCAGCTCTCTGTATTATACCACTAGATACAGCTCTCTGTATTATACCACTAGACACAGCTCTCTGTATTATACCACTAGACACAGCTCTCTGTATTATACCACTAGATACAGCTCTCTGTATTATACAGCTCTCTGTATTATACCACTAGACACAGCTCTCTGTATTATACAACTAGACACAGCTCTCTGTATTATACAGCTCTCTGTATTATACCACTAGATACAGCTCTCTGTATTATACCACTAGATACAGCTCTCTGTATTATACCACTAGATACAGCTCTCTGTATTATACCACTAGATACAGCTCTCTGTATTATACCACTAGATACAGCTCTCTGTATTATACCACTAGATACAGCTCTCTGTATTATACCACTAGATACAGCTCTCTGTATTATACCACTAGATACAGCTCTCTGTATTATACCTCTAGATGCAGCTCTCTGTATTATACAGCTCTCTGTATTATACCACTAGATACAACTCTCTGTATTATACAGCTCTCTGTATTATACCACTAGATGCAGCTCTCTGTATTATACCACTAGATAAAGCTCTCTGTATTATACCACTAGACACAGCTCTCTGTATTATACCACTAGACACAGCTCTCTGTATTATACCACTAGATACAGCTCTCTGTATTATACAGCTCTCTGTATTATACCACTAGACACAGCTCTCTGTATTATACAACTAGACACAGCTCTCTGTATTATACAGCTCTCTGTATTATACCACTAGATACAGCTCTCTGTATTATACCACTAGATACAGCTCTCTGTATTATACCACTAGATACAGCTCTCTGTATTATACCACTAGATACAGCTCTCTGTATTATACCACTAGATACAGCTCTCTGTATTATACCACTAGATACAGCTCTCTGTATTATACCACTAGATACAGCTCTCTGTATTATACCACTAGATACAGCTCTCTGTATTATACCACTAGATACAGCTCTCTGTATTATACCACTAGATACAGCTCTCTGTATTATACCACTAGACACAGCTCTCTGTATTATACCACTAGATACAGCTCTCTGTATTATACCACTAGACACAGCTCTCTGTATTATACCACTAGATACAGCTCTCTGTATTATACCACTAGATACAGCTCTCTGTATTATACCACTAGACACAGCTCTCTGTATTATACCACTAGATACAGCTCTCTGTATTATACCACTAGATACAGCTCTCTGTATTATACCACTAGACACAGCTCTCTGTATTATACCACTAGATACAGCTCTCTGTATTATACCACTAGATACAGCTCTCTGTATTATACCACTAGATACAGCTCTCTGTATTATACCACTAGATACAGCTCTCTGTATTATACAGCTCTCTGTATTATACCACTAGATACCCAGCTCTCTGTATTATACCACTAGATACAGCTCTCTGTATTATACCACTAGATACAGCTCTCTGTATTATACCACTAGATACAGCTCTCTGTATTATACCACTAGATACACAGCTCTCTGTATTATACCACTAGATACAGCTCTCTGTATTATACCACTAGACACAGCTCTCTGTATTATACCACTAGACACACAGCTCTCTGTATTATACAGCTCTCTGTATTATACCACTAGACACAGCTCTCTGTATTATACCACTAGACACAGCTCTCTGTATTATACCACTAAACACAGCTCTCTGTATTATACCACTAGATACAGCTCTCTGTATTATACCACTAGATACAACTCTCTGTATTATACCACTAGATACAGCTCTCTGTACTATACCACTAGATACAGCTCTCTGTACTATACCACTAGACACAGCTCTCTGTATTATACCACTAGATACAGCTCTCTGTATTATACAGCTCTCTGTATTATACCACTAGACACAGCTCTCTGTATTATACCACTAGACACACAGCTCTCTGTATTATACCACTAGATACAGCTCTCTGTATTATACCACTAGACACAGCTCTCTGTATTATACCACTAGACACAGCTCTCTGTATTATACCACTAGACACATCTCTCTGTATTATACCACTAGATACAGCTCTCTGTATTATACCACTAGATACAACTCTCTGTATTATACCACTAGATACAGCTCTCTGTACTATACCACTAGATACAGCTCTCTGTACTATACCACTAGACACAGCTCTCTGTATTATACCACTAGATACAGCTCTCTGTATTATACAGCTCTCTGTATTATACCACTAGACACAGCTCTCTGTATTATACCACTAGACACACAGCTCTCTGTATTATACCACTAGATACAGCTCTCTGTATTATACCACTAGACACAGCTCTCTGTATTATACCACTAGATACAGCTCTCTGTATTACACAGCTCTCTGTATTATACCACTAGACACATCTCTCTGTATTATACAGCTCTCTGTATTATACCACTAGACACAGCTCTCTGTATTATACCACTAGACACAGCTCTCTGTATTATACCACTAGATACAGCTCTCTGTATTATACAGCTCTCTGTATTACACCACTAGACACAGCTCTCTGTATTATACCACTAGATACAGCTCTCTGTATTATACAGCTCTCTGTATTATACCACTAGACACAGCTCTCTGTATTATACCACTAGACACAGCTCTCTGTATTATACCACTAGACACAGCTCTCTGTATTATACCACTAGATACAGCTCTCTGTATTATACCACTAGATACAACTCTCTGTATTATACCACTAGATACATCTCTCTGTACTATACCACTAGATACAGCTCTCTGTACTATACCACTAGACACAGCTCTCTGTATTATACCACTAGATACAGCTCTCTGTATTATACCACTAGATACAGCTCTCTGTATTATACCACTAGATACAGCTCTCTGTATTATACCACTAGATACAGCTCTCTGTATTATACAGCTCTCTGTATTATACCACTAGATACCCAGCTCTCTGTATTATACCACTAGATACAGCTCTCTGTATTATACCACTAGATACAGCTCTCTGTATTATACCACTAGATACAGCTCTCTGTATTATACCACTAGATACAGCTCTCTGTATTATACCACTAGACACAGCTCTCTGTATTATACCACTAGATACAGCTCTCTGTATTATACAGCTCTCTGTATTATACCACTAGACACAGCTCTCTGTATTATACCACTAGACACAGCTCTCTGTATTATACCACTAGACACAGCTCTCTGTATTATACCACTAGATACAGCTCTCTGTATTATACCACTAGATACAACTCTCTGTATTATACCACTAGATACAGCTCTCTGTACTATACCACTAGATACAGCTCTCTGTACTATACCACTAGACACAGCTCTCTGTATTATACCACTAGATACAGCTCTCTGTATTATACAGCTCTCTGTATTATACCACTAGACACAGCTCTCTGTATTATACCACTAGACACACAGCTCTCTGTATTATACCACTAGATACAGCTCTCTGTATTATACCACTAGACACAGCTCTCTGTATTATACCACTAGACACAGCTCTCTGTATTATACCACTAGACACATCTCTCTGTATTATACCACTAGATACAGCTATCTGTATTATACCACTAGATACAACTCTCTGTATTATACCACTAGATACAGCTCTCTGTACTATACCACTAGATACAGCTCTCTGTACTATACCACTAGACACAGCTCTCTGTATTATACCACTAGATACAGCTCTCTGTATTATACAGCTCTCTGTATTATACCACTAGACACAGCTCTCTGTATTATACCACTAGACACACAGCTCTCTGTATTATACCACTAGATACAGCTCTCTGTATTATACCACTAGACACAGCTCTCTGTATTATACCACTAGATACAGCTCTCTGTATTATACAGCTCTCTGTATTATACCACTAGACACATCTCTCTGTATTATACAGCTCTCTGTATTATACCACTAGACACAGCTCTCTGTATTATACCACTAGACACAGCTCTCTGTATTATACCACTAGATACAGCTCTCTGTATTATACAGCTCTCTGTATTACACCACTAGACACAGCTCTCTGTATTATACCACTAGATACAGCTCTCTGTATTATAAAGCTCTCTGTATTATACCACTAGACACAGCTCTCTGTATTATACCACTAGACACAGCTCTCTGTATTATACCACTAGACACAGCTCTCTGTATTATACCACTAGATACAGCTCTCTGTATTATACCACTAGATACAACTCTCTGTATTATACCACTAGATACAGCTCTCTGTACTATACCACTAGATACAGCTCTCTGTACTATACCACTAGACACAGCTCTCTGTATTATACCACTAGATACAGCTCTCTGTATTATACAGCTCTCTGTATTATACCACTAGACACAGCTCTCTGTATTATACCACTAGACACACAGCTCTCTGTATTATACCACTAGATACAGCTCTCTGTATTATACCACTAGACACAGCTCTCTGTATTATACCACTAGATACAGCTCTCTGTATTATACAGCTCTCTGTATTATACCACTAGACACAGCTCTCTCTATTATACAGCTCTCTGTATTATACCACTAGACACAGCTCTCTGTATTATACCACTAGACACAGCTCTCTGTATTATACCACTAGATACAGCTCTCTGTATTATACAGCTCTCTGTATTATACCACTAGACACAGCTCTCTGTATTATACAGCTCTCTGTATTATACCACTAGACACAGCTCTCTGTATTATACCACTAGATACAGCTCTCTGTATTATACCACTAGACACACAGCTCTCTGTATTATACCACTAGATACAGCTCTCTGTATTATACCACTAGACACAGCTCTCTGTATTATACCACTAGATACAGCTCTCTGTATTATACAGCTCTCTGTATTATACCACTAGACACAGCTCTCTGTATTATACCACTAGATACAGCTCTCTGTATTATACCACTAGACACAGCTCTCTGTATTATACCACTAGATACAGCTCTCTGTATTATACAGCTCTCTGTATTATACCACTAGATACAGCTCTCTGTATTATACCACTAGATACAGCTCTCTGTATTATACAGCTCTCTGTATTATACCACTAGACACAGCTCTCTGTATTATACCACTAGATACAGCTCTCTGTATTATACCACTAGATACAGCTCTCTGTATTATACCACTAGACACAGCTCTCTGTATTATACCACTAGATACAGCTCTCTGTATTATACAGCTCTCTGTATTATACCACTAGATACAGCTCTCTGTATTATACCACTAGATACAGCTCTCTGTATTATACAGCTCTCTGTATTATACCACTAGATACAACTCTCTGTATTATACAGCTCTCTGTATTATACCACTAGATACAGCTCTCTGTATTATACCACTAGATACAGCTCTCTGTATTATACAGCTCTCTGTATTATACCACTAGATACAGCTCTCTGTATTATACCACTAGATACAGCTCTCTGTATTATACAGCTCTCTGTATTATACCACTAGATACAGCTCTCTGTATTATACAGCTCTCTGTATTATACCACTAGATACAGCTCTCTGTATTATACCACTAGACACAGCTCTCTGTATTATACCACTAGATACAGCTCTCTGTATTATACCACTAGACACAGCTCTCTGTATTATACCACTAGATACAGCTCTCTGTATTATACCACTAGATACAGCTCTCTGTATTATACCACTAGACACAGCTATCTGTGTTATACCACTAGATACAGCTCTCTGTATTATACAGCTCTCTGTATTATACCACTAGATACAGCTCTCTGTATTATACAGCTCTCTGTATTATACCACTAGATACAGCTCTCTGTATTATACAGCTCTCTGTATTATACCACTAGATACAGCTCTCTGTATTATACCACTAGACACAGCTTTCTGTATAATACCACTAGATACAGCTCTCTGTATTATACCACTAGACACAGCTCTCTGTATTATACCACTAGATACAGCTCTCTGTATTATACCACTAGATACAGCTCTCTGTATTATACCACTAGATACAGCTCTCTGTATTATACAGCTCTCTGTATTATACCACTAGATACAGCTCTCTGTATTGTACCACTAGACACAGCTCTCTGTATTGTACCACTAGATACAGCTCTCTGTATTATACCACTAGACACAGCTCTCTGTGTTATACCACTAGACACAGCTCTCTGTATTATACAGCTCTCTGTATTATACCACTAGATACAGCTCTCTGTATTATACCACTAGATACAGCTCTCTGTATTATACCACTAGATACAGCTCTCTGTATTATACCACTAGATACAGCGCTCTGTATTATACCACTAGATACAGCTCTCTGTATTATACCACTAGATACAGCTCTCTGTATTATACAGCTCTCTGTATTATACCACTAGATACAGCTCTCTGTATTATACAGCTCTCTGTATTATACCACTAGATACAGCTCTCTGTATTATACCACTAGATACAGCTCTCTGTATTATACAGCTCTCTGTATTATACCACTAGATACAGCTCTCTGTATTATACCACTAGATACAGCTCTCTGTATTATACAGCTCTCTGTATTATACCACTAGATACAGCTCTCTGTATTATACAGCTCTCTGTATTATACCACTAGATACAGCTCTCTGTATTATACCACTAGACACAGCTCTCTGTATTATACAGCTCTCTGTATTATACCACTAGACACAGCTCTCTGTATTATACCACTAGATACAGCTCTCTATATTATACCACTAGATACAGCTCTCTGTATTATACCACTAGATACAGCTCTCTGTATTATACAGCTCTCTGTATTATACCACTAGATACAGCTCTCTGTATTATACCACTAGATACAACTCTCTGTATTATACAGCTCTCTGTATTATACCACTAGATACAGCTCTCTGTATTATACCACTAGATACAGCTCTCTGTATTATACAGCTCTCTGTATTATACCACTAGATACAGCTCTCTGTATTATACCACTAGATACAGCTCTCTGTATTATACAGCTCTCTGTATTATACCACTAGATACAGCTCTCTGTATTATACAGCTCTCTGTATTATACCACTAGATACAGCTCTCTGTATTATACCACTAGACACAGCTCTCTGTATTATACCACTAGATACAGCTCTCTGTATTATACCACTAGACACAGCTCTCTGTAATATACCACTAGATACAGCTCTCTGTATTATACCACTAGATACAGCTCTCTGTATTATACCACTAGACACAGCTATCTGTGTTATACCACTAGATACAGCTCTCTGTATTATACAGCTCTCTGTATTATACCACTAGATACAGCTCTCTGTATTATACAGCTCTCTGTATTATACCACTAGATACAGCTCTCTGTATTATACAGCTCTCTGTATTATACCACTAGATACAGCTCTCTGTATTATACCACTAGACACAGCTTTCTGTATAATACCACTAGATACAGCTCTCTGTATTATACCACTAGACACAGCTCTCTGTATTATACCACTAGATACAGCTCTCTGTATTATACCACTAGATACAGCTCTCTGTATTATACCACTAGATACAGCTCTCTGTATTATACCACTAGATACAGCTCTCTGTATTATACAGCTCTCTGTATTATACCACTAGATACAGCTCTCTGTATTATACAGCTCTCTGTATTATACCACTAGATACAGCTCTCTGTATTATACCACTAGATACAGCTCTCTGTATTATACAGCTCTCTGTATTATACCACTAGATACAGCTCTCTGTATTATACCACTAGATACAGCTCTCTGTATTATACAGCTCTCTGTATTATACCACTAGATACAGCTCTCTGTATTATACAGCTCTCTGTATTATACCACTAGATACAGCTCTCTGTATTATACCACTAGACACAGCTCTCTGTATTATACAGCTCTCTGTATTATACCACTAGACACAGCTCTCTGTATTATACCACTAGATACAGCTCTCTATATTATACCACTAGATACAGCTCTCTGTATTATACCACTAGATACAGCTCTCTGTATTATACAGCTCTCTGTATTATACCACTAGATACAGCTCTCTGTATTATACCACTAGATACAGCTCTCTGTATTATACCACTAGATACAGCTCTCTGTATTATACAGCTCTCTGTATTATACCACTAGACACAGCTCTCTGTATTATACCACTAGATACAGCTCTCTGTATTATACCACTAGATACAGCTCTCTGTATTATACCACTAGATACAGCTCTCTGTATTATACCACTAGACACAGCTCTCTGTATTATACAGCTCTCTGTATTATACCACTAGATACAGCTCTCTGTATTATACCACTAGATACAGCTCTCTGTATTATACCACTAGATACAGCTCTCTGTATTATACCACTAGATACAGCTCTCTGTATTATACCACTAGACACAGCTCTCTGTATTATACAGCTCTCTGTATTATACCACTAGACACAGCTCTCTGTATTATACAGCTCTCTGTATTATACCACTAGACACAGCTCTCTTTGCTACCAAGCCCTGCTACTGATAACCAAGCCCTGCTACTGATAACCAAGCCCTGCTACTGATAACCAAGCCCTGCTACTGATAACCAAGCACCCCTCCTGACTCAATTCTCACCATCTTTTATCCTTCTGATCAAAGCCTTTATTTGGAACGTATTTCTGAGGTTCCTTCCCTAATGGCACCCTATCCCCTACGTCCCTCCTCAGACAATCCACTTTATGAGGAGCAGGGTGCATTTGGGACAAAGCATTTGACAAGCAATGTGATATTGGATCTATAGGCATGCTATTAGTTTGAGAAATTATTTTCCAGATATTTCAAATAAATCACCCATATAGTTCCTTCTTTCTGTGAGTGTTGGAGAGGCTTAGCCTCCAATATCCTTTCCTCCTCTCTCCTTTCCTCCTCTCTCTCCTTTCCTCCTCTCTCTCCTTTCCTCCTCTCTCTCCTTTCCTCCTCTCTCCTTGTCTCCTCTCTCTCCTTTCCTCCTCTCTCCTTTCCTCCTCTCTCCTTTCCTCCTCTCTCTCCTTTCCTCCTCTCTCCTTTCCTCCTCTCTCTCCTTTCCTCCTCTCTCCTTTCCTCCTCTCTCCTTTCCTCCTCTCTCTCCTTTCCTCCTCTCTCTCCTTTCCTCCTCTCTCCTTTCCTCCTATCTCTCCTTTCCTCCTCTCTCCTTTCCTCCTCTCTCCTTTCCTCCTCTCTCTCCTTTCCTCCTCTCTCCTTTCCTCCTCTCTCCTTTCCTCCTCTCTCTCCTTTCCTCCTCTCTCCTTTCCTCCTCTCTCCTTTCCTCCTCTCTCTCCTTACCTCTCTCTCCTTACCTCCTCTTTCCTTTCCTCCTCTCTCTCCTTTCCTCCTCTCTCTCCTTGCCACCGATCTCTCTTTTCCTCCTCTCTCCTTTCCTCCTCTCTCTCCTTGCCACCGATCTCTCCTTTCCTCCTCTCTCTCCTTGCCACTGCTCTCTCCTTTCCTTCCTTGTCAAAACATTGAAGTGAAGTGAGGAAGCAAAGAGAAATTGTCAAAATATAAGAGCAAGAGTGAGACTAGAGAGAGCGGTATCTAGTGGAATATCCAATGAGTCATGTCTCAGAGGTGTATTCAAGCACTCAACCTGCTCTCATCAATTCCAATAGCTGAATTGTTATTGGTTTGCAGTGATTAGGTCTGAGCCTCGTACAACAATATTCTGCATTCTGCAATTAAAATCAAGTCCCTTATTTAAAATATCTTGCTAAATGAGAGAAGAGGCTTCATCAGTGTTTAGGACAAAGGAAGGATGTTGTTTGTTATCTGGCCTCTGCTCCTCCCCCAACCCAACACAGCTGAGCTGGGTTATTTTATGCTCTAATTCCTTTCCTTAAATTACGCAAAAGGCATAAAATATGAACAAGCCAGAGAGATATTTTGAGATCGGTCATGTGATGAGTGACATAAATACTTAACCACCACTTTAAATCATACATTGTACTGTGTCATGTGTTTAAATACTGCTGTATGGCTTTATTAAACGCTATAGAGCTTCTAATGTTCCTATGATCCGTTGTAATGAAAGACAACAAGGTGGTATGTGATAATGTACCGTAGTAGATTGTGTCTCAGGGTAATCAGGGTGAATATTTCACCACCCCATGCTGTGAGTGTAATGTTTCTGTAGTCACATGGTTCAGAAAGCCATAACACAAATTGCTCTTTCCAAATAGATTTTTCAATCATCTGTAAAATCTGTGAAATTCACTTTGAATCTGTGCACATAAAATAGGGTGAAAAGTGCTCTCTCTCTCTATCTCGCGCTTGCTCTCTCTATTTCCCCTCTCCCTCGGTCTCTCTCTCTCCCTCTCTCTCTTGCTCTCTTCCTATCTCTCGTGAAATAAACAGAAAAAAAGAACAGTAAACATTACACTCACAAAAGTTCCAAAAGAATAAAGACATTTAAAATGTCATATTATGTGCAAATAGTTAAAGTGCAAAAGGGAAAATAAATAAGCATAAATATGGGTTGTATTTACAATGGTGTTTGTTCTTCACTGGTTGCCCTTTTCTTGTGGCAACAGGTCACAAATCTTGCTGCTGTGATGTCACACTGTGGTATTTCACCCAGTAGATATGGGAGTTTATCAAAATTGGGTTTGTTTTCGAATTATTTGGGGATCTGTGTAATCTGAGGCAAATATGTCTCTCTAATATGGTCATACATTTAGCAGGAGGTTAGGAAGTGCAGCTCAGTTTCCACCTTATTTTGTGGGCAGTGTGCACATAGCCTGTCTTCTCTTGAGATCCAGGTCTGCCTACGGCGGCCTTTCTCAATAGCAAGGCTATGCTCACTGAGTCTGTACATAGTCAAAGGTTTCCTTAAGTTTGGGTCAGTCACAGAGGTCAGGTTTTCTGCCACAGTGTACTCTCTGTTTAGGGCCAAATAGCATTCCAGTTTACTCAGTTTTTTTGTTAATTCCTTCCAATGTGTCAAGTAATTATATTTTTGTTTTCTCATGATTTGGTTGGGTCTAATTGTGTTGCTGTTCTGGGGCTCTGTGGGGTCTGTTTGTGTTTGTGAACAGAGCCCCAGGACCAGCTTGCTTAGGGGACTCTTCTCCAGGTTCATCTCTCTGTAGGTGATGGCTTTGTTATGGAAGGTTTGGGAATCGCTTCCTTTTAGGTGGTTGTAGAATTTAACGGCTATTTTTTTGGATTTTGAATTAGCGGGTATCAGCCTTACTCTGCATGCGTTATTTGTTGTTTTACATTGTACATGGAGGATATTTTTGTCTCACTCTCCCTTATAGCTCTTCTGCCTCCAATATGTCATTTCTAAAAACATAGTGGTAAATATGAAACATTATTTAAGACAGAGTGAATGGTCAAAAGACAGCAGCTCTAGATTAAATTGATTTAAATCACTTTATTCAACAAACAGCAGGACCTCAGAATATTCTTTATTCAGCTATTTTCTCAGTAATAACCATTCTTCAGCAAACTTACATTGCCTCCCCTGACATCTACCTAGCATTTGGGGTTGGCAGACCATATTAACGTCCATCCATTTGTTTCTGCAGTGGATTATATAAATACATATGCATTATGTGATTAGAAACATTAGCATAAACCCTCCTCTTTTCTGAATTATATAAGAATGATCTGAGCAGCACCAGGATGGGGCAGCCGTTATACGTCTGGACAGTAGGCTAAACTAGACAGGGTTGGGTAAAGGACATGTACCTCTGACAGAGAGAGTTAGGTAGAGAGAGAGAGAGTGGGGGGAGAGTGACAGAGAGAGAGAGTTAGAGAGTGACAGAGAGACAGAGAGAGAGAGTTAGAGAGTGACAGAGAGAGAGAGTTAGAGAGTGACAGAGAGAGAGAGAGTGGGGGGAGAGTGACAGAGAGAGAGAGTTAGAGTGACAGAGAGAGAGAGAGTTAGAGAGTGACAGAGAGACAGAGAGAGAGAGTTAGAGAGTAAGAGAGAGTTAGAGAGTGACAGAGAGAGAGAGTTAGAGAGTGACAGAGAGAGAGTTAGAGGGTGACAGAGAGACAGAGAGAAAGAGAGTTAGAGAGTGACAGAGAGACAGAGAGAGTTAGAGAGTGACAGAGAGAGAGAGAGAGAGAGAGTGACAGAGAGAGAGAGAGAGAGAGAGAGAGTGACAGAGAGAGAGAGAGAGAGAGAGTGACAGAGAGAGAGAGAGAGTGACAGAGAGAGAGAGAGAGTGACAGAGAGAGAGAGAGAGAGAGAGAGAGAGAGAGAGAGAGAGAGAGAGAGAGAGAGAGAGAGAGAGAGAGAGAGAGAGAGAGAGAGAGAGAGAGTGGGGGGAGAGTGACAGAGAGAGAGAGAGTTAGAGGGTGACAGAGAGAGAGAGAGAGTTAGAGAGTGACAGAGAGAGAGAGAGTTAGAGTGACAGAGAGTTAGAGAGAGAGTTAGAGAGAGAGAGAGAGTGGGGGGAGAGTGACAGAGAGAGAGAGAGTTAGAGTGACAGAGAGAGAGTTAGAGAGTGACAGAGACAGAGAGAGAGAGTTAGAGAGTGACAGAGAGACAGAGAGAGAGAGAGAGTTAGAGAGTGACAGAGAGACAGAGAGACAGAGTTAGAGAGTGACAGAGAGAGAGAGAGTTAGAGAGCGACAGAGAGAGAGAGTTAGAGAGAGTGTACAGACTCAGTGAGCATAGCCTTGCTATTGAGAAAGGCCGCCGTAGGCAGACATGGCTCTCAAGAGAAGACAGGCTATGTGCTCACTGCCCACAAAATGAGGTGGAAACTGAGCTGCACTTCCTAACCTCCTGCCCAATGTATGACCATATTAGAGAGACATATTTCCCTCAGATTACACAGATCCACAAAGAATTCGAAAACAAATCCAATTTTGATAAACTCCCATATCTACTAGGTGAAATTCCACAGTGTGCCATCACAGCAGCAAGATTTGTGACCTGTTGCCACAAGAAAAGGGCAACCAGTGAAGAACAAACACCATTGTAAATACAACCCATATCTATGTTTATTTATTTTAACTTGTGTGCTTTAACCATTTGTACATTGTTACAACACTGTATATATATAATATGACATCTGTAATGTCTTTATTGTTTTGAAACGTCTGTATGTGTAATGTTTACTGTTAATTTTTATTGTTTATTTCACTTTTGTATATTATCTACCTCACTTGCTTTGGCAATGTTAACACATGTTTCCCATGCCAATAAAGCCCCTTGAATTGAGAGAGAGAGAGAGAGAGAGAGAGAGAGAGAGAGAGAGAGAGAGAGAGAGAGAGAGAGAGAGAGAGAGAGTTAGAGGGTGACAGAGGGAGAGAGAGAGAGAGAGTTAGAGAGTGACAGAGAGAGAGAGAGTTAGAGTGACAGAGACAGAGTTAGAGAGTGACAGAGAGACAGAGAGAGAGAGAGAGTTAGAGAGTGACAGAGAGACAGAGAGAGAGAGAGAGTTAGAGAGTGACAGAGAGACAGAGAGAGAGAGTTAGAGAGTGACAGAGAGAGAGAGAGACAGAGAGACAGAGAGACAGAGAGAGAGAGAGGAGAGAGAGAGAGAGAGAGAGAGAGAGAGAGTTAGAGAGTGACAGAGAGACAGAGAGACAGAGAGAGAATGTATTGATCATTTCGTACAAAGCTGAACTACAAAATCTAATTGATCCCCTCAAAATTTGTGAATTTGGTTAAAACTGAAAAAAATGACTTGTACTGACAGAAAAATATGTGTTCCTTTGCACAAAATATGACCCCCCTCAGAATCCCTGTTACGCACACCTCTTGGAAGAGGGAACGCAAACACCCTGCTACACTCAACTCCCCGTGGAGGTAAAGAGGTATGGGACTGTAGGTGGAGGTAAAGAGGTATGTGACTGTAGGTGGAGTAAAGAGGTATGTGACTGTAGGTGGAGGTAAAGAGGTGTGGGACTGTAGGTGGAGGTAAAGAGGTATGTGACTGTAGGTGGAGGTAAAGAGGTATGGGACTGTAGGTGGAGGTAAAGAGGTATGGGACTGTAGGTGGAGGTAAAGAGGTATGTGACTGTAGGTGGAGGTAAAGAGGTATGGGACTGTAGGTGGAGGTAAAGAGGTATGGGACTGTAGGTGGAGGTAAAGAGGTATGGGACTGTAGGTGGAGGTAAAGAGGTATGTGACTGTAGGTGGAGGTAAAGAGGTATGGGACTGTAGGTGGAGGTAAAGAGGTATGGGACTGTAGGTGGAGGTAAAGAGGTATTTGACTGTAGGTGGATGTAAAGAGGTATGGGTCTGTAGGTGGAGGTAAAGAGGTATGTGACTGTAGGTGGAGGTAAAGAGGTATGGGACTGTAGGTGGAGGTAAAGAGGTGTGGGACTGTAGGTGGAGGTAAAGAGGTATGGGACTGTAGGTGGAGGTAAAGAGGTATGGGACTGTAGGTGGAGGTAAAGAGGTATGTGACTGTAGGTGGAGGTAAAGAGGTATGTGACTGTAGGTGGAGGTAAAGAGGTATGGGACTGTAGGTGGAGGTAAAGAGGTGTGGGACTGTAGGTGGAGGTAAAGAGGTATGGGACTGTAGGTGGAGGTAAAGAGGTATGTGACTGTAGGTGGAGGTAAAGAGGTATGTGACTGTAGGTGGAGGTAAAGAGGTATGGGACTGTAGGTGGAGGTAAAGAGGTATGGGACTGTAGGTGGAGGTATAGAGGTATGTGACTGTAGGTGGAGGTAAAGAGGTATGGGACTGTAGGTGGAGGTAAAGAGGTATGGGACTGTAGCTGGAGGTAAAGAGGTATGTGACTGTAGGTGGAGGTAAAGAGGTATGGGACTGTAGGTGGAGGTAAAGAGGTGTGGGACTGTAGGTGGAGGTAAAGAGGTATGGGACTGTAGGTTGAGGTAAAGAGGTGTGGGACTGTAGGTGGAGGTAAAGAGGTATGTGACTGTAGGTGGAGGTAAAGAGGTATGGGACTGTAGGTGGAGGTAAAGAGGTGTGGGACTGTAGGTGGAGGTAAAGAGGTATGGGACTGTAGGTGGAGGTAAAGAGGTATGTGAATGTAGGTGAAGGTAAAGAGGTATGGGACTGGAGGTGGAGGTAAAGAGGTATGGGACTGTAGGTGGAGGTAAAGAGGTATGGGACTGTAGGTGGAGGTAAAGAGGTATGGGACTGTAGGTTGAGGTAAAGAGGTATGGGACTGTAGGTGGAGGTAAAGAGGTATGTGACTGTAGGTGGAGGTAAAGAGGTATGGGACTGTAGGTGGAGGTAAAGAGGTATGGGACTGTAGGTGGGGGTAAAGAGGTATGTGACTGTAGGTGGAGGTAAAGAGGTATGTGACTGTAGGTGGAGGTAAAGAGGTATGGGACTGTAGGTGGAGGTAAAGAGGTATGGGACTGTAGGTGGAGGTAAAGAGGTATGGGACTGTAGGTGGAGGTAAAGAGGTATGTGACTGTAGGTGGAGGTAAAGAGGTATGTGACTGTAGGTGGAGGTAAAGAGGTATGTGACTGTAGGTGGAGGTAAAGAGGTATGGGACTGTAGGTGGGGGTAAAGAGGTGTGGGACTGTAGGTGGAGGTAAAGAGGTATGGGACTGTAGGTGGAGGTAAAGAGGTATGTGACTGTAGGTGGAGGTAAAGAGGTATGTGACTGTAGGTGGAGGTAAAGAGGTATGGGACTGTAGGTGGAGGTAAAGAGGTATGGGACTGTAGGTGGAGGTATAGAGGTATGTGACTGTAGGTGGAGGTAAAGAGGTATGGGACTGTAGGTGGAGGTAAAGAGGTATGGGACTGTAGGTGGAGGTAAAGAGGTATGTGACTGTAGGTGGAGGTAAAGAGGTATGGGACTGTAGGTTGAGGTAAAGAGGTGTGGGACTGTAGGTGGAGGTAAAGAGGTATGTGACTGTAGGTGGAGGTAAAGAGGTATGGGACTGTAGGTGGAGGTAAAGAGGTGTGGGACTGTAGGTGGAGGTAAAGAGGTATGGGACTGTAGGTGGAGGTAAAGAGGTATGTGAATGTAGGTGAAGGTAAAGAGGTATGGGACTGGAGGTGGAGGTAAAGAGGTATGGGACTGTAGGTGGAGGTAAAGAGGTATGGGACTGTAGGTGGAGGTAAAGAGGTATGGGACTGTAGGTTGAGGTAAAGAGGTATGGGACTGTAGGTGGAGGTAAAGAGGTATGTGACTGTAGGTGGAGGTAAAGAGGTATGGGACTGTAGGTGGAGGTAAAGAGGTATGGGACTGTAGGTGGGGGTAAAGAGGTATGTGACTGTAGGTGGAGGTAAAGAGGTATGTGACTGTAGGTGGAGGTAAAGAGGTATGGGACTGTAGGTGGAGGTAAAGAGGTATGGGACTGTAGGTGGAGGTAAAGAGGTATGGGACTGTAGGTGGAGGTAAAGAGGTATGGGACTGTAGGTGGAGGTAAAGAGGTATGTGACTGTAGGTGGAGGTAAAGAGGTATGGGACTGTAGTTGGAGGTAAATAGGTATGGGACTGTAGGTGGAGGTAAAGAGGTATGTGATTGTAGGTGGAGGTAAAGAGGTATGGGACTGTAGGTGGAGGTAAAGAGGTATGTGACTGTAGGTGGAGGTAAAGAGGTATGGGACTGGAGGTGGAGGTAAAGAGGTATGGGACTGGAGGTGGAGGTAAAGAGGTATGGACTGTAGGTGGAGGTAAAGAGGTATGGACTGTAGGTGGAGGTAAAGAGGTATGTGACTGTAGGTGGAGGTAAAGAGGTATGGGACTGTAGGTGGAGGTAAAGAGGTATGTGACTGTAGGTGGATGTAAAGAGGTATGGGTCTGTAGGTGGAGGTAAAGAGGTATGTGACTGTAGGTGGAGGTAAAAAGGTATGGGACTGTAGGTGGAGGTAAAGAGGTATGTGACTGTAGGTGGAGGTAAAGAGGTATGGGACTGTAGGTGGAGGTAAAGAGGTATGTGACTGTAGGTGGATGTAAAGAGGTATGGGTCTGTAGGTGGAGGTAAAGAGGTATGTGACTGCAGGTGCAGGTAAGATGACAGGCAGAACATATGACCGTTTACAGGGAATTTATTTCCTTCACACTTTAATTTGGGGAAAAGGGGCTGGACGGAACCAAAGCAAAGAAAGTAGAAGTTAAAGAGCCCCCCCTCCCCTACCTTACCTGCCAGGTGCGCTAACCAAAATACAGGGGCTGGTCCGCCCAGGTCTTACCTGCCTACCCACTACTTACCTATCTTAACACCACCTGGTGCGCTAACCAAAATACAGGGGCTGGTCCGCCCAGGTCTTACCTGCCTACCCACTACTTACCTATCTTAACACCACCTGGTGCGCTAACCAAAATACAGGGGCTTGTCCGCCCAGGTCTTACCTAGTGTGTCTAGACAGTGTACATACTACGAATATATGTATGCCCGCAGGCCTCTTGCCTAAGCAGTCCCAAGGTGCCTTCCCCCCTGGGAACAAAAACAGAATAATTACTAACATAAAGTGTCTATTACAAAATACTTTACAACAATTATACAGACCAACAATGAAACACAGGCCATACCAAGAAGCTCTCTCTCCTGACAAAGGAACACTGGCTTTTAAAGCTGCAGCAGGAGTCGGTAATTGCAGACAGCTGTATCCCCTGACCAGAGGGTGGGATCAGGGCTCCAATCTGCAATGGAGCCAACCAATCAGCAGCTTGGGGGAATCCAGGAAGCCATTTCCTGAAATACACACATACATATACACAAACCCACAACATAGAAACTCATTACTCAGAGGATATCTTCCCCTTGAGGAAGAGACGTGCCATTTCCGGGCCCAGGGAACTGTGCTCATCTGTGGGGACACAAATGTGCGCACAGGAACACTACCTGATCTAACGACCACACGAGGGGACAGCTTTATTACAGGCCATACTGTTTCTAACTGCCGTAATCTCCCCCATAGAAACAACAGTGACAGCACCATCAACAACAACGGAAGGGATCTGTTGCAGCTCTGTAGAAGCCTGGGTCTGTACGTTGTCAATGGTAGGTTACGGGGGGACTCTTTGGGGAGATTCACCTACTGCTCACCTCTTGGCCACAGTACAGTAGACTATATGATCACAGACATTGACCCGTTCTCTCTCAGCTCATTCACTGTCAAGCCACTTACACCTCTGTCTGATCACAGCCAAATTACGTTGTTCCTCAAAAGAACAGACATGGAAACAACCACACATTCTCAGCCCAGTAAGCTGTACAACATCAGACATTCATACAGATGGGCCCAAAACAGCACAGAAGAATACCAGAAAGCAACCTGGAACCAAAATATCCAAACACTCTTAGATAACTTTCTGGATACCACATTCACTCACAGTAAAGAAGGCATCAATCTAGCAGTAAAAACATCAACTACTGTATATATTCAGGCAAACGGCAAAAGAAGCACAACTGAAATTGATAAAAAACAAAACAAAAAAGATCACAGATGACAACTGGTTTGATGCAGATTATAAAATTATAAGAGAAAAACTTAGAACACTATCCAACCAAAAGCACAGAGACCCAAATAATGGTGAATTACGCCTTCATTACTGTGAGACTTTAAAACTCTATAAACCTATACTCAGAACCAAAAAAGCACAACGCCAAATTCATGAGAAGTTGAATGGATTAGAAAAAGCTATAAAAGAAAATCAAAATCCATTGGACTCCCCAGTTACTGACCAGGAGCTCTATAAGAAACGTCAGGCCCTCCAATTTTAAAAAGCATGTGGACCTGATGGCATCCTAAATGAGATGCTCAAACTCACTAAAATTCCAATTGGCTACATTAAAACTGTTTAATTTGATCCTGAGTGTAGGTTTAGTTTAGTGTATCCTGAGTTTAGGTTTAGTTTAATTTGATCCTGAGTTTAGGTTTAGTTTAGTGTATCCTGAGTTTAGGTTTAGTTTAGTTTATCCTGAGTTTAGGTTTAGTTTATCTTGTAGGTTATTTCCCTGACATCTGGAATCAAGGACTCATAACTCTAAACTTTAAGAACGGAGACTAATTTGACCCTAACAATTAAAGAGGCATTCGTGTGAAGGAGGTCTACACTTCCTTAATAAGTACAATGTCACGCCCTGACCTTAGATAGCCTTTTTATTTCTCTATTTGGTTAGGTCAGGGTGTGATTTGGGTGGGCATTCTATGTGTTCTGTTTCTTTGTTTTTGGCCGAGTGTGGTTCCCAATCAGAGGCAGCTGTCTATCGTTGTCTCTGATTGAGGATCATACTTAGGCAGCCTATTTTCCCACCATTAGGTTGTGGGATCTTGTTTTCTGTTTAGTGTTTCTGCCTGACAGAACTGTGCGCTTTCGTTTTCACGTTTGTTATTTTGTTTGAGTGTTTTTTAAAATAAAATAATCATGAACACTTTCCACGCTGCGCTTTGGTCCACTCTTCCTACCACCAACGAGAGCCGTAACACACAATGTCTTGAGTAAAAGCCAAATTGGATTTATACCAAAACATGGCACAATCAATCATATTGTCACGCCCTGGCCTTAGTATTCTTTGTTTTCTTAATTATTTTGGTTAGGTCAAGGTGTGACATGGGGAATGTATGTGGTTTTTGTAGTGTCTAGGGTGGTTGTAAGGTTTAGGGGGTTTATTAGAGTAGTTAGGTTTATGTTTAGTATAGTAGTCTAGCTGTGTCTATGGTTGAGTGTAGGTATCTAGGAAAGTCTATGGTTGCCTGAATTGGGTCTCAATTAGAGACAGCTGGTTATTGTTGTCTCTGATTGGGAGCCATATTTAAGGCAACCATAGGCTTTAGCTGGTTGTGGGGAATTGTCTATGTTGAAAGTTTGTAGCCTGTGTGTGTGTGCACTTCGTTTATAGCTTCACGGTCGTTTGTTGTTTTTGTATAGTTTGTAATAGTGTTTCGTTTCATGTTCATCTTCGTAGAAAAAATAAAAGAAGATGGCTTATTTTCCACATGCTGCGTTTTGGTCCGTCTCTCCTCCACATGATCGTGACACATATTTACACCCTACACACCCTGATAGATAAACATCCCCCGTAAATAATAGCAAAATATACACTTGCTTTATCGACTTCCAAAAAGCATATGACATAATTAAATCAATGTATACTGGCAATACGTGCAGCATTAAAACTGGCAAGAAAATAACATAATTATTTAACCAGGGGCGGGGCCTTCGCCAGGGTTGCAATCTGAGCCTTGCACTCTTCAATATTTACATCAAAGAATTGGCCACTATTCTAGAAAAATCCTCAGCCCCTGGTGTTAGTCTCCACAATTCAGAGGTTTAATTGCTGCTCTTCGCAGATGACCTATGCCTGTCACCCACAGCACATGGCCTACAGCAGAGCCTGGACCTGCTAGAGCAGTACTGCCAGACCTGGGCCCTGGCAGTAAACACCCACAGCACATGGCCTCCAGCAGAGCCTGGACCTGCTAGAGCAGTACTGCCAGACCTGGGCCCTGGCAGTAAACCCCAAAAAATACAAAAATAATTATTTTCCAGAGAAGATCCAGATCTCAGGGAATTAGACCAAAGTTCTCAATTGGTACAAAATATATAGAGTACTGCACACAGTACACTTACTTAGGTTTAAAAATAAGCTCAACTGGACTTCTTATTGATGCAGTGAATGAACTGAGAGAGAAAGCACGCAGGGCATTCTACTTCATTAAAATACTTATTCAAATTTGGCTAAAACTAATGGAATGTGTCATTGAACCAATTGCACTTTATGCCAGCGAGGTGTGGGGTCCACTTATCAAAACAAGATAACACCAAATGGGACAAACACCCCATTGAAACCCTGCATGCAGAGTTCTGTAAGATTCTCCTACATGTCCAGAGGAAAACTACAAACAATGCATGCAGGGCCGAATTAGGCAAATATCCACTAATAATAAAAACTCAAAAAAGAGCATTTCAGTTTTGGAAACATCTAAAATACAGTGACCTCCTCTCATATCATTACCAAGCCCTGCAATACCAAGAGCTGAGCAAAGAAAAGAGTCCCCTCATCCAGCTGGTCCTGAGTTCACAAACCTGTTCTACTAACACACTGAAGCCTCAGTCCTCTCATCCAGCTGGTCCTGGGGCTGAGTTCACTAACCTGTTCTACTAACACACTGAAGCCTCAGTCCCCTCATCCAGCTGGTCCTGGGGCTGAGTTCAATAACCTGTTCTACTAACACACTGAAGCGTCAGTCCCCTCATCCAGCTGGTCCTGGGGCTGAGTTCACTAACCTGTTCTACTAACACACTGAAGCCTCAGTCCCCTCATCCAGCTGGTCCTGGGGCTGAGTTCACTAACCTGTTCTACTAACACACTGAAGCCTCAGTCCCCTCATCCAGCTGGTCCTGGGGCTGAGTTCACTAACCTGTTCTACTAACACACTGAAGCCTCAGGACCAGAACATGCAATCAATCAGAATAAACCAAATTACAACACAGTCAAAACAAAACAACATTACTTATTGGGAAACACAAGCACAAACACAAAGCAAAATGCAGTGGTATCTGGCCCTAAATCGACAAAACACTCTGGCTAGCTATTTGACCATGGTTACTGATCAAAACCTTAAAAAAACCTTGACAGAGTACAGGCTCAGTGAGCACAGCCTTGCCATTGAGAAGGGTAGACACAGGAAGAGGAAAGGCTGTGTAACCACTGCACCACAGCAGAACCTGAGACAGAGCTGCATTTCCTGACAAAATGCCAAAAATGTAAAATAATTTACGACTGCCATTTACTCAAATTTGAATCCCTTTTTCAAGGTTTCAAAGACCTCTCTGATGAGGATAGGCTACCCGTCCTGTTGGGGGAGGACGCAGAGAGCTGTGGGTTGGCAGCGCACTACATTGCTGCCTGCCATAAGATGAGGGACAGTGTCTGACAGACCAATCAACCTGCACATGTCCTCTACTGTATGCTTATTGTTATTGTTCAATGTATGGTTATTTTGACACTTGATTATTGTTGTTACTGTTGTCCCGTTGACAATTTTGATTCTTATTATCTTAATATTGTAAATATCCAAAGTAAGCTTTGGCAACATGTACATTGTTATCATAATGCCAATAAAGTAAATTGGATTGAATTGATAGAGAGAGTGGGGGGGGGGGGTGACAGAGAGAGAGAGATGGAGAGTTGGGGGGGATAGTGACAAAGAGAGAGAGGGGGGGAGAGTGACAGAGAGAGAGAGAGTGGGGGGAGTGACAGAGAGAGAGGGGAGAGAGAGAGAGAGAGAGAGAGAGAGAGAGAGAGAGAGAGAGAGAGAGAGAGAGAGAGAGGGAGAGAGAGAGAGAGAGAGAGAGAGAGAGAGAGAGAGAGAGAGAGAGAGAGAGAGAGAGAGAGAGTGTGGGGAGAGTGACAGAGAGAGAGAGAGTGGGGGGAGTGACAGAGAGAGAGGGAGAGAGAGAGAGAGAGAGAGAGAGAGAGAGAGAGAGAGAGAGAGAGAGAGAGAGAGAGAGAGAGAGAGAGAGAGAGAGAGGGAGAGTGACAGAGAGAGAGAGAGAGGGGGAGAGAGAGAGAGAGAGAGAGAGAGAGAGAGAGAGAGAGAGAGAGAGAGAGAGAGAGAGAGAGAGTGTGGGGAGAGTGACAGAGGTGGATCTATCTCACCCTCACTGCTATATATTCCTAGAGGAACGGTTCCCACCCATAAACTGTGTGTTTGTTATGTTACACAAATTACCCAACTCTACAAAGAACAATATTCATTCTGACACTGTCTGAGTCCTCAATAGCACCCTATTCCCTATATAGTGCACTACATTTATCAGGGGAATAGGGTGCTATTGAGGACTCAGACAGTGTCAGAATGAATATTGTTCTTTGTAGAGTTGGGTTAGAGGTAATTTGTGGTCACTAGTAGTGCCCTATATAGGGAATAGGGCTCTGGTCACTAGCAGTGCACTATATAGGGAATAGGGCTCTGATCACTAGTAGTGCACTATATAGGGAATAGGGCTCTGGTCACTAGTAGTGCCCTATATAGGGAATAGGGTGCCATTTGGGACACACTGGAAGCATCTGATTTCACCTCACTACATCTCAAGGCACACCTGCACCCAGCGTTGAGAGGAATCCATTTTAATCGTCCAATAGCGAGAGGGGAGAATAAATGTACCCTCCCCCTCCTCCTCTCAGTTCATTAGTGAACCCCTCAGTTCATTAGTGAACCCTTCAGTTCATTAGTGAACCACTCAGTTCATTAGTGAACCACTCAGTTCATTAGTGAACCACTCAGCCCATTAGTGAACCACTCAGCCCATTAGTGAACCACTCAGCCCATTAGTGAACCACTCAGCCCATTAGTGAACCCCTCAGCCCATTAGTGAACCACTCAGCCCATTAGTGAACCCCTCAGTTCATTAGTGAACCCCTCAGCCCATTAGTGAACCCCTCAGCCCATTAGTGAACCCCTCAGCCCATTAGTGAACCCCTCAGTTCCTTAGTGAACCACTCAGTTCCTTAGTGAACCACTCAGCCCATTAGTTAACCACTCAGCCCATTAGTGAACCACTCAGTTCATTAGTGAACCACTCAGCTCATTAGTGAACCCCTCAGTTCATTAGTGGACCACTCAGTTCATTAGTGAACCACTCAGTTCATTAGTGATCCCCTCAGCTCATTAGTGAACCCCTCAGCCCATTAGTGAACCCCTCAGTTCATTAGTGAACCACTCAGTTCATTAGTGAACCACTCAGTTCATTAGTGAATCACTCAGCTCATTAGTGAACCACTCAGCCCATTAGTGAACCCCTCAGCTCATTGGTGAACCATTCAGTTCATTAGTGAACCACTCAGCTCATATAGAACCACTCAGCTCATTAGTGAACCACGCAGCTCATTAGTGAACCACTCAGCTCATTAGTGAACCACTCAGCTCATTAGTGAACCACGCAGCTCATTAACTCAGAAACACTGAGAGGGGAGAGAGGGGGGGATAGAGGGGAGAAACACTGAGAGGGTAGATAGGGGGGAGAAACACTGAGAGGGGAGAAAGGGGGAGATAAACGGGAGAAACACAGAAGGGAGAGAGGGAGGGGAGAAACACTGAGAGGGGAGAGAGGGGGTAGGAGGGGGAGAAACACTGAGGGGAGAGAGGGAGGAGAGAAACACTGAGATGAGAGAGAGGGGGAGATAGAGGGGAGAAACACTGACAGGGTAGATAGAGGGGGAGGGAAGAAACACTGAGAGGGGAGAGGGAGGGGAGAAACACTGAGAGGGGAGAGAGGGGGTAGGAGGGGGGAGAAACACTGAGAGGGGAGAGAGAGGGGGGAGATTCACTGAGAGGGGAGAGAGGGGGAGATAAAGGGGAGAAACACTGAGAGGGGAGAGAGGGGGTAGGAGGGGGGAGATAGGGGAGAGAAAGGATCAACTCTGCAAGGGGAGACAGACTTGTCTCAGTGATTTATTTCAGATGCTAAAGCCCTCAAGGAGAGTGTTGTCAATCCCTGTGGTGGCACCGTGGGGTCACATCAAACCACTAGACTGGAAAACACCCAGACAGTGGTTTATACATTCAGCAGTCAAAATGTTTGTGGCTGGAGACAGGATGGTTGCATGGGACTTAATAACAGGCAAATAGGGGATGGTTGGCTGGGGGGGATGGTTGGGTGGCTGTGTGGCTGGTTGGGTGGCTGATTGGTTGGGTGGCTGGCGGCTGGGCTTCTGGGTGTCTGTTGATTGGGTGGCTGGCGGCTGGGTGGCTGTTGATTGGGTGGCTGGCGGCTGGGTGGCAGGGTGGCTGATTTTTATTTTATTGAAATATACTTAAATCATAATTCATTAATATATTTTCAATATATTAAAAATGATCTAAATTGGAACAATTTTGAATACATTTAATGTACATTTTATTAGTATTTTATCAGCATTTAATTATGTCAAATACCTTTAGAAAGATATAAATTGGGACACTTTTTTTGTACTGATGTATATTCTTAGTAAAACAAATATACACCTTAAGTACATTTTATACTTATTGTCATAAATTAGAATTATCCTAAAATGTTATTTGAATTCCTGCATTTTGTCGGAGTCTGCACCTCAGGAGGGGGGTACTGTCACGTTCTGACCATAGTTCTTGTGTGTTTTGCTTGTTTTAGTGTTGGTCAGGACGTGAGCTGGGTGGGCATTCTATGTTGTGTGTCTAGTTTGTCTGTTTCTATGTTTGGCCTGATATGGTTCTCAATCACAGGCAGGTGTTTTGTGTTGTCTCTGATTGGGAATCATATTTAGGTGGCTTGTTTTGTGTTGGGGTTTGTGGGTGGTTGTTTCCTGTCTTTGTGTTTTCTCTGCACCAGCTAGGACTGTATCGGTTTGCCACATTTTGTTATTTTGTATTCGTTGTAAGTGTTCACTGTTTTTCGTCTATTAAACATGTTGAGCACTGGCTACGCTGCGTGTTGGTCCGATCCCTGCTACACCTTCTCTTCTCTTGAAGAGGAGGAAGGCTGCCATTACACATTTTCAAATATACTTTAAAAAACACACTTCTAATCATTAAATGTATTAGCTATTGACCATGTAAAGTTAGCCTTGATTGACCAAGGCATCTTCTCAGCCAATGTTACGTAATTTAGTTTGAAAATGAACATCAATACATTTGAAAAAATACATTTGAAAAAGCTAAATAAGAGGAACAAACCTGGGGAATATGCAAATTTGTGTGCACATGCGTTTTTAAAAGACTACTTTAAATATATTGTATAGGGCTGTCGGCAACTTCCGGTGAAATTGGAGGGTGTGCAATTCAAATCATAAAAATTATAGATATTAAACATTTAGGTACATACAAGTGTCTTACATTGGTTAAAAGCCTCAAGTATTGTTCATCTAACCGCATTGTCCGATTTACAAAAGGCTTTACAGTGAGAACATGCCATGCGATTGTTCGAGGACGGCACCCCACATCAAAATATTTATCCACCAGCACAGGTTTCATAAATTCACAAATAGCGATTAAATATTCACTTACTTTTTGGAAATCTTCCTCTGATTTGTCATCCAAAGGGTCCCAGCTACAACATGTAGTGTCGTTTTGTTAGATAAAACCCTTCTTTATATCCCAAAAAGTCTGTTTAGTTGGCGCCATCGATTTGAGTAATTCACCTGTTCAACATGTAGAGAAAGGAATCCAAAAAGTTACAGCTAAACTGTGTTTCAACAAGTCAAAATACGTTTCTATTTAATCCATCCTTAATCCTAAAATATAATTAAACTATAATATTTCATACGGAAAGTAGTATGTTCAATAGGAAAGCCATATTATTTCCAAGTCTGTATCACTGTGGTAAAACTCAAAATTCTTCCTCGTTTGGGAAGAAACAAGCCTGAAACCTTGAACAAAGACTGTTGACATCTAGTGGAAGCCATAGGAATTGCAATCTGGGAGCTGGATTTGGATATGCCCCTATACTTTCCATTGTATGAGCATGGGCTCTCAAAAAAAACATTCTGGTTGGTTTTTCTTTGGATTTTCTCCTACTATATCTATTGTGTTATAGTCTCCTACATTGTTTTAATATTTCTACAAACGTCAAAGTGTCTTCTTTCGAATGGTACCAATTATATGCATATCCTGGCTGCAAGGCTTGAGCAACAGGCAGTTTACTTTGGGCACGTCAGTCAGACAGGAAGTGGAGAAAAATAGACCCTAGCCTGATTACGTTTTAAGTTAAATATAATTTTTTGAAAGTATGCTTAAGTATATTTTCTTGACATATGACAAAGTATACTCTCAGGAAGCATGTTTGTCAGCTGTGCAATAAACAATCATGAATGTCAACTTTTTCTGCACTGCTCTGAACAGGAATTAAGAAAACAAAACTCATTATTGAAACTACAGTGTAGTAATCATACCCCTTGGATTTATTCACATTTTGTTATAAAACAGTGGGATAAAAATGTGTTTAATTGTGCTTTCTTTTTGTCAACAATCTACACAAAATACTCTAATGTCCAAGTGGAAGATTTCTGTTTATTTATTATTTTAAGATTGATACAGTGAGGGAAAAAAGTATTTGATCCCCTGCTGATTTTGTACGTTTGCCCACTGACAAAGAAATTATCAGTCTATAATTTTAATGGTAGGTTTATTTGAACAGTGAGAGACAGAATAACAACAAAAATATCCAGAAAAATGCATGTCAAAAATGTTATAAATTGATTTGCATTTTAATGAGGGAAATAAGTATTTGACCCCTTCTCAATCAAAAAAGATTTCTGGCTCCCAGGTGTCTTTCATACAGGTAACGAACGGAGATTAGGAGCACACTCTTAAAGGGAGTGCTCCTAATCTCAGTTTCTTACCTGTATAAAATATACCTGTCCACAGAAGCAATCAATCAATCAAATTCCAAACTCTCCACCATGGCCAAGACCAAAGAGCTCTCCAAGGATGTCAGGGACAAGATTGTAGACCTACACAAGGCTGGAATGGGCTACAAGACCATCGCCAAGCAGCTTGGTGAGAAGGTGACAACAGTTTCTGTGATTATTCGCAAATGGAAGAAACACAAAAGAACTGTCAATCTCCCTCAGCCTGGGGCTCCATGCAAGATCTCACCTCGTGGAGTTGCAATGATCATGAGAACGGTGAGGAACCAGCCCAGAACTACACAGGAGGATCTTGTCAATGATCTCAAGGCAGCTGGGACCATAGTCATCAAGAAAACAATTGGTAACACACTATGCCGTGAAGGACTGAAATCCTGCAGCGCCCGCAAGGTCCCCCTGCTCAAGAAAGCACATATACATGCCCGTCTGAAGTTTGCCAATGAACATCTGAATGATTCAGAGGACAACTGGGTGAACGTGTTGTGGTCAGATGAGACCAAAATTGAGTTATTTGGCATCAACCCAACTTGCCGTGTTTGGAGGAGGAGGAATGCTGCCTATGACCCCAAGAAACCATCCCCACCGTCAAACATGGAGGTGGAAACATTATGCTTTGGGGGTGTTTTTCTGCTAAAGGGACAGGACAACTTCACCGCATCAAAGGGACGATGGACGGGGCCATGTACCGTCAAATCTTGGGTGAAAACCTCCTTCCCTCAGCCAGGGTATTGAAAATGGGTCGTGGATGGGTATTCCAGCATGACAATGACCCAAAACACACGGCCAAGGCAACAAAGGAGTGGCTCAAGAAGAAGCACATTAAGGTCCTGGAGTGGCCTAGCCAGTCTCCAGACCTTAATCCCATAGAAAATCTGTGGAGAGAGCTGAAGGTTCGAGTTGCCAAACGTCAGCCTCGAAACCTTAATGACTTGAAGAAGATCTGCAAAGAGGAGTGGGACAAAATCCCTCCTGAGATGTGTGCAAACCTGGTGGCCAACTACAAGAAACGTCTGACCTCTGTGATTGCCAACAAGGGTTTTGCCACCAAGTACTAAGTCATGTTTTGCAGAGGGGTCAAATACTTATTTCCCTCATTAAAATGCAAATCAATTCATAACATTTTTGACATGCGTTTTTCTGGATTTCTTTGTTGATATTCTGTCTCTCACTGTTCAAATAAACCTACCATTAAAATTATAGACTGATCATTTCTTTGTCAGTGGGCAAACGTACAAAATCAGCAGGGGATCAAATACTTTTTTCCCTCACTGTAGATATGAATTCTGTTTATTTATTATTTTAAGATTGATAGATATGAATTCTGTTTATTTATTATTTTAAGATTGATAGATATGAAATAACTAAAATACAGTTGTTGCGTAAGTATCCAGCTTCCTGACTTAATACATGAAACGCCGTTAGCAGTGATTACAGAGGTGAGTCTTCTTGGGTAAGTCACTAAGAGCTTTATACACCTGGACTTAATACATGCTGGAAACGCCGTTAGCAGTGATTACAGAGGTGAGTCTTCTTGGGTAAGTCACTAAGAGCTTTATACACCTGGACTTAATACATGCTGGAAACGCCGTTAGCAGTGATTACAGAGGTGAGTCTTCTTGGGTAAGTCACTAAGAGCTTTATACACCTGGACTTAATACATGCTGGAAACGCCGTTAGCAGTGATTACAGAGGTGAGTCTTCTTGGGTAAGTCACTAAGAGCTTTATACACCTGGACTTAATACATGAAACCCCGTTAGCAGTGATTACAGCGGTGAGTCTTCTTGGGTAAGTCACTAAGAGCTTTATACACCTGGACTTAATACATGCTGGAAACGCCGTTAGCAGTGATTACAGAGGTGAGTCTTCTTGGGTAAGTCACTAAGAGCTTTATATACCTGGACTTAATACATGCTGGAAACGCCGTTAGCAGTGATTACAGAGGTGAGTCTTCTTGGGTAAGTCACTAAGAGCTTTATACACCTGGACTTAATACATGCTGGAAACGCCGTTAGCAGTGATTACAGAGGTGAGTCTTCTTGGGTAAGTCACTAAGAGCTTTATACACCTGGACTTAATACATGCTGGAAACGCCGTTAGCAGTGATTACAGCGGTGAGTCTTCTTGGGTAAGTCACTAAGAGCTTTATACACCTGGACTTAATACATGCTGGAAACGCCGTTAGCAGTGATTACAGAGGTGAGTCTTCTTGGGTAAGTCACTAAGAGCTTTATACACCTGAATTGTGCAATGTTAGCCTATTATTATTTTCAGAATTCTTCAAGCTCTGTCAAGATGTTGGTGCACATGGCTACACAGCCATTTTCAAATCTTGCCGTAGATTTTCAAGCAGATTTAAGTTAAAACTGTAACTTGGTCACTCAGGAACATTCATTGTCTTCTTGGTAAGCAACTACAGTGTTAAATCAAATCAAATCAAATGTTATATGTCACATACACATGGTTAGCAGATGTTAATGCGAGTGTAGCGAAATGCTTGTACTTCTAGTTCCGACCATGCAGTAATATCTAACAAGCAATCTAATAATTTCACAACAACTACTTATACACACAAGTGTAAAGGAATGAGTTAGAATATGTACATAAAAATATATGGATGAGCGATGGCCGAACAGCATACGCAAGATGCAGTAGATGGTATAGAGTACAGTATATACATATGATATGAGTAATGTAGGGTATGTAAACATTATACAAAGTGGTATTGTTTAAAGTGACTGCTGATACATTTATTACATGCAATGTTTCAGTATTAAAGTCGCTAGATTTGAGTCAGTATGTTGGCAGCGCCACTAAATGTTAGTGATGGCTGTATAACAGTCTGATGGCCTTGAAATAGAAGCTGTTTTTCAGTCTCTCGGTCCCAGCTTTGATGCACCTGTACTGACCTCGCCGTCTGGATGATAGCAGGGTGAACAGGCATTTCAGGTGGTTGTTGTCCTTGATGATCTTTTTGGCCTTCCTGTGACATCGGGTGGTGTAGGTGTCCTGGAGGGCAGGTAGTTTGCCCCCGGTGATGTGTTGTGCAGACCGCACTACCCTCTGGAGAGCCTTACGGTTGTGGGCGGAGCAGTTGCCGTACCAGGCGGTGATACAGCCCGACAGGATGCTCTCGATTGTGCATCTGTAAAAGTTTGTGAGTGCTTTTGGTGACAAGCCGAATTTCTACAGCCTCCTGAGGTTGAAAAGGCGCTGCTGCGCCTTCTCCACCACGCTGTCTGTGTGGGTGGACCAATTCAGTTTGTCCGTGATGTGTACGCCGAGGAATTTAAAACTTTCCGACCTTCTGCTGCTCCCTCTGCTGTTTCCTGAAGTCCACGATCATCTCCTTTGTTTTGTTGACCATGAGGTTATTTTCCTGACACCACACTCAGTGCCCTCACCTCCTCCCTGTAGGCTGTTTCATCGTTGTTGGTAATCAAGCCTACCACTGTTGTGATGATTGAGCTGGAGGCTCGCAGTCGTTGGTGAACAGGGAATACAGGAGAGGGCTGAGAATGCACCCTTGTGAGGCCCCAGTGTTGAGGATCAGCGGGGTGGAGATGTTGTTGCCTACCCTCACCACCTGGGGGCGGCCCGTCAGGAAGTCCAGGACCCAGTTGCACAGGGCGGGGTTCAGACCGAGGGTCTCGAGCTTAATGACGAGTTTGGAGGGTACTATGGTGTAAAATGCTGAGCTGTAGTCGATGAACAGCATTCTCACATAGGTATTCCTCTTGTCCAGATGGGTTAGGGCAGTGTGCAGTGTGGTTGCGATTGCGTCGTCTGTGGACCTATTGGGGCGGTAAGCAAATTGGAGTGGTTCTAGGGTGTCAGGTAGGGTGGAGGTGATATGGTCCTTGACTAGTCTCTCAAAGCACTTCATGATGATGGAAGTGAGTGCTACGGGGCGATAGTCATTTAGCTCAGTTACCTTAGCTTTCTTGGGAACAGGAACAACGGTGGCCCTCTTGAAGCATGTAGGAACAGCTGACTGGAATAAGGATTGATTGAGTATGTCCGTAAACACACCAGCCAGCTGGTCTGCGCATGCTCTGAGAACGCGGCTTGGGATGTCGTCTGGGCCGGCAGCCTTGCGAGGGTTAACATGTTTAAATGTTTTACTCACGTTGGCTGCAGTGAAGGAGAGCCCGCACGTTTTGGTAGCAGGCCGAATCGGTGGCACTGTATTGTCCTCAAAGCAAGCAAAGAAGTTGTTTAGTTTGTCTGGGATCAAGACATCGGGGTCCGCGGCGGGGCTGGTTTTCTTTTTGTAGTCCGTGATTGACTGTAGACACTGCCACATACCTCTTGTGTCTGAGCTGTTGAATTGCAACTCTACTTTGTCTCTATATTGACGCCTAGCTTGTTTGATAGCCTTGCGGAGGGAATAGCTACACTGTTTGTATTCGGTCGTGTTTCCGGTCACCTTGCCCTGGTTAAAAGCAGTGGTTCGCGCTTTCAGTTTCGTGCGAATGCTGCCATCAATCCACGGTTTCTGGTTGGATAAGGTTTTAATAGTCGCTGTGGGTACAACATCACCGATGTAGATGTGGCCTTGTGTTGTAGGTTATTTTTCTGCTGAATGGTGAATTCCTCGCCCAGTGTTTGTTGTAAATTAGACTGAAGCAGGTTTTCCACCAGAATTTTGCCTGTGCTTAGCTCCAACCCGTTTCTTTTATCCAGAAAAACTCCCGTATTTGCCGATGACAAGCATACCCATACCATGATGCAGACACCACCATGCTTGAAGAAAGGCAGCAGTTACTTTGTGGTATGTTGGATTTGCCCCAAACAGGCTTTGCAAGTTTTCGGGCAGTATTACTTTAGTCCCTTATTCCATACAATATGTATATTTTGGAATATTTTTATTCTGTAAATGTTTTATTTTATTCACTCTGTCATTGAAATCCTTATTGTGGAGTCACTACAATGTTGTTGATCCATCCTCAGTTTTCTCCCATCACAGCCATTGAACTTTGTAACTGTTTTAACCATCACTAATGGCCTCATGATAACATCCCTGAGCAGTTTCATTCCTGTCCTGCAGCTCAGTTCAGAAGGACAACAGTATCTTTGATGTGTCTGGGTCGTTTAATACATTAATCATGCTTGACCATGATAATGCTTAAAGATGTATTTGATTGTCTGATTTTATATTGTTACTCATCTACCAATCACTGCCCTTTTTAATGAGGCTTTCGAAAGGCTCCCTGGTCTTTGTAGTCGAATCTTGAACATGAACACTCATGACATCCTCTTGAAGCACGGCTCTCCATCTTCACCTCTCCCAAGTCCATACGGGAGTTTCAGTGATGGGACAAGACTGTAACTACCAATTGGATACCACAAAATTGAGGATAGAAAAAAAAGTGTGGCTGGGTGGCTACTGGCTGGGTGGTGGCTGGGGTCTGGTGGCTTGGGGTATGGGGGCTGGTTGCTGGGTGGCTGTTGGCTGCTGGCTTGGGTGCTGGGTGGCTGGGGGTAAGTAGGAGGAAAAGTGCTAGATGTATCTGAGATACTCTCTCTCTCCTCTTGATCCTTAACAATGTGTCATCATCATCATGAGTGTTCATGTCAACAACATCAATCACTGTCTTTGAATGTTGCATCCATACATTCATGTTGCTCACAGCCTTTTCAAAGTAGGGAGATGTGATAATTTATTGGTGAATAGGGGGAATTCATTGCTGGAGAACATCACTTAAAAACCACTCAACACCAAGATGAGCAATCAACACCAAGATGAATACTAATCTCAAAAAATGTCTTAAAGGGCGAATGCACTTCTGTATTTGTCATAATTTGAGATTTAGTTAATTAAGAAATGCTAGTGGCCATGACTGAATTGAAATGTGAGTTGGTTTCAGGGTGCGACTCTTGTGTTCTCAGGTGGGAAGAGAAAGACAAATGATTAGCTTCAGCCAGCTGGTGTGTGACCGTGGCAAAGTTGGTTTACTTTGGATAGCCTATCTAGTTAGGGGCTGTCAATAAATTACACAATGTAAATGAGACAATAGTTTCAATATTTGTATATGCATTTCTAAAATGTATAGGCGTTTGAGGTTTTTAAGTTATATTTGGAGCTAGTAGAAAGAAGAGGAAGGGAAGCGCTACTAAGGTACAGAATAGTACATTTTGGTAGATAGAAGGTGCTCTTTGGTAAAAGGGGTCAATTGGTCATCAAAAAGAAAGGAGGACCAAGGCACTCTTCATATAATGAATTAAAATGCCTTTATTAGTATGGCATGTTCAATAGAAACAAAGTTGTTTAAAAACCGACGCGTTTCGGCTGCATGGCCTTCGTCAGGGAGTACAAAGAAATAATACAATGTTCTCTTTGAAACAGCTTTTCCAATTAGCCCTAATTGGAAGAGGGAGTGGTTACAGAACTGATTGGACACACCTAGTGAGCAATAATATACACATTAAAAGGTGAAATACTGTAGCTATGTTATCATAAAAATACAACTCCAAGCTAGAAGTATCAGAACACTAAAAGGTAGTTCTAACCTTAAATATGACTGGGAGAAGTGTCAAGAATAAGAAAGCAATATATTCCATAGAACACAGCAAAACATGAACAACAGCAGTCTATACATGGCTGTACAACAACAGTCTATACATGGCTGTACAACAGCAGTCTATACTGAGGTCAGCTATGTTTAGACTGTTGTTTTTCATGTTTTGCTGTGTTCTAGTGTACTATGGAATATATTGCTTTCTTATTCTTGACACTTCATAAAGGCCCATTATCAGCAATCATCAAACCTGTGTTCCAAAGGCACGTTGTGTTAGCTAATCCAAGTTTATCACTTTAAAAGGACTAATTGATCATTAGAAAACCCTTTTGAAATCATGTTAGCACAGCTGAAAACCGTTGTTCTGATTAAAGAAGCAATAAAACTGGCCTTCTTTAGACTAGTTGAGTATCTGGAGTATCAGCATTAGTGGGTTTGATTACGATTTCTTGAAAGCGATTTCTTCTGAAACTCGTCCGTCTATATTGTTCTATATCTATATATTGTTCTGAGAAATTAAGGCTATTCTATGCAAGAAATTGCCAAGAAACTGAAAATCTCATACAACATTGTGTACCACTCCCTTCACAGAACAGTGCAAACTGTCTCTAACCAGAATAGGAAGAGGAGTGGGAAGCCCCGGTGAGCAAGAGGACAAGTACATTAGACATTACATGTCTAGTTTGAGAAACAGACGCCTCACAAGTCCACAACTGGCAGCTTCATTAAATAGTACCCGCAAAATACCAGCCTCAACATCAACAGTGAAGAGGCGACTCCGGGATGCTGGACTTCGAGGCAGAGTTCTTCTGTCCAGTGTCTGTGTTCTATTGCCCATCTTAATCTTCTTTTTTGAGATATGGCTTTTTCTCTGCAACTCTGCTTAGAAGTAGCATGTCATTATACAGTGCTTTGCAAAATTATTCATCCCCTTTGGCACTTTTCCTATTTTGTTGCTTTACAACCTGTAATTTAAATCGATTTTTATTTTTATTTAATGTAATGGGCATACACAAAATAGTGAAATGAAAAAAATTACTTGTTTCAGAAAATTCAAAAAAATTCTAAACGGAAAATTTGTGTGTGCATATGTATTCACCCCCTTTGCTACGCAGCCTCTAATTAAGATCTGATGCAACCAATTATCTTCAGAGGTCATATAATTAGTTAAATAAAGTCCACCTGTGTGCAATCTAAGTGTCACATGATCTGTCTGTCACATGATCTCTGTTCTGAAAGGCCCCAGAGTCTGCAACACCACTAAGCAAGGGGCACCAGCAAGCAAGTGGCAGCATAAAGACCAAGGAGCTCTCCAAACAGGTCAGGGACAAAGTTGTGGAGAAGTACAGATCAGGGATGGGTTATAAAAAAAAATCGGAAACTTTGAACATCCCATGGAGCATCTTGAAATCCATTATTAAAAAATGGAAAGAATATGGCACCACAACAAACCTGCCAAGAGAGGGCCGCTCACCAAAACTCATGAACCAAGCAAGGAGGGCATTAAAACTTCATAGGGATAGGGGGCAGTGTTTCCACTTTGAACAAATTGCGTGCCCAAACTAAATTTCCTCCTACTCTGTCCCAGAAGGTAATACATGCATATTATTATTACTATTGTATAGAAAACACTCTGAAGTTTCTAAAACTGTTTGAATTATTTCTGTAAGTATAACAGAACTCATTTGGCAGACAAAAACCTGAGAAGAGGTCAAAACAGGAAATGAGAAGTCGATTTTCAAAACAGTGTCAAATGGTACCCTGTCTAGATATGGCTGAACAAACACTGCCTAGGGCTTCCACTAGATGTCGTCGTCTTTCGATTTTAGTCTTATTATTCTACTATAAAGGAGGGGCTCATGGGAGCTGTTCTAGTGAGTGGTCGTCAGAATTCTCAGTCTGGATTTGCGCGCGAGGGAGAGAGAGAGCTCTCGTGCCAATGCTCTTTCTTCAGACAATGAAATTCTCCGGTTGGATCCTTATTGATGATTAATGTAAAACACATACTAAATATGGATTGCAAACATCATTTTTACATTTAAGTCATTTAGCAGACGCTCTTATCCAGAGCGACTTACAAATTGGTGCATTCACCTGATGATATCCAGTGGAACAACCACTTTACAATAGTGCATCTAACTCTTTTAAGGGGGGGGGGGGGGTTAGAAGGATTACTTTATCCTATCCTAGGTATTCCTTAAAGAGGTGGGGTTTCAGGTGTCTCCGGAAGGTGGTGATTGACTCCGCTGACCTGGCGTCGTGAGGGAGTTTGTTCCACCATTGGGGTGCCAGAGCAGCGAACAGTTTTGACTGGGCTGAGCGGGAACTGTACTTCCTCAGAGGTAGGGAGGCGAGCAGGCCAGAGGTGGATGAGCGCAGTGCCCTTGTTTGGGTGTAGGGCCTGATCAGAGCCTGAAGGTACGGAGGTGCCGTTCCCCTCACAGCTCCGTAGGCAAGCACCATGGTCTTGTAGCGGATGCTACAACCTGTAACGGAACTTTTTGAGTTTTTGTCTGGATGGATTGTTCGTGCGTCATGAAATGGATTCCTGGGATGAACATGCTAACAACAAGTGGCTAAATGATGGGCTTTATGGAACTTTTCAGTCATTTATTGTCGATCTGGTAATCCTGGGAGTGCCTTCTGAGGAAGTTATTCGAAGGTAAGTGCATATTTATAGTGTTTTTGTAGCTTTTGTTGACACCAAAATGGCGATTATTTCTTTGGCTGTATTAGTATTAGTATTTCTGCAAAATCACCAGATGTTTTGGAATCAAAACATTACTGCATGTAACGCGCCAATGTAAACTGAGATTTTTTAAATATATATATATGCACATTATCGAACAAAACATAAATGTATTGTGTAACAAGATGTTATATGACTCATCTGATGAAGAATTTCAAAGGTTAGTGATTAATTCTATCTCTATTTGGAGGTTTTGTGCAAGCTACCTGTGTTGTGAAAGAAATGTCTGTGCTTTTTTGTATTTGGTGGTGAGCTAACATAAATATACGTGGTGTTTTCGCTGTAAAACATTTAAAAAATGTTGGCTGGATTCACAAGATGTTTATCTTTCATTTGCTGTATTAATGTGTGAAAGTTAAATATTTCAAAAAAATATTTTTTGAATTTCGCGCCCTGCCTTTTCAGTGGAATGTGGGGGGGGTTCCGCTAGCGGAACCCCGGGGCTAGACAGGTCAATCAGAGAGGCAACAAAGAGACCAAAGATAACCATGAAGGAGCTGCAAAATTCCACAGCGGAGATTGGAGCATCTGTCCATAGGACCACTTTAAGCTGTAAACTCCCCATAGCTGGGCTTTACGGAAAAGTGTCCGGAAAAAAGCAGAAAGAAAAAAATATGCAAGCATGTTTGTTGTTCGCCAAAAGGCATGTGGGAGACTCCGCTAACATATGGAAGAAGGTACTCTATCATGTTGTTGGGATGTTTTTCATCGGCAGGGACTGGTAAACTGGTCAGAATTGAAAGGAATGACGGATGGCGCTAAATACAGGGACATTCTTGAGGGAAACCTGTTTCAGTCTTTCAGAGATTTGAGACTGGGACGGAGGTTCACCTTCCAGCAGGACAATGACCCTGAGCATACTGCTAAAGCAACACTCGAGTGGTTTAAGTGGAAACATATAAATGTCTTGGAATGGCCTAGTCAAAGCCCAGAACTCAATCCAATTGAGAATCTGTGGTATGACTTAAAGATTGCTGTACACCAGCGGAACCCATCCAACTTGAAGGAGCTGGAGCAGTTTTGCCTTGAAGAATGGGCAAAAATCCCAGTGGCTAGATGTGCCAAGCTTTTAGAGACATACCCCGAGAGACTTGCAGCTGGAATTGTTGCAACAGGTGGCTCTACGAAGTATTGACTTTTGGGGGTGAATAGTTATGCACGATCAAGTTTCTTTTTTTAATCTTTTTTTAAAATTCACAATAAAAAATATTTTGCATCTTCAAAGTGGTAGGCATGTTGTATCTATAAAATGATACAAACCCCTCAAAAATATATTTTAATTCCAGGTTGTTAGGCAACAAAATTGGAAAAATGCCAAGGGGTGAATACTTTCGCAAGACACTGTATGGATGACAGGATGTTCGTGGGTGCAGTGTTGTTCGTCTTTAGTTCTGCTTTTGATATAATTGATCATGAACTGTTGCTCGGTAAACTCAGATGTTATGGGTTTATGTCCTCCACTCTATCCTGGACGGAAAGATCTCTATCCTGAATGGAAAGATCTCTATCCTGGATGGTTAGCTTTCTATCCTGGATGGAAAGATCTCTATCCTGGATGGAAAGATCTCTATCCCGGATGGAAAGATCTCTATCCCGGATGGAAAGATCTCTATTCTGGATGGAAAGATCTCTATCCTGGATGGAAAGATCTCTATCCTGGATGGTTAGCTTTCTATCCTGGATGGAAATATCTCTATCCTGGATGGAAAGATCTCTATCCTGGATGGAAAGATCTCTATCCCGGATGGAAAGATCTCTATGCCGGATGGAAAGATCTCTATCCTGGACGGAAAGATCTCTATCCTGGATAGAAACGTCTTTATCCTGGAAGGAAGGCTCTCTATCCTGGACAAGGCAAAACGTTTTCTCTTAATGGTACTGTAGCTTTCCGGACAGTAAAGATGTACTACGCTGTGTTCCTCGTGGCAGCTGCCTACTTCTCTATCCTTACTAATGATTTACCCTCAGCAATTAACAAAGCAAGAGGGGTTGTGTATGCTGATGACGCTACAATATACAGTATAGCGCTGCATCAGTATATAATGATCTAACACACTTACTGAGCAGAGAATTAAGAATGGTGTCTGAGTGGGTTAATATGAACACATTTGTGTTGAACATTTCTAAAACAACATGTAGTGTATTTGGTCCAAGACATACATGATGCCTGCTGGAGACCCCCTTTAAAATGTATTGATGAATGGGATGCCTGCTGGAGACCCCCTTTAAATGTATTGATGAATGGGATGCCTGCTGGAGACCCCCTTTAAATGTATTGATGAATGGGATGCCTGCTGGAGACCCCCTTTAAATGTATTGATGAATGGGATGCCTGCTGGCGACCCCCTTTAAAATGTATTGATGAATAGGATGCCTGCTGGAGACCCCCTTTAAATGTATTGATGAATGGGATGCCTGCTGGAGACCCCCTTTAAATGTATTGATGAATGGGATGCCTGCTGGCGACCCCCTTTAAAATGTATTGATGAATGGGATGCCTGCTGGAGACCCCCTTTAAAATGTATTGATGAATGGGATGCCTGCTGGAGACCCCCTTTAAATGTGTTGATGAATGGGATGCCTGCTGGAGACCCCCTTTAAAATGTATTGATAAATGGGATGCCTGCTGGAGACCCCCAATACAGTGTGTTGATGAATGGGATGCCTGCTGGAGACCCCCAATACATTGTGTTGATGAATGGGATGCCTGCTGGAGACCCCCAATACAATGTGTTGATGAATGGGATGCCTGCTGGAGACCCCCAATACATTGTGTTGATAAATGGGATGCCTGTAGAGCCAATTAAAATGACTAAACTACTGAGGGTCACATTGGACTACAAAAATGATGTTGGCAAGATTAGCAAATTTAGGCATGACATGCCCGAAACAAATGCTGACACTACACATCCAAGTATATCTAAACAAATTATGAAAAGCAAGAATTGTAATTTTGAATTCCGCAAAGTGAGTGTGGAAGAGGTCTGACGCCTTGAATGGAAAATAACTGATGATAATAGTGGACGATATTGCCACATCTTCAATCTAAACCTACTAGAAAGTGTGTGACCTCAGAACTGGAGGGAAGCTAGTGTCATTCCACTTCCCAAGAATAGTAAAGCCCCCTTTACTGGCTCAAATAGCTGACCAATCAGCCTGTTACCAACCCTTAGTAAACTTCTGGAAAAAATGGTGTTTGGCCAGATACGATGCTATTTCACAGTAAACAAACTGACAACAGACTTTCAGCACGCTTAAAAGGAAGGACATTCAACAAAGCACAGGACTTACACAAATGACTGACGATTGGCTGAGAGAAAATGATGATAAAAATGTATGATTGTGGAGGCTGTTTTGTTAGACTTCAGTATGGCTTTACATCCTCTGCTACATTGTGGATAAAGAGTTACTTGTCTAACAGAACACAGAGGGTGTTCTTTAATGGAACCCTCTCCAACATACTCCAGGTAGAATCAGGAATTCCACAGGGTAGCTGTCTGGTCCATTCATTTTATAAATCTTTACCAACGTCATGCCACTGGCTTTGAGTAAAGCCAGTGTGTCTATGTATGCGGATGACTCAACACTATACACGTCAGCTACTACAGCGACTGAAGTGACTGCAACACATAACAAAGAGCTGCAGTTAGTTTCAGAATGGGTGGCAAGGAATCAGATTGTCCTTAATATTTCAAAAACTAAAAGCATTGTATTTGGGCCAATCATTCACTAAACCCTAAACCTCAACTAAATCTTGGATTGAATAATTTGGAAATTGAGCAAGTTGACGTGACTAAACTGCTTGGAATAACCCTGGATTATAAACTGTCATGGTCAAAACATATTGATATAATAGTAGTTAAGATGGGGAGAAGTCTGTCCATAATAAAGCACTGCTCTACCTTCTTAACAACACTCTCATCAAGGCAGGTCCTACAGGCCCTAATTTTGGCGCACCTTGACTACTGTTCAGTAGTGTGGTCAGGTGCCACAAAGAGGGACTTAGGAAAATTACATTTGGCTCAGAACAGGACAGCACGACTGGCCCTTGGATGTACACAGATAGCTAACATTAATAATATGCATGTCAATCTCTCCTGGATTAAAGTGGAGGAGAGATTGACTGCATCACTACTTGTATTTATGAGAGGTATTGACATGTTGAATTCCCCGAGCTGTCTGTCTAAACTACTGGCACACAGCTCAGACACCCATGCATACCCCATAAGACATGTCACCAGAGATCTGTTTAAACTACTGGCACACAGCTCACACACCAATGGATACCCCATAAGACATGCCACCAGAGGTCTCTTCACAGTCCCCAAGTCCAGAACAGACTATGGTAGGTGCACAGTACTACATAGAGCCATGACTCCATGGAACTCTATTCCACATCAGGTAACTGATGCAGCAGTAGAATCAGATTTAAAAAGCAGGTAAAAATACACCTTATGGAACAGCAGGGAGTGTGAAGAGACACACACATAGGCACAGACACATGCATGCACACACACACACAAGATAACATACGCACTATACACACACGTACACATGTATTTTATATTGTAGATATGTGGTAGTAGAGTAGGGCCCTGAGGACACACAGTGTGCTGTGGATTCTGTAATGATTGTATTGCAATGTTCTTAAAATTGTATAACTAAATTAATTTTGCCAGACCCCAGGAAGAGTAGCTGCTGCCTTGGCAGGAACTAATGGAGATCCACAATAAACCCCAGGAAGAGTAGCTGCTGCCTTGGCAGGAACTAATGGGGATCCATAATAAACCCCAGGAAGAGTAGCTGCTGCCTTGGCTGGAACTAATGGGGATCCATAATAAACCCCAGGAAGAGTAGCTGCTGCCTTGGCAGGAACTAATGGGGATCCATAATAAACCCCAGGAAGAGTAGCTGCTGCCTTGGCAGGAACTAATGGGGATCCATAATAAACCCCGGGAAGAGTAGCTGATGCCTTGGCAGGAACTAATGTGGATCCATAATAAACCCCAGGAAGAGTTGCTGCTGCTTTGGTAGGAACTAATGGGGATCCACAATAAACCCCAGGAAGAGTAGCTGCTGCCTTAGCAGGAACTAATGGGGATCCATAATAAACCCCAGGAAGAGTAGCTGCTGCCTTGGCAGGAACTAATGGGGATCCATAATAAATCCCAGGAAGAGTAGCTGCTGTCTTGGTAGTAACTAATGGGGATCCATAATAAACCCCAGGAAGAGTAGCTGCTGTATTGGTAGTAACTAATGGGGACCCATAATAAACCCCAGGAAGATTAGCTGCTGCTTTGGTAGGAACTAATGCAGATCCATAATAAACCCCAGGAAGAGTAGCTGCTGTCTTGGCAGGAACTAATGGGGCTCCATAATAAACCCCAGGTAGAGTTGCTGCTGCCTTGGCAGGAACTAATGGGGATCCATAATAAACCCCAAGAAGAGTAGCTGCTGCCTTGACAGGAACTAATGGGGATCCATAATAAACCCCAGGAAGAGTAGCTGCTGCCTTGGTAGGAACTAATGGGGATCCATAATAAACCCCAGGAAGAGTAGCTGCTGCCTTGGTAGGAACTAATGGGGATCCATAATAAACCACAGGAAGAGTAGCTGCTGCCTTGGCCGGAACTAACGGGGATCCATAATAAACCCCAGGAAGAGTAGCTGCTGCCTTGGCAGGAACTAATGGGGATCCATAATAAACCCCAGGAAGAGTAGCTGCTGTCTTGGTAGTAACTAATGGGGATCCATAATAAACCCCAGGAAGAGTAGCTGCTGTCTTGGTAGTAACTAATGGGGACCCATAATAAACCCCAGGAAGATTAGCTGCTGCTTTGGTATGAACTAATGCAGATCCATAATAAACCCCAGGAAGAGTAGCTGCTGTCTTGGCAGGAACTAATGGGGATCCATAATAAACCCCAGGAAGAGTAGCTGCTGTCTTGGTAGTAACTAATGGGGATCCATAATAAACCCCAGGTAGAGTTGCTGCTGCGTTGGCAGGAACTAATGGGGATCCATAATAAACCCCAAGAAGAGTAGCTTCTGCCTTGACAGGAACTAATGGGGATCCATAATAAACCCCAGGAAGAGTAGCTGCTGCCTTTGTAGGAACTAATGGGGATCCATAATAAACCCCAGGAGGAGTAGCTGCTGCCTTGGTAGGAACTAATGGGGATCCATAATAAACCACAGGAAGAGTAGCTGCTGCCTTGGCAGGAACTAACGGGGATCCATAATAAACCCCAGGAAGAGTAGCTGCTGCCTTGGCAGGAACTAATGGGGATCCATAATAAACCCCAGGAAGAGTAGCTGCTGCCTTGACAGGAACTAATGGGGATCCATAATAAACCCCAGGAAGAGTAGCTGCTGCCTTGACAGGAACTAATGGGGATCCATAATAAACCCCAGGAAGAGTAGCTGCTGTCTTGGCAGGAACTAATGGGGATCCATAATAAACCCCAGGAAGAGTAGCTGCTGCCTTGGCAGGAACTAATGGGGATCCATAATAAACCCCAGGAAGAGTAGCTGCTGCCTTGGCAGGAACTAATGGGGATCCATAATAAACCCCAGGAAGAGTAGCTGCTGCCTTGGCAGGAACTAACAGGGATCCATAATAAACCCCAGGAAGAGTAGCTGCTGCCTTGGCAGGAACTAATGCAGATCCATAATAAACCCCAGGAAGAGTAGCTGCTGCCTTGGCAGGAACTAATGGGGATCCATAATAAACCCCAGGAAGAGTAGCTGCTGCCTTGGCAGGAACTAATGGGGATCCATAATAAACCCCAGGAAGAGTAGCTGCTGCCTTGGCAGGAACTAATGCAGATCCATAATAAACCCCAGGAAGAGTAGCTGCTGCCTTGGCAGGAACTAATGGGGATCCATAATAAACCCCAGGAAGAGTAGCTGATGCCTTGGTAGGAACTAATGGGGATCCATAATAAACCGCAGGAAGAGTAGCTGCTGCCTTGGCAGGAACTAATGGGGATCCATAACAAATACAATGTTGTCATCGATGTGGCCGGAAGGCGTGCGTTGTCATGAACAATGACCAGAAGCTGCCGTGTGGGGAATCGTAGGTGGCTTCTTTCAGCTCATTGTATTTTCTTCTTGATACCATGTCTAGTTTTGAGGTGTTTTGACTGATGTCATGTCTATGCTAATATGCTAGATAACCAACAACTGTAATGATGTATTTGAGAGACAACAAGTGCTCATTGTGAAAATGTATTTATGTTTTCAATTAACATTGGAGACAATAAACGGTTTCCATGTTGTCAACAATCTCAGCCAACCCGGTCTGTTTCGCCACATAGTTTCTCACGCATCGCTTTTGTTGTGAACCAACCATCTATACTAATCCCTTAAGATACCTCCCACATGACACCCTATTCCCTACATAGTGCACTACTTTACCTTATTAAGATACATCCCACATGACACCCTATTCCCTACATAGTGCACTACTTTACCTTATTAAGATACGTCCCACATGACACCCTATTCCCTACATAGTGCACTACTTTACCTTATTAAGATACATCCCACATGACACCCTATTCCCGATTTATTGAGCCTATAGAGCTCTGGTCAACAGTAGTGCACTATATAGGAAATAGGCAAGCACAGATTGTGATGGAGATGTCGTCCCTTTCCCTCAGATCACCTATCGATTTACATGATAACATACATAGAAAACAAAGCTTTCTCAGGCTAAACAAGTGTGAAATAGCAATTTTCACATCTCTCTCTCTCAAAGTGCCTTCGGGGATGTCATGGGTGCTCTCTGCCTGTCTTGTTTTTGTGCCCATTTTCCCTACATTGGCTGAAAATAATTGCATAAACATCACTGAAGTTGTATTTATAGTCACAGTGGCGTCTTGAGTGCTGCAAACGGCATTTGTCTCAGTGTGGAGGAAGGCTATTACCCCACACATAACTCTAGCAAGGAGGCTGGATCCAAGGCAGCACTGAACGGAGAGCGTTGGTTTCTCTCCAATGAGGAGGGATATTCATGAGGACAGGGATACTTACTGTGAGTTATATCTGGAACAATAGCTCCCTCTCATCTCCCGTTAGTAAGCTGCAACATATCGTCGTCGATGTTACTCCCCGTCTCCTCTCACAAAGGTGACACACACACAGGGACATATTTTATATTCCAGTCTGTGCTAGTGACAGGGACATATTTTATATTCCAGTCTGTGCTAGTGACAGGGACATATTTTATATTCCAGTCTGTGCTAGTGACAGGGACATATTTTATATTCCAGTCTGTCCTAGTGACAGGGACATATTTTATATTCCAGTCTGTCCTAGTGACAGGGACATATTTTATATTCCAGTCTGTGCTAGTGACAGGGACATATTTTATATTCCAGTCTGTGCTAGTGACAGGGACATATTTTATATTCCAGTCTGTGCTAGTGACAGGGACATAATTTATATTCCAGTCTGTGCTAGTGACAGGGACATATTTTATATTCCAGTCTGTCCTAGTGACAGGGACATAATTTATATTCCAGTCTGTCCTAGTGACAGGGACATATTTTATATTCCAGTCTGTCCTAGTGACAGGGACATAATTTATATTCCAGTCTGTCCTAGTGACAGGGACATAATTTATATTCCAGTCTGTCCTAGTGACAGGGACATATTTTATATTCCAGTCTGTCCTAGTGACAGGAACATATGTTATATTCCAGTCTGTCCTAGTGACAGGGACATCATTTATATTCCAGTCTGTCCTAGTGACAGGGACACAAATAATTAATGTAAGTATTTTGTGATTGTCAAAGACTCCAGTCACCCTAGTCATAGACTGTTCTCTCTGCTACCGCACGGCAAGCGGTACCGGAGCGCCAAGTCTAGGTCCAAAAGGCTCCTTAACAGCTTCTACCCCCAAGCCATAAGACTCCTGAACAGGTAATAAAATGGCCACCGGGGCTATTTACATTGACCCCCGTTCTAAATTCGCCAAAACTTGAAGTATACAAGCAGTGGACACTATTTCTGTGCTTATACGACCCATAATGCAATTCTTCAGAATGTGGCTTCATAACATTTTCAAATTTGAAGTAAATGGTCGGGAAAAAGTCTGACGAGAGCGGATACATATTCCTTCCTTTAACTAATTATGACAAATGTTAAGAAAATGTTGAGCATTGTAATAAAGTAATGACTTTTCAAATAAGTTACTTTACACGTTATGTTGGCTGACAATTTGTTACCTAGGCTATCCTAACGACCCGCATAACATTACAGCAGTCTGAACCACTATGTTAGCTAACGTAATATTAGTTACTAATACATTGGACTTGCCAGTATATTAACTCTATGCTATCTATCTAACTAGCCAACGTTTATTGACTTGATTATTCACGTCATTCTTAGTTTAGCCAAATGATATAGTCGTTGTGCGTTCTCAGTGGACATTGTTAATTCACTTTGGCCATCTACTCCGATTTCAGAACTCTCGTCTGATTGTGCCAGAGCGCAGAATAACTTGAATTTATGAATTTATGAATTTACAAACGCTCAACACCCGTTGAATACGGCCAGTGTCAGTAAATGTCGTCAAAAAAAGCATTATTCAGTTGTTGCCAGCAGCACAGTTGCAGTCACCAACGGTCTGGATAACATGAAAACAGCCTAACCAGCTCGGATGAACCCTACTCCTCGGCCACGGCGTCCAGTGTGCCCTCTGAACCTACTCCTCGGCCACGGCGTCCAGTGTGCCCTCTGACCCTACTCCTCGGCCACGGCGTCCAGTGTGCCCTCTGACCCTACACCTCGGCCACAGCGTCCAGTGTGCACTCTGACCCTACTCCTCGGCCACAGCGTCCAGTGTGCCCTCTGACCCTACTCCTCGGCAACATCGTCCAGTGTGCACTCTGACCCTACTCCTCGGCCACAGCGTCCAGTGTGCACTCTGACCCTACTCCTCGGCCACCGCGTCCAGTGTGCACTCTGACCCTACTCCTCGGCCACCGCGTCCAGTGTGCACTCTGACCCTACTCCTCGGCCACAGCGTCCAGTGTGCCCTCTGACCCTACTCCTCGGCCACCGCGTCCAGTGTGCACTCTGACCCTACTCCTCGGCCACCGCGTCCAGTGTGCACTCTGACCCTACTCCTCGGCCACCGCGTCCAGTGTGCACTCTGACCCTACTCCTCGGCCACAGCGTCCAGTGTGCACTCTGACCCTACTCCTCGGCCACCGCGTCCAGTGTGCACTCTGACCCTACTCCTCGGCCACCGCGTCCAGTGTGCACTCTGAACACTCTGTGAGTGAAATGCTCTGAATTTACGAAAGCCCAGAGCGCACTCTGGCACTTCAGATTGAATCTACGAAAACACCTGAAATCGTATGATGTCTAGCTAGTAATTTGTTATGCTACCAAGCTAGCAAGAGGTTGCATAGCAACAGCATCAACTTCCAGGTAGACAGGTGAACTGAAATGATACCGTTCGTCTCCAGTATACTAAAATAAATCATTCATTCACACCTTATTAAAGTAGTCCCACATCTAAAGGTTAAATCATTCATTCACACCTTATTAAAGTAGTCCCACATCGAAAGGTTAAATCATTCATTCACACCTTATTAAAGTAGTCCCACATCTAAAGGTTAAATCATTCATTCACACCTTATTAAAGTAGTCCCACATCTAAAGGTTAAATCATTCATTCACACCTTATTAAAGTAGTCCCACATCGAAAGGTTAAATCATTCATTCACACCTTATTAAAGTAGTCCCACATCTAAAGGTTAAATCATTCATTCACACCTTATTAAAGTAGTCCCACATCTAAAGGTTAAATCATTCATTCACACCTTATTAAAGTAGTCCCACATCTAAAGGTTAAATCATTCATTCACACCTTATTAAAGTAGTCCCACATCTAAAAGTTAAATCATTCATTCACACCTTATTAAAGTAGTCCCACATCGAAAGGTTAAATCATTCATTCACACCTTATTAAAGTAGTCCCACATCTAAAGGTTAAATCATTCATTCACACCTTATTAAAGTAGTCCCACATCTAAAGGTTAAATCATTCATTCACACCTTATTAAAGTAATCCCACATCTAAAGGTTAAATCATTCATTCACACCTTATTAAAGTAGTCCCCCATCTAAAAGTTAAATCATTCATTCACACCTTATTAAAGTAGTCCCCCATCTAAAGGTTAAATCATTCATTCACACCTTATTAAAGTAATCCCACATCTAAAGGTTAAATCATTCATTCACACCTTATTAAAGTAGTCCCCCATCTAAAAGTTAAATCATTCATTCACACCTTATTAAAGTAATCCCACATCTAAAGGTTAAATCATTCATTCACACCTTATTAAAGTAGTCCCCCATCTAAAGGTTAAATCATTCATTCACACCTTATTAAAGTAGTCCCACATCTAAAGGTTAAATCATTCATTCACACCTTATTAAAGTAGTCCCACATCTAAAGGTTAAATCATTCATTCACACCTTATTAAAGTAGTCCCACATCTAAAGTTTAAATCATTAATTCACACCTTATTAAAGTAGTCCCACATCTAAAGGTTAAATCATTCATTCACACCTTATTAAAGTAGTCCCACATCTAAAGGTTAAATCATTCATTCACACCTTATTAAAGTAGTCCCACATCTAAAGGTTAAATCATTCATTCACACCTTATTAAAGTAGTCCCACATCTAAAGGTTAAATCATTCATTCACACCTTATTAAAGTAGTCCCACATCTAAAGTTTAAATCATTCATTCACACCTTATTAAAGTAGTCCCACATCTAAAGGTTAAATCATTCATTCACACCTTATTAAAGTAGTCGCAGTCGCAATTCCGCCTCGCTCCACAGGTAGTTTTACAATTTTCATTCATTTTCATTACAGTACAACGGTTTGATTTGTTTGATCTTAGCTAGCTACATAGCCGTCTTTGTATCAAAGATAATTGTGTAGTTATTGAGGTTATTGAGGTTCGCTAGCCAGCTATTCTCGTCCGAACGTAACAACGTAGTCAATACTGCTAGCTAGCCAGCTAGCCACCGAATAGCAGCACAGCAGCATAGCAGCACTGGAGAAACGATTACATTACAACGGAACGACTTGATTAGTGTAGTGTTAGCTGGCTACACAGTTCTCTTTGCTATCTTTGTATCTAAGATAATCGTGTAGCTTAGAGTTGGTTAGAGTAATTATTCGGTTAACTAGCCAGTTATTTTCGTAACGTAACGTAGTCAACACTGCTAGCTAGCCAGCTAGCCACCGAATAGCAGCATAGCAGCTCTGGAGAAACGATTACATTACAACGGAACGACTTGATTAGTGTAGTGTTAGCTGGCTACATAGTTGTCTTTGCTATCTTTGTATCTAAGATAATTGTGTAGCTTAGAGTTGGTTAGAGTAATCATTCGGTTATCTAGCCAGCTATATTCGGCCACTGCGCTGCCGTCTCCTACCTAGTCAACACTGCTAGCTAACACTGCTAGTTAGCCAACTTCTACCGAATAGCAGCACTGTAGAAACTCACACTACAACTTACATTACAACGGAACGACTTGATTAGCGTAGTGTTAGCTAGCTACATAGTTGTCTTTGCTGTCTTTGTATCCAAGATAATTGTGTAGTTTTTGAGTAATTGTCGAGGTTACCTAGCCAGCTACACGTTCAAACAAAGTCAACAACGCAGCCACTGCTAGCCAGCCTACTTCACCGCCAGCAGTACTATATCATTTTAGTCAATAAGATTTCAGTCAATAAGATTTTATTTTATTTTTGCAACGTAAGCTTAACTTCCTGAACATTCGAGACGTGTAGTCCACTTGTCATTCTAATCTCCTTTGCATTAGCGTAGCCTCTTCTGTAGCCTGTCAACTATGTGTCTGTCTATCCCTCTTCTCTCCTCTCTGCACAGACCATACAAACGCTTCACACCGCGTGGCCGCCGCCATTCTAACCTGGTGGTTCCAGCGCGCACGACCCACGTGGAGTTCCAGGTCTCCGGCAGCCTCTGGAACTGCCGATCTGCGGCCAACAAGGCAGAGTTCATCTCAGCCTATGCGTCCCTCCAGTCCCTCGACTTCTTGGCACTGACGGAAACATGGATTACCACTGACAACACTGCTACTCCTACTGCTCTCGCCTCGTCTGCCCACGTGTTCTCGCACACCCCGAGAGCTTCTGGTCAGCGGGGCGGTGGCACTGGGATCCTCATCTCTCCCAAGTGGACATTCTCTCTTTCTCCCCTGACCCATCTGTCTATCGCCTCCTTTGAATTCCATGCTGTCACAGTTACCAGCCCTTTCAAGCTTAACATCCTTATCATTTATCGCCCTCCAGGTTCCCTTGGAGAGTTCATCAATGAGCTTGACGCCCTGATAAGTTCCTTTCCTGAGGATGGCTCACCTCTCACAGTTCTGGGTGACTTTAACCTCCCCACGTCTACCTTTGACTCATTCCTCTCTGCCTCCTTCTTTCCACTCCTCTCCTCTTTTGACCTCACCCTCTCACCTTCCCCCCCTACTCACAAGGCAGGCAATACGCTTGACCTCATCTTTACAAGATGCTGTTCTTCCACTAATCTCACTGCAACTCCCCTCCAAGTCTCCGACCACTACCTTGTATCCTTTTCCCCTCTCGCTCTCATCTAACACTTCCCACACTGCCCCTACTCGGATGGTATCGCGCCGTCCCAACCTTCGCTCTCTCTCCCCCGCTACTCTCTCCTCTTCCATCCTATCATCTCTTCCCCTCTGCTCAAACCTTCTCCAACCTATCTCCTGATTCTGCCTCCTCAACCCTCCTCTCCTCCCTTTCTGCATCCTTTGACTCTCTATGTCCCCTATCCTCCAGGCCGGCTCGGTCCTCCCCTCCTGCTCCGTGGCTCGACGACTCACTGCGAGCTCACAGAACAGGGCTCCGGGCAGCCGAGCGGAAATGGAGGAAAACTCGCCTCCCTGCGGACCTGGCATCCTTTCACTCCCTCCTCTCTACTTTCTCCTCTTCTGTCT
>NC_092107.1:42258201-42351384 GCF_045679555.1 Salvelinus alpinus
TCTAGTGGTATAATACAGAGAGCTGTATCTAGTGGTATAATACAGAGAGCTGTGTCTAGTGGTATAATACAGAGAGCTGTATCTAGTGGTATAATACAGAGAGCTGTGTATCTAGTGGTATAATACAGAGAGCTGTATCTAGTGGTATAATACAGAGAGCTGTATCTAGTGGTATAATACAGAGAGCTGTATCTAGTGGTATAATACAGAGAGCTGGGTATCTAGTGGTATAATACAGAGAGCTGTATAATACAGAGAGCTGTATCTAGTGGTATAATACAGAGAGCTGTATCTAGTGGTATAATACAGAGAGCTGTATCTAGTGGTATAATACAGAGAGCTGTATCTAGTGGTATAATACAGAGAGCTGTGTCTAGTGGTATAATACAGAGAGCTGTATCTAGTGGTATAATACAGAGAGCTGTATCTAGTGGTATAATACAGAGAGCTGTGTCTAGTGGTATAATACAGAGAGCTGTATCTAGTGGTATAATACAGAGAGCTGTATCTAGTGGTATAATACAGAGAGCTGTGTCTAGTGGTATAATACAGAGAGCTGTATCTAGTGGTATAATACAGAGAGCTGTGTCTAGTGGTATAATACAGAGAGCTGTATCTAGTGGTATAATACAGAGAGCTGTATCTAGTGGTATAATACAGAGAGCTGTATCTAGTGGTATAATACAGAGAGCTGTATCTAGTGGTATAATACAGAGAGCTGTATCTAGTGGTATAATACAGAGAGCTGTATCTAGTGGTATAATACAGAGAGCTGTATAATACAGAGAGCTGTGTCTAGTGGTATAATACAGAGAGCTGTGTCTAGTGGTATAATACAGAGAGCTGTATAATACAGAGAGCTGTATCTAGTGGTATAATACAGAGACCTGTGTCTAGTGGTATAATACAGAGAGCTGTGTCTAGTGGTATAATACAGAGAGCTGTATCTAGTGGTATAATACAGAGAGCTGCATCTAGTGGTATAATACAGAGAGCTGTATAATACAGAGAGTTGTATCTAGTGGTATAATACAGAGAGCTGTATAATACAGAGAGCTGCATCTAGAGGTATAATACAGAGAGCTGTGTCTAGTGGTATAATACAGAGAGCTGTATAATACAGAGAGCTGTATCTAGAGGTATAATACAGAGCTATGTCTAGTGGTATAATACAGAGAGCTGTATCTAGTGGTATAATACAGAGAGCTGTATCTAGTGGTATAATACAGAGAGCTATATCTAGTGGTATAATACAGAGAGCTGTATCTAGTGGTATAATACAGAGAGCTGTATCTAGTGGTATAATACAGAGAGCTGCATCTAGTGGTATAATACAGAGAGCTGTATAATACAGAGAGCTGTGTCTAGTGGAATAGTACAGAGAGCTGTGTCTAGTGGTATAATACAGAGAGCTGTATAATACAGAGAGCTGTATATAGTGGTATAATACAGAGAGCTGTATAATACAGAGAGCTGTATCTAGTGGTATAATACAGAGAGCTGTATAATACAGAGAGCTGTATCTAGTGGTATAATACAGAGAGCTGTATCTAGTGGTATAATACAGAGAGCTGCATCTAGAGGTATAATACAGAGAGCTGTATCTAGAGGTATAATACAGAGAGCTGTGTCTAGTGGTATAATACAGAGAGCTGTATCTAGTGGTATAATACAGAGAGCTGTATCTAGTGGTATAATACAGAGAGCTGTATCTAGTGGTATAATACAGAGAGCTGTATAATACAGAGAGCTATATCTAGTGGTATAATACAGAGAGCTGTATAATACAGAGAGCTGTGTCTAGTGGTATAATACAGAGAGCTGTGTCTAGTGGTATAATACAGAGAGCTGTGTATCTAGTGGTATAATACAGAGAGCTGTGTCTAGTGGTATAATACAGAGAGCTGTATAATACAGAGAGCTGTGTCTAGTGGTATAATACAGAGAGCTGTATAATACAGGGAGCTGTGTCTAGTGGTATAATACAGAGAGCTGTATAATACAGAGAGCTGTATCTAGTGGTATAATACAGAGAGCTGTATAATACAGAGAGCTGTGTCTAGTGGTATAATACAGAGAGCTGAATAATACAGAGAGCTGTATCTAGTGGTATAATACAGAGAGCTGTATCTAGTGGTATAATACAGAGAGCTGTGTATCTAGTGGTATAATACAGAGAGCTGTATCTAGTGGTATAATACAGAGAGCTGTGTATCTAGTGGTATAATACAGAGAGCTGTATCTAGTGGTATAATACAGAGAGCTGGGTATCTAGTGGTATAATACAGAGAACTGTATAATACAGAGAGCTGTATCTAGTGGTATAATACAGAGAGCTGTATCTAGTGGTATAATACAGAGAGCTGTATCTAGTGGTATAATACAGAGAGCTGTATCTAGTGGTATAATACAGAGAGCTGTGTCTAGTGGTATAATACAGAGAGCTGTATCTAGTGGTATAATACAGAGAGCTGTATCTAGTTTTATAATACAGAGAGCTGTATAATACAGAGAGCTGTATCTAGTGGTATAATACAGAGAGCTGTGTCTAGTGGTATAATACAGAGAGCTGTATCTAGTGGTATAATACAGAGAGCTGTATCTAGTTGTATAATACAGAGAGCTGTATCTAGTGGTATAATACAGAGAGCTGTATCTAGTGGTATAATACAGAGAGCTGTATCTAGTGGTATAATACAGAGAGCTGTATCTAGTGGTATAATACAGAGAGCTGTATCTAGTGGTATAATACAGAGAGCTGTATAATACAGAGAGCTATATCTAGTGGTATAATACAGAGAGCTGTATAATACAGAGAGCTGTGTCTAGTGGTATAATACAGAGAGCTGTGTCTAGTGGTATAATACAGAGAGCTGTGTATCTAGTGGTATAATACAGAGAGCTGTGTCTAGTGGTATAATACAGAGAGCTGTATAATACAGAGAGCTGTGTCTAGTGGTATAATACAGAGAGCTGTATAATACAGAGAGCTGTGTCTAGTGGTATAATACAGAGAGCTGTATAATACAGAGAGCTGTATCTAGTGGTATAATACAGAGAGCTGTATAATACAGAGAGCTGTGTCTAGTGGTATAATACAGAGAGCTGAATAATACAGAGAGCTGTATCTAGTGGTATAATACAGAGAGCTGTATCTAGTGGTATAATACAGAGAGCTGTGTATCTAGTGGTATAATACAGAGAGCTGTATCTAGTGGTATAATACAGAGAGCTGGGTATCTAGTGGTATAATACAGAGAGCTGTATAATACAGAGAGCTGTATCTAGTGGTATAATACAGAGAGCTGTATCTAGTGGTATAATACAGAGAGCTGTATCTAGTGGTATAATACAGAGAGCTGTATCTAGTGGTATAATACAGAGAGCTGTGTCTAGTGGTATAATACAGAGAGCTGTATCTAGTGGTATAATACAGAGAGCTGTATCTAGTGGTATAATACAGAGAGCTGTATAATACAGAGAGCTGTATCTAGTGGTATAATACAGAGAGCTGTGTCTAGTGGTATAATACAGAGAGCTGTATCTAGTGGTATAATACAGAGAGCTGTATCTAGTGGTATAATACAGAGAGCTGTATCTAGTGGTATAATACAGAGAGCTGTATCTAGTGGTATAATACAGAGAGCTGTATCTAGTGGTATAATACAGAGAGCTGTATCTAGTGGTATAATACAGAGAGCTGTATAATACAGAGAGCTGTGTCTAGTGGTATAATACAGAGAGCTGTGTCTAGTGGTATAATACAGAGAGCTGTATAATACAGAGAGCTGTATCTAGTGGTATAATACAGAGAGCTGTGTCTAGTGGTATAATACAGAGAGCTGTGTCTAGTGGTATAATACAGAGAGCTGTATCTAGTGGTATAATACAGAGAGCTGCATCTAGTGGTATAATACAGAGAGCTGTATAATACAGAGAGTTGTATCTAGTGGTATAATACAGAGAGCTGTATAATACAGAGAGCTGCATCTAGAGGTATAATACAGAGAGCTGTGTCTAGTGGTATAATACAGAGAGCTGTATAATACAGAGAGCTGTATCTAGAGGTATAATACAGAGCTATGTCTAGTGGTATAATACAGAGAGCTGTATCTAGTGGTATAATACAGAGAGCTGTATCTAGTGGTATAATACAGAGAGCTGTATCTAGTGGTATAATACAGAGAGCTGTATCTAGTGGTATAATACAGAGAGCTGTATCTAGTGGTATAATACAGAGAGCTGCATCTAGTGGTATAATACAGAGAGCTGTATAATACAGAGAGCTGTGTCTAGTGGTATAATACAGAGAGCTGTGTCTAGTGGTATAATACAGAGAGCTGTATAATACAGAGAGCTGTATCTAGTGGTATAATACAGAGAGCTGTATAATACAGAGAGCTGTATCTAGTGGTATAATACAGAGAGCTGTATCTAGTGGTATAATACAGAGAGCTGCATCTAGAGGTATAATACAGAGAGCTGTATCTAGAGGTATAATACAGAGAGCTGTGTCTAGTGGTATAATACAGAGAGCTGTATCTAGTGGTATAATACAGAGAGCTGTATCTAGTGGTATAATACAGAGAGCTGTATCTAGTGGTATAATACAGAGAGTTGTATCTAGTGGTATAATACAGAGAGCTGTATAATACAGAGAGCTATATCTAGTGGTATAATACAGAGAGCTGTATAATACAGAGAGCTGTGTCTAGTGGTATAATACAGAGAGCTGTGTCTAGTGGTATAATACAGAGAGCTGTGTATCTAGTGGTATAATACAGAGAGCTGTGTCTAGTGGTATAATACAGAGAGCTGTATAATACAGAGAGCTGTGTCTAGTGGTATAATACAGAGAGCTGTATAATACAGAGAGCTGTGTCTAGTGGTATAATACAGAGAACTGTATAATACAGAGAGCTGTATCTAGTGGTATAATACAGAGAGCTGTATAATACAGAGAGCTGTGTCTAGTGGTATAATACAGAGAGCTGAATAATACAGAGAGCTGTATCTAGTGGTATAATACAGAGAGCTGTGTCTAGTGGTATAATACAGAGAGCTGTGTATCTAGTGGTATAATACAGAGAGCTGTATAGTACAGAGAGCTGTATCTAGTGGTATAATACAGAGAGCTGTATCTAGTGGTATAATACACAGAGCTGTATCTAGTGGTATAATACAGAGAGCTGTGTCTAGTGGTATAATACAGAGAGCTGTGTCTAGTGGTATAATACAGAGAGCTGTATCTAGTGGTATAATACAGAGAGTTGTATCTAGTGGTATAATACAGAGAGCTGTATAATACAGAGAGCTGTATCTAGTGGTATAATACAGAGAGCTGTGTCTAGTGGTATAATACAGAGAGCTGTATCTAGTGGTATAATACAGAGAGCTGTATAATACAGAGAGCTGTGTCTAGTGGTATAATACAGAGAGCTGTATAATACAGAGAGCTGTATCTAGTGGTATAATACAGAGAGCTGTGTATCTAGTGGTATAATACAGAGAGCTGTATAATACAGAGAGCTGTATCTAGTGGTATAATACAGAGAGCTGTATAATACAGAGAGCTGTGTCTAGTGGTATAATACAGAGAGCTGTATCTAGTGGTATAATACAGAGAGCTGTGTCTAGTGGTATAATACAGAGAGCTGTGTCTAGTGGTATAATACAGAGAGCTGTGTCTAGTGGTATAATACAGAGAGCTGTGTCTAGTGGTATAATACAGAGAGCTGTATCTAGTGGTATAATTCAGAGAGCTGTATAATACAGAGAGCTGTGTCTAGTGGTATAATACAGAGAGCTGTGTATCTAGTGGTATAATACAGAGAGCTGTATAATACAGAGAGCTGTGTCTAGTGGTATAATACAGAGAGCTGTATAATACAGAGAGCTGTATCTAGTGGTATAATACAGAGAGCTGTGTATCTAGTGGTATAATACAGAGAGCTGTATCTAGTGGTATAATACAGAGAGCTGTATCTAGTGGTATAATACAGAGAGCTGTGTCTAGTGGTATAATACAGAGAGCTGTATCTAGTGGTATAATACAGAGAGCTGTATCTAGTGGTATAATACAGAGAGCTGTATCTAGTGGTATAATACAGAGAGCTGTATCTAGTGGTATAATACAGAGAGCTGTATCTAGTGGTATAATACAGAGAGCTGTGTCTAGTGGTATAATACAGAGAGCTGTGTCTAGTGGTATAATACAGAGAGCTGTATCTAGTGGTATAATACAGAGAGCTGTATCTAGTGGTATAATACAGAGAGCTGTATCTAGTGGTATAATACAGAGAGCTGTATCTAGTGGTATAATACAGAGAGCTGTATAATACAGATAGCTGTATAATACAGAGAGCTGTATAATACAGAGAGCTGTGTATCTCTCTCTGACCCAGTCTGAGTACTAACAACTTCATCTGATCTCTCTCTGTATCTCTCTCTGACCTGTTGTGAGTAATATTGATCAAAGACAGGCCCAGTCTGAGTACTAATAAAGGTAGATTAAAGGAAAATCAAAACTAACGAACCTCTTGTGACCTATTGTGATGACTGTTATTAAAGATAGGCTTACTGTATCCACAAGTTACATGCTTTAATTGGGGGATGACGAGTAGAATGCACTACAATCATGATGAAGTCAGATTTTATTCTAATGGATTAATAGCTGTGCCCAAATGGTCCTTTGTATATTTAACCACTTACAGTGCCTTGCAAAAGGATTTGTCCCGCTAAACGTTTTTCCTATTTTTTTGCATTACAACCTGTAATTTAAATAGATTTTTGCGGGGAATTCATGTAATAGACAAATTGGTGAAGTGAAAAAAATTACTTGTTTCAAAATGTTTTTTAAAAAACTACGGAAAAGGGGTGAGTGCATATGTTTTCACCCCCTTTGCTCTGAAGCCTCTAAATAAGATCTGGTGCAACCAATTACCTTCAGAAGTCACATAATTAGTTAAACAAAGTCCACCTGTTTGCAATCTAAGTGTCACATGATCTGTCATGATGATCTCAGTATATATATACACCTGTTCTGAAAGGCCCCAGAGTCTACAACACCACTAAGCAAGGGGCACCACCAAGCAAGCGGAACTATGAAGACCAAAGAGCTTTCCAAACAGGTCAGGGACAAAGTTGTGGAGAAGTACTGATCAGGGTTTGGTTATAAAAAAAATATCCAAAACTTTGAACATCCCACGGAGCACCATTAAATCCATTATAAAAAAATGGAAAGAATATGGCACCACAACAAACCTGCCAAGAGAGAGCCGCCCACCAAAACTCACAGACCAGGCAAGGAGGGAATTAATCAGAGAGGCAACAAAGAGACCAAAGATAACCCTGAAGGAGCTGCAAAGCTCCACAGTGGAGATTGGAGTATCTGTCCGTAGGACCACTTTCAGCCGTACACTCCACAGAGCTGGGCTTTACGGAAGAGTGGCAAAAAAAGTCATTGCTTAAAGAAAAAATAAGCCAACACGTTTGGTGTTCACCAAAAGGCAAGTGGGAGACTCCCCAAACATATGGAAGAAGGTGCTCTGGTCAGATGAGACTAAAATGTTGCTTTTTGACCATCAAGGAAAACTCTATGTCTGGTACAAACCCAACACCTCTCATCACCCCGAGAACACCATCCCCACAGTGAAGCATGTTGGTGGCAGCATCATGGTGTGGGGATGTTTTTCATCGGCAGGGACTGGGAAATTGGTCAGAATTGAAGGAATGATGAATGGCGCTAAATACAGCAAAAATTCTTGAGGGAAACCTGTTTCTGTCTTCCAGAGATTTGAGACTGGGACGGAGGTTCACCTTCCAGCAGGACAATGACCCTAAGCATACTGCTAAAGCAACACTCGAGTGGTTTAAGGGGAAACATTTAAATGTCTTGGAATGGATTAGTCAAAGGCCAGACCTCAATCCAATTGAGAATCTGTGGTATGACTTAAAGATTGCTGTACACCAGCAGAACCCATCCAACTTGAAGGAGCTGGAGCAGTTTTGCCTTAAAGAATGGGCAAAAATCCCAGTGGCTAGATGTGCCAAGCTTATAGAGACATACCCCAAGAGACTTGCAGCTGTAATTGCTGCAAATGTGACTCTACAAAGTATTGACTTTGGGGGGTGAACAGTTATGCACGCTCAAGTTCTGTTTTTTTTGTCTTATTTCTTGTTTGTCTCACACAAAAAATATTTTGAATCTTCAAAGTGGTAGAGATGTTGTGTCAATCAAATGATACAACACCCCCGAAAAAAATATTTTAATTCCAGGTTGTAAGGCAACAAAATAGGAAAAATGCCAAAGGGGGTGAAGCCACTGTATCACTGTCACCAATCATTTCCCTTTTCTTATCTGATTACTGGACTTCTACATTCTGCCAAATGGCCTTTTCAAACATGAAGGGCACTTTTCGGCATTTGCTGTATGATCGATGAGAATCTCCATATTGCAAATATACGGTCCCTTACTAGACGTCCGCGAATGTTTGTAAAACATCTTCCGGGAAGTCATCGAACGAAGTCTCTCGAACATTCGGTTTCCGTTTTATAAAATTTAAAAATTCTGGTCATTTTTCCGCTGTCCCGGTAAATTCCACCAGATGGCGAATGGAATCTTATTGCAAATGTACCAAACATCACCAATCACGACATGGCCATTTCTCCTAAACGGAAAATACTTTGAAGACGAAACTTTGTGAGCATAGGTTTGGCATAATGAGCAGTTAGCCTCGAACAAGATGGTGTCGAAGCCTCAATGTCTTTTGAGTGAAGGCCATTTTTCTGGGATTAAAGGTCAAAAATGAAAATAGAGTGCTAATTTGACCGCTTCACATCAAAGTACATGAACCTATGGTGTCAGGAAAAAATAGCCAGACATTTATCTGTCGTAATTTAAGAGAAATAGTACAATGTACAATTGGTGATGGTCAAAGAAATGTGTGTTTTTTCCCCAAAAAGTTACAGATCCAGTTGCGGCGTGTTCAGACGAGTCTGTTAAGGTGGGTTTTGGAGCTCTACGAGATTTCTGTGATTTTCTGTGATTTTCTGAAATCATTGATTGGAAAAAGTGAGTGTGGTTTCAGTTTGTATCAGTTTGGTGTCAGAATTATATCTAATTGACTGATGGACGGTGACTTGCTGGCTGACTTTTGTACATTTGCAATTGGTTAAACAGTGATAGACCATCACCAAATTGACATTCTGAAATCAACACCAACGAGCGAGCATGTCAAATTTGTGATGGTAAATGCCCATTGAAACATATTGCAAATGGACAGTATATTTGCAATAAGATTCAACAGTGAAATGACATCACCAACTGGACATGATGAAATCAACACATCGAGCGATGGAGTGGAACCACTATCACTGCCCGGCCATCCTGAGTTCATCGGGCCTGTCAATTTTGCATTTCTGCAGTATTTTTGAGCATGTCAAATTCGTGATGGTAAATGCCCATTGAAACATATTACAAATGGAGAGCCGTGCACCTGGTGATTGGAATGGGTTACCAGGAGCACATTTTTTAAATGTTTTTTAATGCCTTTAGGGGGAGCAATGGGTCTACGGCTGGGTAGGGAGCACCCCCCACCCGTGCCCATCCCTGATCATTTTGGACGTTTTTCAAAAAATTATTAAAAACAACAGAGTCCCACTTCTCCCTCATCATACATGACAAATAGACTATCTAGGTTGATTCATGGCTTAATAAAGTGCTTTATATCATTTGGGCAGTATAAATACCATTTGGACATGGTTCACTGAGTTTTGGGTTTGGAAACCGACTTCCTATGATCGTACATGGCAAATGGACATAACATCCTGATTTGGTACTTTCAATACTTATGTATTGCATTTGGACATTTCTTATGGCATTTGGCAATGATTCACTGATTTCTGACTTGGACTTTTGACTTCCTATGAAATCATATTACAAATGGACAAAACATATGCCTTATGGACAAGTAAAAAAAATATGACAATAAAATATAACAAAAGTATGTTCATACACTTCTTATACATGTATAATTGACAAAATAATCTAGAAAATTTCGAAAAACGGTCCAGAAATCACTTTTTTAAGGGGGTGATAAGTTTTTGAAAAAAATATATATTTTTCAAAATTTGACTCTTGGGTCTTGACTTGATGTGCATTTGCAATTTGAAAATGTACTGTGCTCGTCATCTATTGCATTTTTGCTGTGTGACACTTGACATTTCCCATATGAACTTTGCCATGAGCTTTGAATGAAATGCCGTCCATTTGAGTGGTATTGGACATCATGTATATGTTTCGTACGGTGCCAATATGTTCCCATTCATTTTTGTCTATTTCAGGGGGGTCTTCCCTTACATACAAAGTACTGGACTTCTACATTCTGCCAAATGACCTGTTTGTTACTAAGTATTGGTCTTCTCCTACAGTCTGCCAAATGGGCTGATTTGATTTGATTTGTTTGATTGTAGACTTTGCAAAGTAGTGCTCTGTTAATTAACTTAATGTTTTATGTCCTGGGCTATTTTTACTGCTTAGCTAAAGGTTAAGGCTACACCTACTTCTCTAACGGCGTTGAAGGAAGATGTCTTGGTATGAGTACCAAATGATAACCTATTCCCTCTGGGCCTTGGTCAAAGCAGTGCACTATAAAGGGAATAGGGTTTCATTTGGGACGCTGACCTTTGTCTATGATCACAGGACGCCGTTGTCAGCCAAGTCAGGCAGCCATTAAGGTAACTGCCAAGGCAGGCAGCCATTAACGTAACTGGTCGTTTGTGATGTTAAGAGGGACCGTGTCCCAAGTGGCACCCTTTTCCCTATACTGTAGAGTGCTGTTGTCCCATAGGGGAATGGTTGCCATTTGGGATGCAGTTAGGAGTGGGTTGTGGAAAAGAGCAGAGATCTGAAGCTCCTCTCCCTACATTCTCTACTCCAATCATCTCACTAAACCTCTCCTTTCCTCTCCTCTCCTCCACTCTCCTCTCTTCTCCTCTGCTTCACTCTCCTCTCCTTCCCTCCACTTTCCTCTCCTCCACTCTCCTCTCTTCTTCTTTCCTCCTCTCCCCTCTCCTCTCCCTACACCTTCCTCTCCTATCATCTAACGTCTCCTCTCCTTTCCTCCTCTCCCTTCCTCTCCACTCTCCTTTCCTCCTCTCCTTTCCTTCTCTCCCCTCTCCCTTCCTCTCCACTCTCCTCTCCTCCACTCTCCTCTCCTCTCCCTTCCTCTCCACTCTCCTCAAGATGTCGCTGACAGAGAGGGTCACCTCGCTTCTAGTCCTTAGGAAACTTTGCAGTATTTCATTTCTTAATGTATTATTTCTTACATTGTTAGCCCAGAAAATCTTAAGTGTTATTACATACAGCCGGGAAGAACTATTGCTTATCAGAGTGACGTTAACCTCTCTGGGATATGTGGGTCGGTAGCATCCCACTTGGCCAATAGCCAGGGAAAATGTAGAGCGCAAAATTCAAAAAGAAAGGGCCCCATTGCCCCCCTCCCTTGGGACCTGGTCTAAAGATGTGCACTATATAGTGAAGGCCCCCAGTGCCCCCCCCCCCCACTATCGGTAATAGGGTGCCATTTGGGATGCAGGCCCAATCTGCCCAGAGGTTGGAAGAGTCAGAGGCTGGAAGAGCCAGAGGTTGGAAGAGCCAGAGGCTGGAAGAGCCAGAGGTTGGAAGAGCCAGAGGCTGGAAGAGCCAGATGCTGGAAGAGCCAGAGGTTGGAAGAGCCAGAGGCTGGAAGAGCCAGAGGCTGGAAGAGCCAGAGGCTGGAAGAGCCAGAGGTTGGAAGAGCCAGAGGCTGGAAGAGCCAGAGGTTGGAAGAGCCAGAGGCTGGAAGAGCCAGAGGCTGGAAGAGCCAGAGGTTGGAAGAGCCAGAGGCTGGAAGAGCCAGAGGCTGGAAGAGCCAGAGGTTGGAAGAGCCAGAGGCTGGAAGAGCCAGAGGTTGAAGGGCCAGAGGCTGGAAGAGCCAGAGGTTGGAAGAGCCAGAGGCTGGAGAGCCAGAGGTTGGAAGAGCCAGAGGTTGGAAGAGCCAGAGGCTGGAAGAGCCAGAGGCTGGAAGAGCCAGAGGCTGGAAGAGCCAGAGGCTGCTAGCGACCGAGACCACAGGGTTATCTAGACAGACACTACTATCCACCATCTGTTCAATTAACTCACAAACGGATGATATTTTCCTTTTTTTTTTTAAGAATGAATTCTTGACAAAGTCAGTTTGACAAATTGAAACAGAAGCCCTACTGATTACAAAAGAGTGAGGATAACCACGTAAAACGGACAAGTTAAATAAGAAATGTGAAATTGAAGGATTTAACTAATTTACAAAGAGTCAAGAGACCTAGTTCGAAATGAGAATCTGCATAGTGTGGATATCTTGCTGACAAGCGATAAGGGGAATGGGGTTTTTCTCCTCTTCTTCCATCAGATTCTAAGGAAATCAAATTTCCCCTTCCCTGATTATCTGACATGTGTTTCTCCTCTTCCATTCCCTCAGTCTTTGCTCAGTAAGCGCATCAGGGCTGTCTGATTAAAGAAACTTTTCTCCAGGAGACTAAGCCTGCTTCATGCCTTTGTTATCACACTGCTAGCACAGCCCTGGGCGCAGCCTGCCCAAATGATAATGTACACAACTAAGACAACGCTAGCCTGCCTGCAGTGCTGGTCTCAACACATCACAGCACCTAACTCAGCCATCCTTTTAAGTTTTTCGCTTTCTCCCTCTCTGTCGCTCTCTCCCTCTCTCTCTCTCTCTCTCTCTCTCTCTCTCTCTCTCTCTCTCTCTCTCTCTCTCTCTCTCTCTCTCTCTCTCTCTCTCTCTCTCTCTCTCTCTCTCTCTCTCTCTCTCTCTCTCACTTCCTTGGGCCAGATTTGTAGTTGCATGGTTTACGAGATTATCGAGTTAAGAATCTCAAAGCTTCGGCACCTGATTCTATCCACAGTAACATCCAAACAAGACAGTGAACTTATCCTAAAGGTATTAGTCCCACAGCCAAGCCATAATCCAGTCAATATGCATTAGCAGGGGAAGACTGGGACCAGAAATCGGCCTCGGCATTTACTAAGACAACGGCCTATTTTTTTCCTTGAGGCCCCCACACCGGTCAATTATTTTATTGAGGCCCTCATTAAAAAACACTTTAGACTGTGCAAAAAATATACAATTTTCCCAAAATGCCAGATGGCCATTCCGCCACTGTGAGTCAGTGGTTACTTAACATTTAGCAGACGCTCTTATCCAGAGCGACTTACAAATTGGAAAGTTCATACATATTCATCCTGGTCCCCCCGTGGGAATTGAACCCACAACCCTGGCGTTGCAAGCGCCATGCTCTACCAACTGAGCCACACGAGCCATACTTCTAACCTCTAGTTGCTACACTGAAGGACAAACACACTGAGTCACTTCCATTTGTTTGACATAGCTTTGTGATTATGTCCTGTGAGAGACAATCCTGTTGCTCTCGGTCTAGTCTAATGAATCACGTTTTTTCATAGGCAATCGTCTCTTTTGCTTCAATGCAATCTCTTCTTCCCCCCCTCTCCTATCAGAGATGCCCATATTGACAGCACTCATCTGAGAAAATGCACAGCCTTCATTAACTCTATTGCAGACTTCATAGGCTTTCTGACGATGTTTATGGAGCCTGCCTTGTTCCAGGCTGAAATGACTTCTGAGAGCGTTAAGGATCCAAGATGATTTGGTCTGGGGGGGTTTTTCCTCTTCACTTCGTCCCAGTGAAGATAACACTTTCTCTCCAACATGGCATCTGGTCTGATAACACTTCCTCCCCCCCAAAAAAACAACTTGTCAGATAATGAAAAGTCTTCTTTCTGTTGAGATTGCACGGTGTAACACAATCAGCCAGAAGGAGTTGCTAACAGTTCTGCCTCTGTGTGTGTGTGTTCACAGTGTACAGCTGTCATTTCAGAGGGAACATGTGACAGGAAACATAGACTAAGATATTCCCCAAAACAGGTAGTTTTTCTGTGTATGATGGTGTCATAGATATATTGATTAAGATGTGAAATCATGGAGGGCTGGATAGGGTACATGGTTTATGATGAGGCTGGATAGGGTACATGGTTTATGATGAGGCTGGATAGGGCACCGGGTTTATGATGAGGCTGGATATGGTACATGGTTTATGATGAGGCTGGATAGGGTACATGGTTTATGATGAGGTTGGATAGGGTACATGGTTTATGATAAGGCTGGATAGGGTACATGGTTTATGATAAGGCTGGATAGGGTACAGGGTTTATGATAAGGCTGGATAGGGTACATGGTTTATGATGAGGCTGGATAGGGTACATGGTTTATGATGAGGCTGGATAGGGTACAGGGTTTATGATAAGGCTGGATAGGGTACAGGGTTTATGATGAGGCTTGATAGGGTACATGGTTTATGATGAGGCTGGATAGGGTACATGGTTTATGATAAGGCTGGATAGGGTACAGGGTTTATGATGAGGCTGGATAGGGTACATGGTTTATGATGAGGCTGGATAGGGTACAGGGTTTATGATGAGGCTGGATAGGGTACAGGGTTTATGATAAGGCTGGATAGGGTACAGGGTTTATGATGAGGCTTGATAGGGTACAGGGTTTATGATGAGGCTGGATAGGGTACAGGGTTTATGATGAGGCTGGATAGGGTACATGGTTTATGATGAGGCTGGATAGGGTACAGGGTTTATGATAAGGCTGGATAGGGTACATGGTTTATGATGAGGCTGGATAGGGTACAGGGTTTATGATGAGGCTGGATAGGGTACATGGTTTATGATGAGGCTGGATAGGGTACAGGGTTTATGATGAGGCTGGATAGGGCACCGGTCTTGTAATAAGACTGGATAGGGCACAGGGATAAGGCTGGATAGGGCACATGGATAAGGCTGGATAGGGCACAGGGCTTGTAATAAGGCTGGATAGGGCACAGGGATAAGGCTGGATAGGGCACAGGGATAAGGCTGGATAGGGCACAGGGATAAGGCTGGATAGGGCACAGGGATACGGCTGGATAGGGCACAGGGATAAGGCTGGATAAGGCACAGGGATAAGGCTGGATAGGGCACAGGGATAAGGCTGGATAGGGCACAGGGATAAGGCTGGATAGGGCACAGGGATAAGGCTGGATAGGGCACAGGGATAAGGCTGGATAGGGCACAGGGCTTGTGATAAGGCTGGATAGGGCACAGGGCTTGTGATAAGGCTGGATAGGGCACAGGGCTTGTGATGAGGCTGGATAGGGCACAGGGCTTGTGATAAGGCTGGATAGGGCACAGGGATAAGGCTGGATAGGGCACAGGGCTTGTGATGAGGCTGGATAGGGCACAGGGCTTGTGATGAGGCTGGATAGGGCACAGGGCTTGTGATAAGGCTGGATAGGGCACCGGGATAAGGCTGGATAGGGCACAGGGCTTGTGATAAGGCTGGATAGGGCACAGGGATAAGGCTGGATAGGGCACAGGGCTTGTGATGAGGCTGGATAGGGCACAGGGATTGTGATGAGGCTGGATAGGGCACAGGGCTTGTGATAAGGCTGGATAGGGCACAGGGATAAGGCTGGATAGGGCACAGGGATACGGCTGGATAGGGCACAGGGATAAGGCTGGATAGGGCACAGGGATATGGCTGGATAGGGCACAGGGATACGGCTGGATAGGGCACAGGGATAAGGCTGGATAGGGCACAGGGATATGGCTGGATAGGGCACAGGGAAAAGGCTGGATAGGGCACAGGGATAAGGCTGGATAGGGCACAGGGATATGGCTGGATAGGGCACAGGGCTTGTGATAAGGCTGGATAGGGCACAGGGATAAGGCTGGATAGGGCACAGGGATAAGGCTGGATAGGGCACAGGGAAAAGGCTGGATAGGGCACAGGGAAAAGGCTGGATAGGGCACAGGGATATGGCTGGATAGGGCACAGGGATATGGCTGGATAGGGCACAGGGATATGGCTGGATAGGGCACAGGGATATGGCTGGATAGGGCACAGGGATATGGCTGGATAGGGCACAGGGATATGGCTGGATAGGACACAGGGATATGGCTGGATAGGGCACAGGGATATGGCTGGATAGGACACAGGGATATGGCTGGATAGGGCACAGGGATATGGCTGGATAGGGCACAGGGATATGGCTGGATAGGACACAGGGATATGGCTGGATAGGACACAGGGATATGGCTGGATAGGGCACAGGGATCTGGCTGGATAGGGCACAGGGATATGGCTGGATAGGACACAGGGATATGGCTGGATAGGGCACAGGGATATGGCTGGATAGGGCACAGGGATATGGCTGGATAGGACACAGGGATATGGCTGGATAGGGCACAGGGATCTGGCTGGATAGGGCACAGGGATATGGCTGGATAGGACACAGGGATATGGCTGGATAGGGCACAGGGATATGGCTGGATAGGGCACAGGGATATGGCTGGATAGGGCACAGGGATATGGCTGGATAGGGCACAGGGATATGGCTGGATAGGGCACAGGGATATGGCTGGATAGGGCACATGGATATGGCTGGATAGGGCACAGGGATATGGCTGGATAGGGCACAGGGCTTTGGCTGGATAGGGCACAGGGATAAGGCTGGATAGGGCACAGGGATAAGGCTGGATAGGGCACAGGGATAAGGCTGGATAGGGCACAGGGATAAGGCTGGATAGGGCACAGGGATAAGGCTGGATAGGGCACAGGGATAAGGCTGGATAGGGCACAGGGATAAGGCTGGATAGGGCACAGGGATAAGGCTGGATAGGGCACAGGGATAAGGCTGGATAGGGCACAGGGATACGGCTGGATAGGGCACAGGGATAAGGCTGGATAGGGCACAGGGATAAGGCTGGATAGGGCACAGGGCTTGTGATGAGGCTGGATAGGGCACAGGGATACGGCTGGATAGGGCACAGGGCTTGTGATAAGGCTGGATAGGGCACAGGGATAAGGCTGGATAGGGCACAGGGACAAGGCTGGATAGGGCACAGGGATATGGCTGGATAGGGCACAGGGATATGGCTGGATAGGGCACAGGGATATGGCTGGATAGGGCACAGGGCTTGCAGGTAAATTTGGGCTTGAAGGTAATCTTTTTCAAATATTTTACCTTTCAATTATTTTCTTCAACCTTTTATATTTTTACATCCTCTGGTGAATAAGGGATGAACAGTTTCTATTCAATTTGTCTGAGTTTATCCATCTGGTCTAACAAACAGCTTGTGGTCAATATGAAACAAGAAGCTTTCAAGAGTCCTGTGTCTTTTGTCACGCTGTATAATGATAGGAGACAGGCGCAGGAATACATAATAAGGGGTTTTATTTCTCAAGCAAAGTTCGTCATGAAAACGACGGGGACGAAGCCCAAAACAAACATGTATTTATAAAACACAGGGATGTAACCCAACCAAAAGAGTGAGTTGTAAAACCTGTAAATAATACACGGGACGAGACCCGTAATAACAAGTGCACAATAACACGTAGCACGAAAGCCGATACAACAGAGCGCAGGTACTCACAAAACCAACAGACATGGAACAATAATCAACAAGGACAATGGGGAACAGAGGGCACATACTGTATATACACACACTAATCAGGGGGAATGGGAACCAGGTGTGGGTAATGAGACAAGACAGTCCTCGGTTGGTGGTGATGATCCAGTTCAGAGACGCCCAGAAGGCCGGTGACGTCGACCTCCAGAGCTGGTGAACGGAATGAGCAGCGGTACCGCGGGATCCGTGACATCTTTCTGTTAGCTCTGTCTCTAATACTGGTTCAACCTTGGGTTCCTAGCGACTGCTTCCTAGTAAAGCAACGACTTGCTCTGTCAAGTATTTTATTTGTATCGTTTCTGCAGTTGCTCATACCTTTTTTAGTTTTCTATGTCCTGACAACAGGAGGCGTTTATTATTATTCCCGCTGTCTGTTCCTGATGTCTATTCCTGCTGTATTTTCCTGCTGTCTGTTCCTGATGTCTATTCCTGCTGTATTTTCCTGCTGTCTGTTCCTGCTGTCTGTTCCTGCTGTCTATTCCTGCTGTCTATTCCTGCTGTCTATTCCTGCTGTCTATTCCTGCTGTCTATTCCTGCTGTCTATTCCTGCTGTCTATTGTTGCTATCTATTCCTAATGTCTATTCCTGCTGTATTTTCCTGATATCTGTTCCTGATGTCTGTTCCTGCTATCTATTGCTGCTGTCTATTCCTGCTGTCTATTCCTGCTGTCTATTCCTGATGTCTATTCCTGCTGTCTATTCCCGCTGTCTATTCCTGCTGTCTATTCCCACTGTCTATTCCTGCTGTCTATTCCCGCTGTCTATTCCCTCTGTCTATTCCCTCTGTCTATTCCTGCTGTCTATTGCTGCTGTCTATTGCTGCTATCTATTCCTAATGTCTATTCCTGCTGTCTAGTGTTGCTATCTATTCCTAATGTCTATTCCTGCTGTATTTTCCGGATATCTGTTCCTGCTGTCTATTCCTGCTGTCTATTCCTGCTGTCTATTGCTGCTGTCTATTGCTGCTATCTATTCCTAATGTCTATTCCTGCTGTCTATTCCTCTCTCAGAGCTTAGAGATCAGCACATAGCTGACCGTGGAGGAATACAGGTGGTAATCACTGTCATCTCCCAGAAACCCTTATCAGCTGCAGCAGATACAGACCTTATTTATTTATCTGTCTTCTCATGTTTAAATGTTGCCTACTCTGCTAAACATACATACCACTTTCTGTCAGAACTTTATAAGACAGGTTTTTTTAACGTGGGGTGAGAAACAGCGATAACCTCTCGCCAAGCTCCAAAGACGTTATTCAAGCTCACGCAAGGAAAAACGGTGGCAGAAATGTGAATGGTTTACGGAGCTATAAGGGTCCTCCTCAACGAGGACCAAGAGACCGAGCAAGAAGGAACCACGCTGCTCTCTCCGTTTATAAAGGACGTCCATTTATTCAACTGGGGATTAACTGGGTTGTCTTTTAAGACCACTGTTATGTGTCTGTACCTTGAGCCCATCAGATTGCACCTTATCAGTCGAAGCAGCCTGTGTTAGAACTATCCCACAATCCTGCGGCAGCCAGACGGACCGAGCTCCCGTTCGTTCCGCGTGTGGATCCATAGGCACATTAACCAGCCAGCTCATTATTGCAGTGCCAGTGACACTGTGCAGTAGCTTTGAGATATCTTCTCTGCTGTGAGGCGTGGTGCGAAGCTTGGTGGACATCTAATTGAAAAGCAAATGTTTCCCCTCACACAAGCATTAAAAGGGGATTGATTTTGCAGTGATTCTGTGACTTTAAGGATAGAGTGTAGCAGAATTTTGCTAGCCTGGCAACTCACTCTAAATTCTTTCCACTGCTCTGTAGTTTGTTACATACTTCAGTCTGAGACTTTGGTATAAAAGCCAATGACACATTTTCTAACCACCGCTTTAAACATGTGTTCTGGCTCTGGCACACCCCTCGGTTTCTGGACCAATCAGACAGACAGAATGTGTTCACTTTGTCATTGCAGAGAAGAAACTGACGTCCGTGTAGCGTTTGTCTAGGGGCAGCCAGGCAAGTACCCATGGAGGTAATGTAACGTCAGACTGAACCCACTGAAGGAAGAAGGCCTCTGTCTGTAATGCTACAGAATAAGGCCTCTGTCTGTAATACCAAGGAATAAGGCCTCTGTCTGTAATACCAAGGAATAAGGCCTCTGTCTGTAATACCAAGGAATAAGGCCTCTGTCTGTAATGCTACAGAATAAGGCCTCTGTCTGTAATACCAAGGAATAAGGCCTCTGTCTGTAATACCAAGGAATAAGGCCTCTGTCTGTAATGCCAAGGAAGACAGTCTGTGAGTCCCAAATGGCACCCTAGCCACTGTATAAGGCCATGGCATCTGGTCAAATGTAATATACTATATAGGGAATAGGGTGCAGTTTGAGACATAAACAGCATCTCTGTCAAATTGGTCAAAGTTTAGCTTTGTGTTTTCTTTCCTAGACTGTTTTAGTCCGTTTTTCTATTGTAAAGGCCAAGTTGTGAATTGTGCATTATGCTGCTAAGTGACAGTTCCCTCTAGCGCTGACGTTATTACACACAACATGCTTTAAATAGAGAGGACAAAGACACAGACCTCAAGTTACTACAATCAAATCACAAAATATATCCAATACAAACCCTGTAAATACTTTCTACTTTGGATATAATCTGTATAAAGCCTCTTGCAACCAAATACCTGCAGAATAGTAACTTTCCCCCCGGCCAGCATCCTCCAGACTTGACAAGAAGGTGATTTGTCCTGGGTTGCGTCCAAAACAGAACCCTAATCATAGAACACTATATAGTGAACAGGTCTGTCCAGTGATGGGCCCTCTTGACGCTGCCCACCCATTCGCTGGCTGACTGGGTCACTCTCGTCCAGCTCTCTCAGCTCTCTGCCTTTGAAGGCTGAGCTTTAAATTAAAGATCTACTGATAGAATCCTTCCCCCTGCAGCAATCCACCAGCGCAACTCTGTAGATTCACTTCATTCTGCCTTTCTCAGCACTTTGACTTCAGGGGTAGACTTCTCTAAGTAAAATGGGTTTTATTGAGGGTAGAATAAGTAGGTTATGGTCAGCTTTGAGCTGGATTGGTGACATTATCTATAGAGGGTATGGTGAGCTCTGAGCTGGACGGGTGACATTATCTATAGAGGGTATGGTGAGTTCTGAGATGGAGGGGTGACATTATCTATAGAGGGTATGGTGAGATCTGAGATGGAGGGGTGACATTATCTATAGAGAGTATGGTGAGCTCTGAGCTGGAGGGGTGACATTATCTATAGAGAGTATGGTGAGCTCTGAGCTGGAGGGGTGACATTATCTATAGAGAGTATGGTGAGCTCTGAGCTGGAGGGGTGACATTATCTATAGAGAGTATGGTGAGATCTGAGCTGGACGGGTGACATTATCTATAGAGAGTATGGTGAGTTCTGAGCTGGAGGGGTGACATTATCTATAGAGGGTATGGTGAGTTCTGAGCTGGAGGGGTGACATTATCTATAGAGGGTATGGTGAGATCTGAGCTGGAGGGGTGACATTATCTATAGAGGGTATGGTGAGATCTGAGCTGGAGGGGTGACATTATCTATAGAGGGTATGGTGAGATCTGAGCTGGAGGGGTGACATTATCTATAGAGGGTATGGTGAGTTCTGAGCTGGAGGGGTGACATTATCTATAGAGGGTATGGTGAGATCTGAGCTGGAGGGGTGACATTATCTATAGAGGGTATGGTGAGATCTGAGCTGGAGGGGTGACATTATCTATAGAGGGTATGGTGAGATCTGAGCTGGAGGGGTGACATTATCTATAGAGGGTATGGTGAGTTCTGAGCTGGAGGGGTGACATTATCTATAGAGAGTATGGTGAGCTCTGAGCTGGAGGGGTGACATTATCTATAGAGGGTATGGTGAGATCTGAGCTGGAGGGGTGACATTATCTATAGAGGGTATGGTGAGTTCTGAGCTGGAGGGGTGACATTATCTATAGAGAGTATGGTGAGCTCTGAGCTGGAGGGGTGACATTATCTATAGAGAGTATGGTGAGCTCTGAGCTGGAGGGGTGACATTATCTATAGAGAGTATGGTGAGCTCTGAGCTGGAGGGGTGACATTATCTATAGAGAGTATGGTGAGCTCTGAGCTGGAGGGGTGACATTATCTATAGAGAGTATGGTGAGCTCTGAGATGGAGGGGTGACATTATCTATAGAGAGTATGGTGAGCTCTGAGCTGGAGGGGTGACATTATCTATAGAGGGCTGATGACTTGTGTAAACTTGCATATCTGTGCATAATCACCTGGATAGTCAATTGAATGACTGATTGATTACTTGATGTTCATTATTCATGCTAGAAAAACACACATGGATCACATTTGCTTCATCTTTGATCTCTACCGTAGCCCATTGTTATCACAACAGAAAACTAAGAGATTATCACAACAGTATACAGAGAAAACAAAGAGATTATCACAACAGTATAGAGAGAAAACGAAGAGATTATCACAACAGTATAGAGAGAAAACGAAGAGATTATCACAACAGTATAGAGAGAAAACGAAGAGATTATCACAACAGTATAGAGAGAAAACGAAGAGATTATCACAACAGTATAGAGAGAAAACGAAGAGATTATCACAACAGTATACAGACAGAACTAAGAGATTATCACAACAATATACAGAGAAAACTAAGAGATTATCACAACAGTATAGAGAGAAAACGAAGAGATTATCACAACAGTATACAGACAGAACTAAGAGATTATCACAACAATATACAGAGAAAACGAAGAGATTATCACAACAGTATAGAGAGAAAACGAAGAGATTATCACAACAGTATAGAGAGAAAACGAAGAGATTATCACAACAGTATAGAGAGAAAACGAAGAGATTATCACAACAGTATACAGACAGAACTAAGAGATTATCACAACAATATACAGAGAAAACGAAGAGATTATCACAACAGTATAGAGAGAAAACTAAGAGATTATCAGAACAGTATACAGAGAAAACTAAGAGATTATCACAACAGTATACAGAGAAAACTAAGAGATTATCAGAACAGTATACAGAGAAAACTAAGAGATTATCACAACAGTATACAGAGAGAACTAAGAGATTATCACAACAGTATACAGACAGAACTAAGAGATTATCACAACAGTATACAGGGAGAACTAAGAGATTATCACAACAGTATACAGACAGAACTAAGAGATTATCACAACAGTATACAGACAGAACTAAGAGATTATCACAACAGTATACAGGGAGAACTAAGAGATTATCACAACAGTATACAGGGAGAACTAAGAGATTATCAAAACAGTATACAGACAGAACTAAGAGATTATCACAACAGTATACAGACAGAACTAAGAGATTATCACAACAGTATACAGGGAGAACTAAGAGATTATCACAACAGTATACAGACAGAACTAAGAGATTATCAAAACAGTATACAGACAGAACTAAGAGATTATCACAACAGTATACAGGGAGAACTAAGAGATTATCACAACAGTATACAGACAGAACTAAGAGATTATCACAACAGTATACAGACAGAACTAAGAGATTATCACAACAGTATACAGACAGAACTAAGAGATTATCACAACAGTATACAGGGAGAACTAAGAGATTATCACAACAGTATACAGGGAGAACTAAGAGATTATTCATATGTTCTTTACTGTGAAACCGTTTTGCACCTATTCTGCAGCACAGCACTCCAGCGGTGCCTCCAAAATAGAACCCAATGGACCCTGGTCAAAGGTAGTGCACTATATAGGGATTAGGGTGCCATGGACCCTGGTCAAAGGTAGTGCACTATATAGGGATTAGGGTGCCATGGACCCTGGTCAAAAGTAGTGCACTATATAGGAAATAATGCAGAGAGCAAATTACAGCGTGACATTCGGGGGTCTCCAGCGTGACATTCGGGGGTCTCCAGCGTGACATTCGGGGGTCTCCAGCGTGACATTCGGGGGTCTCCAGCGTGACATTCGGGGGTCTCCAGCGTGACATTCGGGGGTCTCCAGCGTGACATTCGGGGGTCTCCAGGGTGACATTCGGGTGTCTCCAGGGTGACATTCGGGGGTCTCCAGCGTGACATTCGGGGGTCTTCAGCGTGACATTCGGGAGTCTCCAGCGTGACATTCGGGGGTCTCCAGCGTGACATTCGGGGGTCTTCAGCGTGACATTCGGGGGTCTTCAGCGTGACATTCGGGGGTCTTCAGCGTGACATTCGGGGGTCTCCAGGGTGACATTCGGGAGTCTCCAGCGTGACATTCGGGCGTCTCCAGCATGACATTCGGGGGTCTTCAGCGTGACATTCGGGGGTCTCCAGCGTGACATTCGGGGGTCTCCAGCGTGACATTCGGGGGTCTCCAGCATGACATTCGGGGGTCTCCAGCGTGTGCAAAACATTTATTTATGTGCCTAACAACAAAGATGAATAAAGATGAATTACCTTTAAATATGTGCTGAACACAGTCACGATGTGCTTTCATCTGATCAAACAAATCAGTACAAAAAGTAACCTACCTGTGCCTGTTTGTCCACTCCAGAATAATCCAATCAGTGACAACCATGTGTACTGGCACCATGACAACCATGTACACTGGCACCATGACAACCATGTACACTGGCACCATGACAACCATGTACACTGGCACCATTTAATGGAAATAGACATCTGTTACGGAACACTACAGTGACTTTCAGCCATTACCATTAATTAGGCTATCATTTATAGATTATCATTGATTAGGCTGTCATTTATAGATTACCATTGATTAGGCTATCATTAATAGATTATCATTGATTAGGCTGTCATTTATAGATTATCATTGAGTAGGCTATCATTAATAGATTATCATTGATTAGACTATCATTAATAGATTATCATTGATTAGACTGTCATTTATAGATTATCATTGATTAGACTATCATTAATAGATTATCATTGATTAGGCTGTCATTTATAGATTATCATTGATTAGGCTATCATTTAATAGAGGATCATTGATTAGGCTATCATTTATAGATTATCATTGATTAGACTATCATTAATAGATTATCATTGATTAGGCTGTCATTTATAGATTATCATTGATTCGGCTATCATTTATAGATTATCATTGATTAGGCTATCATTTAATAGATGATCATTGATTAGGCTATCATTAATAGATTATCATTGATTAGGCTATCATTTATAGATTATCATTGATTAGACTGTCATTTATAGATTATCATTGATTAGGCAGTATACAGAGAGAACTAAGAGGTTATCACAACAGTATACAGAGAAAACTAGGACTACAGTACTGCTGGTAGTCTACCCTCCACTAGGACTACAGTACTGGTGGTAGTCTACCCTCCACTAGGACTACAGTACTGCTGGTAGTCTACCCTCCGCTAGGACTACAGTACTGCTGGTAGTCTACCCTCCACTAGGACTACAGTACTGCTGGTAGTCTACCCTCCACTAGGACTACAGTACTGCTAGTAGTCTACCCTCCACTAGGACTACAGTACTGCTGGTAGTCTACCCTCCACTAGGACTACAGTACTGCCGGTAGTCTACCCTCCACTAGGACTACAGTACTGCTGGTAGTCTACCCTCCACTAGGACTACAGTACTGCTGGTAGTCTACCCTCCACTAGGACTACAGTACTGCTGGTAGTCTACCCTCCACTAGGACTACAGTACTGCTGGTAGTCTACCCTCCACTAGGACTACAGTACTGTTGGTAGTCTACCCTCCACTAGAACTACAGTACTGCTGGTAGTCTACCCTCCACTAGGACTACAGTACTGCTGGTAGTCTACCGTCCACTAGAACTACAGTACTGCTGGTAGTCTACCCTCCACTAGAACTACAGTACTGCTGGTAGTCTACCCTCCACTAGGACTACAGTACTGCTGGTAGTCTACCCTCCACTAGGACTACAGTACTGCTGGTAGTCTACCGTCCACTAGGACTACAGTACTGCTGGTAGTCTACCCTCCACTAGGACTACAGTACTGCTGGTAGTCTACCGCTCCACTAGGACTACAGTACTGCTGGTAGTCTACCCTCCACTAGGACTACAGTACTGCTGGTAGTCTACCCTCCACTAGGACTACAGTACTGCTGGTAGTCTACCCTCCACTAGGACTACAGTACTGCTGGTAGTCTACCCTCCACTAGGACTACAGTACTGCTGGTAGTCTACCCTCCACTAGGACTACAGTACTGCTGGTAGTCTACCCTCCACTAGGACTACAGTACTGCTGGTAGTCTACCCTCCACTAGGACTACAGTACTGCTGGTAGTCTACCCTCCACTAGGACTACAGTACTGCTGGTAGTCTACCCTCCACTAGGACTACAGTACTGCTGGTAGTCTACCCTCCACTAGGACTACAGTACTGCTGGTAGTCTACCCTCCACTAGGACTACAGTACTGCTGGTAGTCTACCCTCCACTAGGACTACAGTACTGCTGGTAGTCTACCCTCCACTAGGACTACAGTACTGCTGGTAGTCTACCCTCCACTAGGACTACAGTACTGCTGGTAGTCTACCCCCCACTAGGACTACAGTACTGCTGGTAGTCTACCCTCCACTAGGACTACAGTACTGCTGGTAGTCTACCCTCCACTAGGACTGCTGGTAGTCTAACCTCCACTAGGACTACAGTACTGCTGGTAGTCTACCCTCCACTAGGACTACAGTACTGCTGTTAGTCTACCCTCCACTAGGACTACAGTACTGCTGATAGTCTACCCTCCACTAGGACTACAGTACTGCTGGTAGTCTACCCTCCACTAGGACTGCTGGTAGTCTACCCTCCACTAGGACTACAGTACTGCTGTTAGTCTACCCTCCACTAGGACTACAGTACTGCTGGTAGTCTACCCTCCACTAGGACTACAGTACTGCCGGTAGTCTACCCTCCACTAGGACTACAGTACTGCTGGTAGTCTACCCTCCACTAGGACTACAGTACTGCTGGTAGTCTACCCTCCACTAGGACCATAGTACTTCCGGTAGTCTACCCTCCACTAGGACTACAGTACTGCTGGTAGTCTACCCTTTCATCCGAGGCAATTTTACATATTGGAACACACGCAGAACAGGTAGCCTACATACAATATAATACACGAGTTGAATCAAAACATGTTTACAGCCAAGTTAATGAGTTGGCCATGATTCATGAGTGGATAGAGTCTTTACAGATCATAAAACACAACCTTTCTTTCCTTTCATTGATTGACATTTATGACCGTGTTATTTGTAATTATTAGGCATTTAACAATTACATTAGAACATTGAACTTAAACCCTGAATGATTCCTGGATCTTGGAGATCTAGGATGCACAGTAAGTGGACCTATGCCTACATAACAGTTCTCATGGGCACTCAATTCCACAATAGTGTAAGTCCCAGCACATCACATCCAGCAAGACCTCTGTGGCACCTTGTCTAATCCACTGTGTGTGTGTGTGTGTGTGTGTGTGTGTGTGTGTGTGTGTGTGTGTGTGTGTGTGTGTGTGTGTGTGTGTGTGTGTGTGTGTGTGTGTGTGTGTGTGTGTGTGTGTGTGTGTGTGTGTGTGTGTGTGTGTGTGTGTGTGGTGTGTGTGTGTGTGTGTGTGTGTGTGTGTGTGTGTGTGAGAGGCAGATCTCAGGATAGACTGTGTGGCACCCTGTCTAATCAGATCCGGAATGTGGATTCCTCCCATGGTGGGAGAAAGTGTCATGTGAAGATTCACTATTTCCTCTTATACTGCCTGGTTAGATACAGCTGATTATACTTCCTGTTACTGCCTGGTTAGATACTGCTGATTATACTTCCTGTTACTGCCTGGTTAGATACTGCTGATTATACTTCCTGTTACTGCCTGGTTAGATACTGCTGATTATACTTCCTGTTACTGCCTGGTTAGATACTGCTGATTATATATTCTATGTTGTTTTTCTATGTTTTGTTCTGTTGTTCTATTTCTATGTGTTTGGCCTGATATGGTTCTCAATCAGAGGCAGGTGTTAGTCGTTGTCTCTGATTGGGAGCCATATTTAGGTAGCCTGTTTTGTATTGTGTTTTGTGGGTGGTTGTTTCCTGTGTCTGCACCATATGGGACTGTTTCGATTTTTGTTTGTTCTTTCACTTTGTTATTTTGTATTTTTGTAGTGTTCAGTTTTACATATTAAAATGGACACTTACCACGCTGCAAATTGGTCCGATATCTCTTACTCCTCGTCAGAAGAAGATGAAAGTCGTTACAGTTACTGCTACTATTTCCTACAAAGTGCACTACTTTTGACCAATGCCCTATGGAAAGTGGTGCACTATATAGGGAACAGGTTGCTATTACGCACACCTGTTCTCCATCATTACCAGCATGTTCACTACACCGTTAATAAATATGTGTATGTGAACAATAACACTTGATTTGAACAAAAATATAATTGGATTTGCGGTGCAGATAAAACAGTTATTGTACGTCCCCCTACTCTTCAGTACGTGTATTATAATAACACAAGGCCTCCTCACTAGCTGGTTAATCAATTATCAACTGGAGAGAAGGTAATGTCTGCCAGTAGGAAGGCATGTGTTATTTTACTACTAAACATTTTTAATGATGTGTTCCTTTGAAATAAAGGAATTGAAAATCAGGCCCTGAGGCTGAAGTCTGAAATAGCTGTTAGCTGATGAAGTCGGCATCTCAATTTGGTTTCATATTTTCGTACGTTAAGAGTTTGCATATCATTTGCGTAGTTCAGACTACAAACTCAGACCTGACACTTGTCAGATGAGGTAATCATGGCTGTGAATTCACTACATCAAACAGTAGTACTGTAGTTGTACACTCTACAGTCTACCATAGTACCATTAAAGCAACAGTCTCATCTGATGCGACATTGTTGATGAAAAGCTGCGTCCAAAATGGCATAGTACTGTACTGTTGAACAGGATCCAGGCCAGTTGAACATAGTACTCTACTGTTGAACAGGATCCAGGCCAGTTGAACATAGTACTCTACTATTGAACAGGATCCAGGCCAGTTGAACAGGATCCAGGCCAGTTGAACATAGTACTCTACTGTTGAACAGGATCCAGGCCAGTTGAACACAGTACTCTACTGTTGAACAGGATCCAGGCCAGTTGAACATAGTACTCTACTATTGAACAGGATCCAGGCCAGTTGAACAGGATCCAGGCCAGTTGAACATAGTACTCTACTGTTGAACAGGATCCAGGCCAGTTGAACATAGTACTCTACTGTTGAACAGGATCCAGGCCAGTTGAACATAGTACTCTACTGTTGAACAGGATCCAGGCCAGTTGAACATAGTACTCTACTGTTGAACAGGATCCAGGCCAGTTGAACACAGTACTCTACTGTTGAACAGGATCCAGGCCAGTTGAACATAGTACTCTACTGTTGAACAGGATCCAGGCCAGTTGAACATAGTACTCTACTGTTGAACAGGATCCAGGCCAGTTGAACATAGTACTCTACTGTTGAACAGGATCCAGGCCAGTTGAACACAGTACTCTACTGTTGAACAGGATCCAGGCCAGTTGAACATAGTACTCTACTGTTGAACAGGATCCAGGCCAGTTGAACAGGATCCAGGCCAGTTGAACATAGTACTCTACTGTTGAACAGGATCCAGGCCAGTTGAACATAGTACTCTACTGTTGAACAGGATCCAGGCCAGTTGAACATAGTACTCTACTGTTGAACAGGATCCAGGCCAGTTGAACATAGTACTCTGCTGTTGAACAGGATCCAGGCCAGATGAACAGGATCCAGGCCAGTTGAACATAGTACTCTACTGTTGAACAGGATCCAGGCCAGTTGAACATAGTACTCTACTGTTGAACAGGATCCAGGCCAGTTGAACAGGATCCAGGCCAGTTGAACATAGTACTCTACTGTTGAACAGGATCCAGGCCAGTTGAACATAGTACTCTACTGTTGAACAGGATCCAGGCCAGTTGAACACAGTACTCTACTGTTGAACAGGATCCAGGCCAGTTGAACATAGTACTCTACTGTTGAACAGGATCCAGGCCAGTTGAGCATAGTACTCTACTGTTGAACAGGATCCAGGCCAGTTGAACACAGTACTCTACTGTTGAACAGGATCCAGGCCAGTTGAACATAGTACTCTACTGTTGAACAGGATCCAGGCCAGTTGAACATAGTACTCTACTGTTGAACAGGATCCAGGCCAGTTGAACAGGATCCAGGCCAGTTGAACATAGTACTCTACTGTTGAACAGGATCCAGGCCAGTTGAACATAGTACTCTACTGTTGAACAGGATCCAGGCCAGTTGAACATAGTACTCTACTGTTGAACAGGATCCAGGCCAGTTGAACATAGTACTCTACTGTTGAACAGGATCCAGGCCAGTTGAACATAGTACTCTACTGTTGAACAGGATCCAGGCCAGTTGAACATAGTACTCTACTGTTGAACAGGATCCAGGCCAGTTGAACATAGTACTCTACTGTTGAACAGGATCCAGGCCAGTTGAACATAGTACTCTACTGTTGAACAGGATCCAGGCCAGTTGAACATAGTACTCTACTGTTGAACAGGATCCAGGCCAGTTGAACATAGTACTCTACTGTTGAACAGGATCCAGGCCAATTGAACATAGTACTCTACTGTTGAACAGGATCCAGGCCAGATGAACAGGATCCAGGCCAGTTGAACATAGTACTCTACTGTTGAACAGGATCCAGGCCAGTTGAACATAGTACTCTACTGTTGAACAGGATCCAGGCCAGTTGAACATAGTACTCTACTGTTGAACAGGATCCAGGCCAGTTGAACATAGTACTCTACTGTTGAACAGGATCCAGGCCAGTTGAACATAGTACTCTACTGTTGAACAGGATCCAGGCCAGTTGAACATAGTACTCTACTGTTGAACAGGATCCAGGCCAGTTGAACATAGTACTCTACTGTTGAACAGGATCCAGGCCAGTTGAACATAGTACTCTACTGTTGAACAGGATCCAGGCCAGTTGAACATAGTACTCTACTGTTGAACAGGATCCAGGCCAGTTGAACATAGTACTCTACTGTTGAACAGGATCCAGGCCAGTTGAACATAGTACTCTACTATTGAACAGGATCCAGGCCAGTTGAACACAGTACTCTACTGTTGAACAGGATCCAGGCCAGTTGAACATAGTACTCTACTGTTGAACAGGATCCAGGCCAGTTGAACATAGTACTCTACTGTTGAACAGGATCCAGGCCAGTTGAACAGGATCCAGGCCAGTTGAACATAGTACTCTACTGTTGAACAGGATCCAGGCCAGTTGAACATAGTACTCTACTGTTGAACAGGATCCAGGCCAGTTGAACATAGTACTCTACTGTTGAACAGGATCCAGGCCAGTTGAACATAGTACTCTACTGTTGAACAGGATCCAGGCCAGTTGAACATAGTACTCTACTGTTGAACAGGATCCAGGCCAGTTGAACATAGTACTCTACTGTTGAACAGGATCCAGGCCAGTTGAACATAGTACTCTACTGTTGAACAGGATCCAGGCCAGTTGAACATAGTACTCTACTGTTGAACAGGATCCAGGCCAGTTGAACATAGTACTCTACTGTTGAACAGGATCCAGGCCAGTTGAACATAGTACTCTACTGTTGAACAGGATCCAGGCCAATTGAACATAGTACTCTACTGTTGAACAGGATCCAGGCCAGATGAACAGGATCCAGGCCAGTTGAACATAGTACTCTACTGTTGAACAGGATCCAGGCCAGTTGAACATAGTACTCTACTGTTGAACAGGATCCAGGCCAGTTGAACATAGTACTCTACTGTTGAACAGGATCCAGGCCAGTTGAACATAGTACTCTACTGTTGAACAGGATCCAGGCCAGTTGAACATAGTACTCTACTGTTGAACAGGATCCAGGCCAGTTGAACATAGTACTCTACTGTTGAACAGGATCCAGGCCAGTTGAACATAGTACTCTACTGTTGAACAGGATCCAGGCCAGTTGAACATAGTACTCTACTGTTGAACAGGATCCAGGCCAGTTGAACATAGTACTCTACTGTTGAACAGGATCCAGGCCAGTTGAACATAGTACTCTACTGTTGAACAGGATCCAGGCCAGTTGAACATAGTACTCTACTATTGAACAGGATCCAGGCCAGTTGAACACAGTACTCTACTGTTGAACAGGATCCAGGCCAGTTGAACATAGTACTCTACTGTTGAACAGGATCCAGGCCAGTTGAACATAGTACTCTACTGTTGAACAGGATCCAGGCCAGTTGAACAGGATCCAGGTCAGTTGAACATAGTACTCTACTGTTGAACAGGATCCAGGCCAGTTGAACATAGTACTCTACTGTTGAACAGGATCCAGGCCAGTTGAACATAGTACTCTACTGTTGAACAGGATCCAGGCCAGTTGAACATAGTACTCTACTGTTGAACAGGATCCAGGCCAGTTGAACACAGTACTCTACTGTTGAACAGGATCCAGGCCAGTTGAACATAGTACTCTACTGTTGAACAGGATCCAGGCCAGTTGAACATAGTACTCTACTGTTGAACAGGATCCAGGCCAGTTGAACATAGTACTCTACTGTTGAACAGGATCCAGGCCAGTTGAACATAGTACTCTACTGTTGAACAGGATCCAGGCCAGTTGAACATAGTACTCTACTGTTGAACAGGATCCAGGCCAGTTGAACATAGTACTCTACTGTTGAACAGGATCCAGGCCAGTTGAACATAGTACTCTACTGTTGAACAGGATCCAGGCCAGTTGAACATAGTACTCTACTATTGAACAGGATCCAGGCCAGTTGAACACAGTACTCTACTGTTGAACAGGATCCAGGCCAGTTGAACATAGTACTCTACTGTTGAACAGGATCCAGGCCAGTTGAACATAGTACTCTACTGTTGAACAGGATCCAGGCCAGTTGAACAGGATCCAGGCCAGTTGAACATAGTACTCTACTGTTGAACAGGATCCAGGCCAGTTGAACATAGTACTCTACTGTTGAACAGGATCCAGGCCAGTTGAACACAGTACTCTACTGTTGAACAGGATCCAGGCCAGTTGAACATAGTACTCTACTGTTGAACAGGATCCAGGCCAGTTGAACATAGTACTCTACTGTTGAACAGGATCCAGGCCAGTTGAACATAGTACTCTACTGTTGAACAGGATCCAGGCCAGTTGAACAGGATCCAGGCCAGTTGAACATAGTACTCTACTGTTGAACAGGATCCAGGCCAGATGAACAGGATCCAGGCCAGTTGAACATAGTACTCTACTGTTGAACAGGATCCAGGCCAGTTGAACATAGTACTCTACTGTTGAACAGGATCCAGGCCAGTTGAACATAGTACTCTACTGTTGAACAGGATCCAGGCCAGTTGAACATAGTACTCTACTGTTGAACAGGATCCAGGCCAGTTGAACACAGTACTCTACTGTTGAACAGGATCCAGGCCAGTTGAACACAGTACTCTACTGTTGAACAGGATCCAGGCCAGTTGAACATAGTACTCTACTGTTGAACAGGATCCAGGCCAGTTGAACACAGTACTCTACTGTTGAACAGGATCCAGGCCAGTTGAACATAGTACTCTACTGTTGAACAGGATCCAGGCCAGTTGAACATAGTACTCTACTGTTGAACAGGATCCAGGCCAGTTGAACATAGTACTCTACTGTTGAACAGGATCCAGGCCAGTTGAACATAGTACTCTACTGTTGAACAGGATCCAGGCCAGTTGAACATAGTACTGTACTGTTGAACAGGATCCAGGCCAGTTGAACACAGTACTCTACTGTTGAACAGGATCCAGGCCAGTTGAACATAGTACTCTACTGTTGAACAGGATCCAGGCCAGTTGAACATAGTACTCTACTGTTGAACAGGATCCAGGCCAGTTGAACATAGTACTCTACTATTGAACAGGATCCAGGCCAGTTGAACATAGTACTCTACTGTTGAACAGGATCCAGGCCAGTTGAACATAGTACTCTACTGTTGAACAGGATCCAGGCCAGTTGAACACAGTACTCTACTGTTGAACAGGATCCAGGCCAGTTGAACATAGTACTCTACTATTGAACAGGATCCAGGCCAGTTGAACACAGTACTCTACTGTTGAACAGGATCCAGGCCAGTTGAACATAGTACTCTACTGTTGAACAGGATCCAGGCCAGTTGAACATAGTACTCTACTGTTGAACAGGATCCAGGCCAGTTGAACAGGATCCAGGCCAGTTGAACATAGTACTCTACTGTTGAACAGGATCCAGGCCAGTTGAACATAGTACTCTACTGTTGAACAGGATCCAGGCCAGTTGAACATAGTACTCTACTGTTGAACAGGATCCAGGCCAGTTGAACATAGTACTCTACTGTTGAACAGGATCCAGGCCAGTTGAACATAGTACTCTACTGTTGAACAGGATCCAGGCCAGTTGAACATAGTACTCTACTGTTGAACAGGATCCAGGCCAGTTGAACATAGTACTCTACTGTTGAACAGGATCCAGGCCAGTTGAACATAGTACTCTACTGTTGAACAGGATCCAGGCCAGTTGAACATAGTACTCTACTGTTGAACAGGATCCAGGCCAGTTGAACATAGTACTCTACTGTTGAACAGGATCCAGGCCAGTTGAACATAGTACTCTACTGTTGAACAGGATCCAGGCCAATTGAACATAGTACTCTACTGTTGAACAGGATCCAGGCCAGATGAACAGGATCCAGGCCAGTTGAACATAGTACTCTACTGTTGAACAGGATCCAGGCCAGTTGAACATAGTACTCTACTGTTGAACAGGATCCAGGCCAGTTGAACATAGTACTCTACTGTTGAACAGGATCCAGGCCAGTTGAACATAGTACTCTACTGTTGAACAGGATCCAGGCCAGTTGAACATAGTACTCTACTGTTGAACAGGATCCAGGCCAGTTGAACATAGTACTCTACTGTTGAACAGGATCCAGGCCAGTTGAACATAGTACTCTACTGTTGAACAGGATCCAGGCCAGTTGAACATAGTACTCTACTGTTGAACAGGATCCAGGCCAGTTGAACATAGTACTCTACTGTTGAACAGGATCCAGGCCAGTTGAACATAGTACTCTACTGTTGAACAGGATCCAGGCCAGTTGAACATAGTACTCTACTATTGAACAGGATCCAGGCCAGTTGAACACAGTACTCTACTGTTGAACAGGATCCAGGCCAGTTGAACATAGTACTCTACTGTTGAACAGGATCCAGGCCAGTTGAACATAGTACTCTACTGTTGAACAGGATCCAGGCCAGTTGAACAGGATCCAGGTCAGTTGAACATAGTACTCTACTGTTGAACAGGATCCAGGCCAGTTGAACATAGTACTCTACTGTTGAACAGGATCCAGGCCAGTTGAACATAGTACTCTACTGTTGAACAGGATCCAGGCCAGTTGAACATAGTACTCTACTGTTGAACAGGATCCAGGCCAGTTGAACACAGTACTCTACTGTTGAACAGGATCCAGGCCAGTTGAACATAGTACTCTACTGTTGAACAGGATCCAGGCCAGTTGAACATAGTACTCTACTGTTGAACAGGATCCAGGCCAGTTGAACATAGTACTCTACTGTTGAACAGGATCCAGGCCAGTTGAACATAGTACTCTACTGTTGAACAGGATCCAGGCCAGTTGAACATAGTACTCTACTGTTGAACAGGATCCAGGCCAGTTGAACATAGTACTCTACTGTTGAACAGGATCCAGGCCAGTTGAACATAGTACTCTACTGTTGAACAGGATCCAGGCCAGTTGAACATAGTACTCTACTATTGAACAGGATCCAGGCCAGTTGAACACAGTACTCTACTGTTGAACAGGATCCAGGCCAGTTGAACACAGTACTCTACTGTTGAACAGGATCCAGGCCAGTTGAACATAGTACTCTACTGTTGAACAGGATCCAGGCCAGTTGAACATAGTACTCTACTGTTGAACAGGATCCAGGCCAGTTGAACATAGTACTCTACTGTTGAACAGGATCCAGGCCAGTTGAACAGGATCCAGGCCAGTTGAACATAGTACTCTACTGTTGAACAGGATCCAGGCCAGATGAACAGGATCCAGGCCAGTTGAACATAGTACTCTACTGTTGAACAGGATCCAGGCCAGTTGAACATAGTACTCTACTGTTGAACAGGATCCAGGCCAGTTGAACATAGTACTCTACTGTTGAACAGGATCCAGGCCAGTTGAACATAGTACTCTACTGTTGAACAGGATCCAGGCCAGTTGAACACAGTACTCTACTGTTGAACAGGATCCAGGCCAGTTGAACACAGTACTCTACTGTTGAACAGGATCCAGGCCAGTTGAACATAGTACTCTACTGTTGAACAGGATCCAGGCCAGTTGAACACAGTACTCTACTGTTGAACAGGATCCAGGCCAGTTGAACATAGTACTCTACTGTTGAACAGGATCCAGGCCAGTTGAACATAGTACTCTACTGTTGAACAGGATCCAGGCCAGTTGAACATAGTACTCTACTGTTGAACAGGATCCAGGCCAGTTGAACATAGTACTCTACTGTTGAACAGGATCCAGGCCAGTTGAACATAGTACTGTACTGTTGAACAGGATCCAGGCCAGTTGAACACAGTACTCTACTGTTGAACAGGATCCAGGCCAGTTGAACATAGTACTCTACTGTTGAACAGGATCCAGGCCAGTTGAACATAGTACTCTACTGTTGAACAGGATCCAGGCCAGTTGAACATAGTACTCTACTATTGAACAGGATCCAGGCCAGTTGAACATAGTACTCTACTGTTGAACAGGATCCAGGCCAGTTGAACATAGTACTCTACTGTTGAACAGGATCCAGGCCAGTTGAACACAGTACTCTACTGTTGAACAGGATCCAGGCCAGTTGAACATAGTACTCTACTATTGAACAGGATCCAGGCCAGTTGAACACAGTACTCTACTGTTGAACAGGATCCAGGCCAGTTGAACATAGTACTCTACTGTTGAACAGGATCCAGGCCAGTTGAACATAGTACTCTACTGTTGAACAGGATCCAGGCCAGTTGAACAGGATCCAGGCCAGTTGAACATAGTACTCTACTGTTGAACAGGATCCAGGCCAGTTGAACATAGTACTCTACTGTTGAACAGGATCCAGGCCAGTTGAACATAGTACTCTACTGTTGAACAGGATCCAGGCCAGTTGAACATAGTACTCTACTGTTGAACAGGATCCAGGCCAGTTGAACATAGTACTCTACTGTTGAACAGGATCCAGGCCAGTTGAACATAGTACTCTACTGTTGAACAGGATCCAGGCCAGTTGAACATAGTACTCTACTGTTGAACAGGATCCAGGCCAGTTGAACATAGTACTCTACTGTTGAACAGGATCCAGGCCAGTTGAACATAGTACTCTACTGTTGAACAGGATCCAGGCCAGTTGAACATAGTACTCTACTGTTGAACAGGATCCAGGCCAGTTGAACATAGTACTCTACTGTTGAACAGGATCCAGGCCAATTGAACATAGTACTCTACTGTTGAACAGGATCCAGGCCAGATGAACAGGATCCAGGCCAGTTGAACATAGTACTCTACTGTTGAACAGGATCCAGGCCAGTTGAACATAGTACTCTACTGTTGAACAGGATCCAGGCCAGTTGAACATAGTACTCTACTGTTGAACAGGATCCAGGCCAGTTGAACATAGTACTCTACTGTTGAACAGGATCCAGGCCAGTTGAACATAGTACTCTACTGTTGAACAGGATCCAGGCCAGTTGAACATAGTACTCTACTGTTGAACAGGATCCAGGCCAGTTGAACATAGTACTCTACTGTTGAACAGGATCCAGGCCAGTTGAACATAGTACTCTACTGTTGAACAGGATCCAGGCCAGTTGAACATAGTACTCTACTGTTGAACAGGATCCAGGCCAGTTGAACATAGTACTCTACTGTTGAACAGGATCCAGGCCAGTTGAACATAGTACTCTACTATTGAACAGGATCCAGGCCAGTTGAACACAGTACTCTACTGTTGAACAGGATCCAGGCCAGTTGAACATAGTACTCTACTGTTGAACAGGATCCAGGCCAGTTGAACATAGTACTCTACTGTTGAACAGGATCCAGGCCAGTTGAACAGGATCCAGGTCAGTTGAACATAGTACTCTACTGTTGAACAGGATCCAGGCCAGTTGAACATAGTACTCTACTGTTGAACAGGATCCAGGCCAGTTGAACATAGTACTCTACTGTTGAACAGGATCCAGGCCAGTTGAACATAGTACTCTACTGTTGAACAGGATCCAGGCCAGTTGAACACAGTACTCTACTGTTGAACAGGATCCAGGCCAGTTGAACATAGTACTCTACTGTTGAACAGGATCCAGGCCAGTTGAACATAGTACTCTACTGTTGAACAGGATCCAGGCCAGTTGAACATAGTACTCTACTGTTGAACAGGATCCAGGCCAGTTGAACATAGTACTCTACTGTTGAACAGGATCCAGGCCAGTTGAACATAGTACTCTACTGTTGAACAGGATCCAGGCCAGTTGAACATAGTACTCTACTGTTGAACAGGATCCAGGCCAGTTGAACATAGTACTCTACTGTTGAACAGGATCCAGGCCAGTTGAACATAGTACTCTACTATTGAACAGGATCCAGGCCAGTTGAACACAGTACTCTACTGTTGAACAGGATCCAGGCCAGTTGAACATAGTACTCTACTGTTGAACAGGATCCAGGCCAGTTGAACATAGTACTCTACTGTTGAACAGGATCCAGGCCAGTTGAACAGGATCCAGGCCAGTTGAACATAGTACTCTACTGTTGAACAGGATCCAGGCCAGTTGAACATAGTACTCTACTGTTGAACAGGATCCAGGCCAGTTGAACACAGTACTCTACTGTTGAACAGGATCCAGGCCAGTTGAACATAGTACTCTACTGTTGAACAGGATCCAGGCCAGTTGAACATAGTACTCTACTGTTGAACAGGATCCAGGCCAGTTGAACATAGTACTCTACTGTTGAACAGGATCCAGGCCAGTTGAACAGGATCCAGGCCAGTTGAACATAGTACTCTACTGTTGAACAGGATCCAGGCCAGATGAACAGGATCCAGGCCAGTTGAACATAGTACTCTACTGTTGAACAGGATCCAGGCCAGTTGAACATAGTACTCTACTGTTGAACAGGATCCAGGCCAGTTGAACATAGTACTCTACTGTTGAACAGGATCCAGGCCAGTTGAACATAGTACTCTACTGTTGAACAGGATCCAGGCCAGTTGAACACAGTACTCTACTGTTGAACAGGATCCAGGCCAGTTGAACACAGTACTCTACTGTTGAACAGGATCCAGGCCAGTTGAACATAGTACTCTACTGTTGAACAGGATCCAGGCCAGTTGAACACAGTACTCTACTGTTGAACAGGATCCAGGCCAGTTGAACATAGTACTCTACTGTTGAACAGGATCCAGGCCAGTTGAACATAGTACTCTACTATTGATCCAGGCCAGTTGAACATAGTACTCTACTGTTGAACAGGATCCAGGCCAGTTGAACATAGTACTCTACTGTTGAACAGGATCCAGGCCAGTTGAACATAGTACTGTACTGTTGAACAGGATCCAGGCCAGTTGAACACAGTACTCTACTGTTGAACAGGATCCAGGCCAGTTGAACATAGTACTCTACTGTTGAACAGGATCCAGGCCAGTTGAACATAGTACTCTACTGTTGAACAGGATCCAGGCCAGTTGAACATAGTACTCTACTATTGAACAGGATCCAGGCCAGTTGAACATAGTACTCTACTGTTGAACAGGATCCAGGCCAGTTGAACAGGATCCAGGCCAGTTGAACATAGTACTCTACTGTTGAACAGGATCCAGGCCAGTTGAACATAGTACTCTACTGTTGAACAGGATCCAGGCCAGTTGAAAAATGCATTAATCTACTTACCATTTACTGTAACATTTGTTCCCTCCAACAACAAACACTAATTGGAACTTTTAGGCAATTAATATGTAGTATACAGTCATAAAAAAACACATAATAATCTCCACAAGATCAACGGGGTGTTTTACGCACAGCATGTCCGAATGAAAAATAATTGGAGAGAGAGAGAGAGTGAGAGAGCCATAACACATACAAGTCAAAAGTTTGGACACACCGACTCATTCCAGGGTTTTTCTTTTTTTACTATTTTCTACATTGTAGAATAATAGTGAAGACATCCGGACTATGAAATAACACATATGGAATCATGTAGTAACCAAAAAAGGTGTAAAACAAATCAAAATATATTTTATATTTGAGATTCTTTCAAGTAGGCACCCTTTGCCTTCATGACAGCTTTGCAAACTTTTGGCATTGTTTAAATGTTTACTATTTTTATTTTTCCTCCTCCGAGGAGCCTTCACTACCTGATACATGTTTCTAAAACATAACAATGACATTCATGATCTCTAATGTCTCTAATCTTACTTTACATGACTCTCCAACCAATTCGAAAACATCTGCATCCCAAATCCAAACCGGTTCTCTATATATCTCACTGGTCACCATAACAACACCCACCTGTAGCACCAGCAGGTATATCTCACTGGTCACCATAACAACACCCACCTGTAGCACGCGCTCCAGCTGGTATATCTCACTGGTCACCATAACAACACCCACCCTGACTCTATATTCTACTACTCTACCTTTATCCAGGTCCAGACTCTATAGTCTACTACTCTACCTTTATCCAGGTCCAGACTCTATATTCTACTCTACCTTTATCCAGGTCCTGACTCTATAGTCTACTACTCTACCTTTATCCAGGTCCTGACTCTATAGTCTACTACTCTACCTTTATCCAGGTCCTGACTCTATAGTCTACTACTCTACCTTTATCCAGGTCCTGACTCTATAGTCTACTACTCTACCTTTATCCAGGTCCTGACTCTATATTCTACTACTCTACCTTTATCCAGGTCCTGACTCTATAGTCTACTACTCTACCTTTATCCAGGTCCTGACTCTATATTCTACCACTCTACCTTTATCCAGGTCCTGACTCTATAGTCTACTACTCTACCTTTATCCAGGTCCTGACTCTATATTCTACTACTCTACCTTTATCCAGGTCCTGACTCTATAGTCTACTACTCTACCTTTATCCAGGTCCTGGCTCTATAGTCTACTACTCTACCTTTATCCAGGTCCTGACTCTATATTCTACTACTCTACCTTTATCCAGGTCCTGACTCTATATTCTACTACTCTACCTTTATCCAGGTCCTGACTCTATAGTCTACTACTCTACCTTTATCCAGGTCCTGACTCTATAGTCTACTACTCTACCTTTATCCAGGTCCTGACTCTATATTCTACTACTCTACCTTTATCCAGGTCCTGACTCTATAGTCTACTACTCTACCTTTATCCAGGTCCTGACTCTATAGTCTACTACTCTACCTTTATCCAGGTCCTGACTCTATATTCTACTACTCTACCTTTATCCAGGTCCTGACTATATATTCTACTATTCTACCTTTATCCAGGTCCTGACTCTATAGTCTACTACTCTACCTTTATCCAGGTCCTGACTCTATAGTCTACTACTCTACCTTTATCCAGGTCCTGACTCTATATTCTACTACTCTACCTTTATCCAGGTCCTGACTCTATAGTCTACTACTCTACCTTTATCCAGGTCCTGACTCTATAGTCTACTACTCTACCTTTATCCAGGTCCTGACTCTATATTCTACTACTCTACCTTTATCCAGGTCCTGACTCTATAGTCTACTATTCTACCTTTATCCAGGTCCTGACTCTATAGTCTACTATTCTACCTTTATACAGGTCCAGACTCTATATTATACTACTCTACCTTTATCCAGGTCCTGACTCTATAGTCTACTACTCTACCTTTATCCAGGTCCTGACTCTATATTCTACTACTCTACCTTTATCCAGGTCCTGACTCTATATTCTACTACTCTACCTTTATCCAGGTCCTGACTCTATAGTCTACTACTTTACCTTTATCCAGGTCCTGACTCTATAGTCTACTACTCTACCTTTATCCAGGTCCTGACTCTATATTCTACTACTCTACCTTTATCCAGGTCCTGACTCTATAGTCTACTACTCTACCTTTATCCAGGTCCTGACTCTATAGTCTAATACTCTACCTTTATCCAGGTCCTGACTCTATAGTCTACTATTCTACCTTTATCCAGGTCCTGACTCTATAGTCTACTATTCTACCTTTATCCAGGTCCTGACTCTATGTCTACTACTCTACCTTTATCCAGGTCCTGACTCTATAGTCTACTACTCTACCTTTATCCAGGTCCTGACTCTATATTCTACTACTCTACCTTTATCCAGGTCCTGACTCTATATTCTACTACTCTACCTTTATCCAGGTCCTGACTCTATATTCTACTACTCTACCTTTATCCAGGTCCTGACTCTATATTCTACTATTCTACCTTTATCCAGGTCCTGACTCTATATTCTACTACTCTACCTTTATCCAGGTCCTGACTCTATAGTCTACTACTCTACCTTTATCCAGGTCCTGACTCTATAGTCTACTACTCTACCTTTATCCAGGTCCTGACTCTATATTCTACTACTCTACCTTTATCCAGGTCCTGACTCTATAGTCTACTACTCTACCTTTATCCAGGTCCTGACTCTATAGTCTACTACTCTACCTTTATCCAGGTCCTGACTCTATATTCTACTCTACCTTTATCCAGGTCCTGACTCTATAGTCTACTACTCTACCTTTATCCAGGTCCTGACTCTATATTCTACTACTCTACCTTTATCCAGGTCCTGACTCTATAGTCTACTCTACCTTTATCCAGGTCCTGACTCTATATTCTACCACTCTACCTTTATCCAGGTCCTGACTCTATAGTCTACTACTCTACCTTTATCCAGGTCCTGACTCTATATTCTACTACTCTACCTTTATCCAGGTCCTGACTCTATAGTCTACTACTCTACCTTTATCCAGGTCCTGACTCTATAGTCTACTACTCTACCTTTATCCAGGTCCTGACTCTATATTCTACTACTCTACCTTTATCCAGGTCCTGACTCTATATTCTACTACTCTACCTTTATCCAGGTCCTGACTCTATAGTCTACTACTCTACCTTTATCCAGGTCCTGACTCTATAGTCTACTACTCTACCTTTATCCAGGTCCTGACTCTATATTCTACTACTCTACCTTTATCCAGGTCCTGACTCTATAGTCTACTACTCTACCTTTATCCAGGTCCTGACTCTATAGTCTACTACTCTACCTTTATCCAGGTCCTGACTCTATATTCTACTACTCTACCTTTATCCAGGTCCTGACTATATATTCTACTATTCTACCTTTATCCAGGTCCTGACTCTATAGTCTACTACTCTACCTTTATCCAGGTCCTGACTCTATAGTCTACTACTCTACCTTTATCCAGGTCCTGACTCTATATTCTACTACTCTACCTTTATCCAGGTCCTGACTCTATAGTCTACTACTCTACCTTTATCCAGGTCCTGACTCTATAGTCTACTACTCTACCTTTATCCAGGTCCTGACTCTATATTCTACTACTCTACCTTTATCCAGGTCCTGACTCTATAGTCTACTATTCTACCTTTATCCAGGTCCTGACTCTATAGTCTACTATTCTACCTTTATACAGGTCCAGACTCTATATTATACTACTCTACCTTTATCCAGGTCCTGACTCTATAGTCTACTACTCTACCTTTATCCAGGTCCTGACTCTATATTCTACTACTCTACCTTTATCCAGGTCCTGACTCTATATTCTACTACTCTACCTTTATCCAGGTCCTGACTCTATAGTCTACTACTTTACCTTTATCCAGGTCCTGACTCTATAGTCTACTACTCTACCTTTATCCAGGTCCTGACTCTATATTCTACTACTCTACCTTTATCCAGGTCCTGACTCTATAGTCTACTACTCTACCTTTATCCAGGTCCTGACTCTATAGTCTAATACTCTACCTTTATCCAGGTCCTGACTCTATAGTCTACTATTCTACCTTTATCCAGGTCCTGACTCTATAGTCTACTATTCTACCTTTATCCAGGTCCTGACTCTATGTCTACTACTCTACCTTTATCCAGGTCCTGACTCTATAGTCTACTACTCTACCTTTATCCAGGTCCTGACTCTATATTCTACTACTCTACCTTTATCCAGGTCCTGACTCTATATTCTACTACTCTACCTTTATCCAGGTCCTGACTCTATATTCTACTACTCTACCTTTATCCAGGTCCTGACTCTATATTCTACTATTCTACCTTTATCCAGGTCCTGACTCTATATTCTACTACTCTACCTTTATCCAGGTCCTGACTCTATAGTCTACTACTCTACCTTTATCCAGGTCCTGACTCTATAGTCTACTACTCTACCTTTATCCAGGTCCTGACTCTATATTCTACTACTCTACCTTTATCCAGGTCCTGACTCTATAGTCTACTACTCTACCTTTATCCAGGTCCTGACTCTATAGTCTACTACTCTACCTTTATCCAGGTCCTGACTCTATATTCTACTCTACCTTTATCCAGGTCCTGACTCTATAGTCTACTACTCTACCTTTATCCAGGTCCTGACTCTATATTCTACTACTCTACCTTTATCCAGGTCCTGACTCTATAGTCTACTCTACCTTTATCCAGGTCCTGACTCTATATTCTACTACTCTACCTTTATCCAGGTCCTGACTGTATAGTCTACTACTCTACCTTTATCCAGGTCCTGACTCTATATTCTACTACTCTACCTTTATCCAGGTCCTGACTCTATATTCTACTCTACCTTTATCCAGGTCCTGACTCTATAGTCTACTACTCTACCTTTATCCAGGTCCAGACTCTATATTCTACTACTCTACCTTTATCCAGGTCCTGACTCTATAGTCTACTACTCTACCTTTATCCAGGTCCTGACTCTATAGTCTACTACTCTACCTTTATCCAGGTCCAGACTCTATATTCTACTACTCTACCTTTATCCAGGTCCTGACTCTATAGTCTACTACTCTACCTTTATCCAGGTCCTGACTCTATATTCTACTCTACCTTTATCCAGGTCCTGACTCTATAGTCTACTACTCTACCTTTATCCAGGTCCTGACTCTATATTCTACTACTCTACCTTTATCCAGGTCCTGACTCTATAGTCTACTACTCTACCTTTATCCAGGTCCTGACTCTATAGTCTACTACTCTACCTTTATCCAGGTCCTGACTCTATATTCTACTACTCTACCTTTATCCAGGTCCTGACTCTATATTCTACTATTCTACCTTTATCCAGGTCCTGACTCTATAGTCTACTACTCTACCTTTATCCAGGTCCTGACTCTATATTCTACTATTCTACCTTTATCCAGGTCCTGACTCTATATTCTACTACTCTACCTTTATCCAGGTCCTGACTCTATAGTCTACTACTTTACCTTTATCCAGGTCCTGACTCTATATTCTACTACTCTACCTTTATCCAGGTCCTGACTCTATATTCTACTACTCTACCTTTATCCAGGTCCTGACTCTATATTCTACTACTCTACCTTTATCCAGGTCCTGACTCTATATTCTACTACTCTACCTTTATCCAGGTCCTGACTCTATATTCTACTACTCTACCTTTATCCAGGTCCTGACTCTATAGTCTACTACTCTACCTTTATCCAGGTCCTGACTCTATAGTCTACTACTCTACCTTTATCCAGGTCCTGACTCTATAGTCTACTACTCTACCTTTATCCAGGTCCTGACTCTATAGTCTACTACTCTACCTTTATCCAGGTCCTGACTCTATAGTCTACTACTCTACCTTTATCCAGGTCCTGACTCTATATTCTACTACTCTACCTTTATCCAGGTCCTGACTCTATAGTCTACTACTCTACCTTTATCCAGGTCCTGACTCTATATTCTACCACTCTACCTTTATCCAGGTCCTGACTCTATAGTCTACTACTCTACCTTTATCCAGGTCCTGACTCTATATTCTACTACTCTACCTTTATCCAGGTCCTGACACTATAGTCTACTACTCTACCTTTATCCAGGTCCTGACTCTATAGTCTACTACTCTACCTTTATCCAGGTCCTGACTCTATATTCTACTACTCTACCTTTATCCAGGTCCTGACTCTATATTCTACTACTCTACCTTTATCCAGGTCCTGACTCTATAGTCTACTACTCTACCTTTATCCAGGTCCTGACTCTATAGTCTACTACTCTACCTTTATCCAGGTCCTGACTCTATATTCTACTACTCTACCTTTATCCAGGTCCTGACTCTATAGTCTACTACTCTACCTTTATCCAGGTCCTGACTCTATAGTCTACTACTCTACCTTTATCCAGGTCCTGACTCTATATTCTACTACTCTACCTTTATCCAGGTCCTGACTATATATTCTACTATTCTACCTTTATCCAGGTCCTGACTCTATAGTCTACTACTCTACCTTTATCCAGGTCCTGACTCTATAGTCTACTACTCTACCTTTATCCAGGTCCTGACTCTATATTCTACTACTCTACCTTTATCCAGGTCCTGACTCTATAGTCTACTACTCTACCTTTATCCAGGTCCTGACTCTATAGTCTACTACTCTACCTTTATCCAGGTCCTGACTCTATATTCTACTACTCTACCTTTATCCAGGTCCTGACTCTATAGTCTACTATTCTACCTTTATCCAGGTCCTGACTCTATAGTCTACTATTCTACCTTTATACAGGTCCAGACTCTATATTATACTACTCTACCTTTATCCAGGTCCTGACTCTATAGTCTACTACTCTACCTTTATCCAGGTCCTGACTCTATATTCTACTACTCTACCTTTATCCAGGTCCTGACTCTATATTCTACTACTCTACCTTTATCCAGGTCCTGACTCTATATTCTACTACTTTACCTTTATCCAGGTCCTGACTCTATAGTCTACTACTCTACCTTTATCCAGGTCCTGACTCTATATTCTACTACTCTACCTTTATCCAGGTCCTGACTCTATAGTCTACTACTCTACCTTTATCCAGGTCCTGACTCTATAGTCTAATACTCTACCTTTATCCAGGTCCTGACTCTATAGTCTACTATTCTACCTTTATCCAGGTCCTGACTCTATAGTCTACTATTCTACCTTTATCCAGGTCCTGACTCTATGTCTACTACTCTACCTTTATCCAGGTCCTGACTCTATAGTCTACTACTCTACCTTTATCCAGGTCCTGACTCTATATTCTACTACTCTACCTTTATCCAGGTCCTGACTCTATATTCTACTACTCTACCTTTATCCAGGTCCTGACTCTATATTCTACTACTCTACCTTTATCCAGGTCCTGACTCTATATTCTACTATTCTACCTTTATCCAGGTCCTGACTCTATATTCTACTACTCTACCTTTATCCAGGTCCTGACTCTATAGTCTACTACTCTACCTTTATCCAGGTCCTGACTCTATAGTCTACTACTCTACCTTTATCCAGGTCCTGACTCTATATTCTACTACTCTACCTTTATCCAGGTCCTGACTCTATAGTCTACTACTCTACCTTTATCCAGGTCCTGACTCTATAGTCTACTACTCTACCTTTATCCAGGTCCTGACTCTATATTCTACTCTACCTTTATCCAGGTCCTGACTCTATAGTCTACTACTCTACCTTTATCCAGGTCCTGACTCTATATTCTACTACTCTACCTTTATCCAGGTCCTGACTCTATAGTCTACTCTACCTTTATCCAGGTCCTGACTCTATATTCTACCACTCTACCTTTATCCAGGTCCTGACTCTATAGTCTACTACTCTACCTTTATCCAGGTCCTGACTCTATATTCTACTACTCTACCTTTATCCAGGTCCTGACTCTATAGTCTACTACTCTACCTTTATCCAGGTCCTGACTCTATAGTCTACTACTTACCTTTATCCAGGTCCTGACTCTATATTCTACTACTCTACCTTTATCCAGGTCCTGACTCTATATTCTACTACTCTACCTTTATCCAGGTCCTGACTCTATAGTTACTACTCTACCTTTATCCAGGTCCTGACTCTATAGTCTACTACTCTACCTTTATCCAGGTCCTGACTCTATATTCTACTACTCTACCTTTATCCAGGTCCTGACTCTATAGTCTACTACTCTACCTTTATCCAGGTCCTGACTCTATAGTCTACTACTCTACCTTTATCCAGGTCCTGACTCTATATTCTACTACTCTACCTTTATCCAGGTCCTGACTCTATAGTCTACTACTCTACCTTTATCCAGGTCCTGACTCTATAGTCTACTACTCTACCTTTATCCAGGTCCTGACTCTATATTCTACTACTCTACCTTTATCCAGGTCCTGACTATATATTCTACTATTCTACCTTTATCCAGGTCCTGACTCTATAGTCTACTACTCTACCTTTATCCAGGTCCTGACTCTATAGTCTACTACTCTACCTTTATCCAGGTCCTGACTCTATATTCTACTACTCTACCTTTATCCAGGTCCTGACTCTATAGTCTACTACTCTACCTTTATCCAGGTCCTGACTCTATAGTCTACTACTCTACCTTTATCCAGGTCCTGACTCTATATTCTACTACTCTACCTTTATCCAGGTCCTGACTCTATAGTCTACTATTCTACCTTTATCCAGGTCCTGACTCTATAGTCTACTATTCTACCTTTATACAGGTCCAGACTCTATATTATACTACTCTACCTTTATCCAGGTCCTGACTCTATAGTCTACTACTCTACCTTTATCCAGGTCCTGACTCTATATTCTACTACTCTACCTTTATCCAGGTCCTGACTCTATATTCTACTACTCTACCTTTATCCAGGTCCTGACTCTATAGTCTACTACTTTACCTTTATCCAGGTCCTGACTCTATAGTCTACTACTCTACCTTTATCCAGGTCCTGACTCTATATTCTACTACTCTACCTTTATCCAGGTCCTGACTCTATAGTCTACTACTCTACCTTTATCCAGGTCCTGACTCTATAGTCTAATACTCTACCTTTATCCAGGTCCTGACTCTATAGTCTACTATTCTACCTTTATCCAGGTCCTGACTCTATAGTCTACTATTCTACCTTTATCCAGGTCCTGACTCTATGTCTACTACTCTACCTTTATCCAGGTCCTGACTCTATAGTCTACTACTCTACCTTTATCCAGGTCCTGACTCTATATTCTACTACTCTACCTTTATCCAGGTCCTGACTCTATATTCTACTACTCTACCTTTATCCAGGTCCTGACTCTATATTCTACTACTCTACCTTTATCCAGGTCCTGACTCTATATTCTACTATTCTACCTTTATCCAGGTCCTGACTCTATATTCTACTACTCTACCTTTATCCAGGTCCTGACTCTATAGTCTACTACTCTACCTTTATCCAGGTCCTGACTCTATAGTCTACTACTCTACCTTTATCCAGGTCCTGACTCTATATTCTACTACTCTACCTTTATCCAGGTCCTGACTCTATAGTCTACTACTCTACCTTTATCCAGGTCCTGACTCTATAGTCTACTACTCTACCTTTATCCAGGTCCTGACTCTATATTCTACTCTACCTTTATCCAGGTCCTGACTCTATAGTCTACTACTCTACCTTTATCCAGGTCCTGACTCTATATTCTACTACTCTACCTTTATCCAGGTCCTGACTCTATAGTCTACTCTACCTTTATCCAGGTCCTGACTCTATATTCTACTACTCTACCTTTATCCAGGTCCTGACTGTATAGTCTACTACTCTACCTTTATCCAGGTCCTGACTCTATATTCTACTACTCTACCTTTATCCAGGTCCTGACTCTATATTCTACTCTACCTTTACCCAGGTCCTGACTCTATAGTCTACTACTCTACCTTTATCCAGGTCCAGACTCTATATTCTACTACTCTACCTTTATCCAGGTCCTGACTCTATAGTCTACTACTCTACCTTTATCCAGGTCCTGACTCTATAGTCTACTACTCTACCTTTATCCAGGTCCAGACTCTATATTCTACTCTACCTTTATCCAGGTCCTGACTCTATAGTCTACTACTCTACCTTTATCCAGGTCCTGACTCTATAGTCTACTACTCTACCTTTATCCAGGTCCTGACTCTATAGTCTACTACTCTACCTTTATCCAGGTCCTGACTCTATAGTCTACTACTCTACCTTTATCCAGGTCCTGACTCTATATTCTACTACTCTACCTTTATCCAGGTCCTGACTCTATAGTCTACTACTCTACCTTTATCCAGGTCCAGACTCTATAGTCTACTACTCTACCTTTATCCAGGTCCTGACTCTATAGTCTACTACTCTACCTTTATCCAGGTCCTGACTCTATAGTCTACTACTCTACCTTTATCCAGGTCCTGACTCTATAGTCTACTACTCTACCTTTATCCAGGTCCTGACTCTATAGTCTTCTCTACCTCTACTGGTCATTTGTAGTTCCTCATGGCTCTTTAGTCTGGTCATTTGTAGTTCCTCATGGCTCTTTAGTCTGGTCAGGGATAGTTTCTCATGCCTCTTTAGTCTGGTCGGGGATAGTTCCCCATGGCTCTTTAGTCTGGTCAGGTGTACAGTTACAACCTGTAATTTAAATGGATTTTTTATTTTTCATTTCACTTCACCAATTTGGACTATTTTGTGTATGTCCATTACATGAAATCCCCCCCAAAAATCTATTTAAATTACAGGTTGTAATGCAACGAAATAGGAAAAAGGCCTAGGGAGATGACTACTTTAGTACCTACAGTATGTACATCCATTCTTCAACAACCATTTTCCATCTAACGTTAGCTAGTTGCTAGCTAATACATATAGTTCAGTGGAGGCTGCTGAGTGGAGGATGGCTCATAGTAATGTCTGGAATGGACTAAATGGAACGGTGTCAAACATGTGGTTTCCATGTGGTTGATACCATTCAACTGACGCCATTCCAGCCATTATTTTCAGCCGTCCTCCCCTCAGCAGCCTCCACTGATATTGTTATGTGTCTGTCATATTGAGGTGTCTAGCTTTAAGTTAAACCTGATCAATCAAATGGATATGTTTAATCTAGGTGTCTTTGCTAGACAGACACAGAGAAGGGGGGGGGAGGAAGTGAATAAGAAAGGTTGGCGCCCCCCCTTGGGTTGTGCCGTGGAGGAGATCTTTGTGGGCTATACTCGACATTGTCTCAGGATGGTAAATTGGTGGTTGAAGGTATCCCTCTAGTGGTGTGGGGGCTGTGCTTTGGCAAAGTGGGTGGGGTTATATCCTGCCTGGTTGGCCCTGTCCAGGGGGTATTGTCGGACGAGGCCAGTGTCTCCCGACTCCTTTCTCAGCCTCCAGTATTTATGCTGCAATCGTTTATGTGTTGGGGGGTTAGGGTCAGTCTGTTATATCTGGAGTATTTTTCCTGTCTTTTCCAATGTCCTGTGTGAATTTAAGTATGCTCTTTCTAATTCTCTCTCTCTCTCTCTCTCTCTCTCGGAGGACCTGAGCCCTAGGACCATGCCTCAGGACTACTTGGCCTGGTGACTCCTTGCTGTCCCGAGTCCACCTGGTCGTGCTGCTGCTCCAGTTTCAACTGTTCTGCCTATGGAACCCTGACCTGTTCACCGGACGTGCAGTTTTCGACTCTCTCTCTCTACCGCACCTGCTGTCTCTAACTCTGAATGATCGGCTATAAAAAGCTAACTGACATCTACTCCTGAGGTGCTGACCTGTTGCACCCTCTACAACCACTGAGATTATTATTATTTGAATCTGCTGGTCATCTATGAACGTTTGAACATCTTGGCCATGTACTGTTATAATCTCCACCCGGCACAGCCAGAAGAGGACTGGCCACCCCTCATAGCCTGGTTCCTCTCTAGGTTTCTTCCTAGGTTCCAGCCTTTCTAGGGAGTTTTTCCTAGCCACCGTGCTTCTACACCTGCATTGCTTGCTGTTTGGGGTTTTTAGGCTGGGTTTCTGTACAGCACTTTGAGATATCAGCTGATGTAAAAAGGACTTTATAAATACATTTGATTGATTGATGAAAGTGAGAGAGAAAGCGAGATGTGGGAAGAGAGTGGAAGACAGACAGACAGAGAGAGAAAGACAGCAGTGCAAATATACTTAGACTTGAATATCTAAACAACTCTTCTCTTCCAACTTGTTAGGAAATCATGTCTACCTATGGGGGAAGGATGGCCAGCCACACAGGAGGGTGATTTTTACTAAGGAGAAGGAGGCTGATGGAGATGCATGCTGGTCATTTCGGAGTGAAGCGCATGATTGCCAAAATCAACCTACGCTTCTTCTGACGGGGAATTGTCAAGGAGGTGGACAGCTGGGCAAGTGAAATAACCTTTTGTTTATCAATCACATTCTATTATATCTGAAATTATTATGATTTCAATGAACGTCATATCAGAGAACACACAATGTTTCCATGTGTCACTTTGTGCTTAAAGGTCAGTAGCCTGTCTAGCCTGCCAGAAGTCTGAGAGGGTGAAGACTGTGAGGCCGGAGTTAAGTCCATCAAAGTTGTTTCACCAGGGAACATGATCGGTAAGTGTCCCAATTCAAATCTAGCCCTGATAAGTTGTTCTGTCATGGTCGCTTCATTTGACCACAGCCGAGTTCAATAAAATAGAATGTGCGTGTGTGTGTGTGTGTGTGTGTGTGTGTGTGTGTGTGTGTGTGTGTGTGTGTGTGTGTGTGTGTGTGTGTATGTGTGTGTGTGTCAGTATCCTTACAAATATGAAAATCTGCATACTGTATGACACAGATACGGGTAAGAATAAAGTAATCTTCTCTCTAACACTTTACATGTTAGGGGAGTTCCTCATCGGACCCTCCACTAGGAATGGCAACAGCTGGTATCTGACAGCGACCCATCACTTTACCAAGTGGGTGGAGGCAATACCCATTAAGGTCAGTACAGGAAGAGAACGGGCTTAACTCTCAATTCCCTTCTGTTACCCATTAAAAAGGGTGCTTGGAACCAAAAACAGATTTTCATTTTGCATGATACCCATCAAGGATGAGACTAGCGAGGCCACCTCCAAGGCGATGGGGGACATTTTCAACACCCACGGTTCTCCTGAGGTCATCTTGAGTGACAGAGGTCAGGAACGCTGGAACAAGGTACGGCTGTTATAGGTTATATTCTGTCACCAATGGTTTGTTTTATTTATTTTTTACAATTTGTTTCTTCCATGGTACATAATCAGACATATTTCAATATCTTCCATTGTCAATAGATATCTCTTTCCTTCCCCCTCCTCCAGGTTTGGTGAATGGACCAACCAGACCCTCAAGACTGCCACGGGCAAGTCTCTTGGTACCAGGAATGGTGGGAGAACAACCTGAAGGTAATTCTCTCTGAACACAACAGCAGCATCCAGGCTGAGTACGGACGGAGCCGCAGCTGTTGACTGAGGTAAACAATGCAACTGTAAAAACATTTATTACATATTATGTAGTCTTTCAAATGTGTGGTTGACGTAGTGTTGTTGTTTGTCTGTTAGTGTTGTTGTTTGTCTATTAGTGTTGTTGTTTGTCTGTTAGTGTTGTTGTTTGTCTATTAGTGTTGTTGTTTCTCTATTAGTGTTGTTGTTTGTCTGTTAGTGTTGTTGTCCGTCTATTAGTGTTGTTGTTGTCTATTAGTGTTGTTGTTTGTCTATTAGTGTTGTTGTTTCTCTATTAGTGTTGTTGTCCGTCTATTAGTGTTGTTGTTGTCTATTAGTGTTGTTGTTTGTCTGTTAGTGTTGTTGTTTGTCTGTTAGTGTTGTTGTTTGTCTATTAGTGTTGTTGTTTCTCTGTTAGTGTTGTTGTTGTCTATTAGTGTTGTTGTTTGTCTGTTAGTGTTGTTGTTTGTCTATTAGTGTTGTTGTTTCTCTATTAGTGTTGTTGTTTGTCTGTTAGTGTTGTTGTTGTCTATTAGTGTTGTTGTTTGTCTATTAGTGTTGTTGTTTGTCTGTTAGTGTTGTTTGTCTATTAGTGTTGTTGTTTGTCTATTAGTGTTGTTGTTTGTCTTGCTATTTGTGTATAATGTACTTTCAGATGACTGAAACCCCACGTGATGTGGTGGAAGAACGCCTTCGAGGACTACCTATGTGGAGGTTTTTGACCAGGTAAAAATGATTGCCCGCTTTTAATTTATTTTATAACACTGCACTAATCCATCAAATGTTCTCACAGTGAAGTGTAACCTGTGTGATTGCTTGTTTACATCTCTGTCTCCCATCCTGTTCCCTTTAACTCTGCTCCTGTTCTCCAGGACCTAGGGGTTCTGTCCAACACCCAGACCCACCTGATGTCCTCCATTACCTGTTCTCCAGGACCTAGGGGTTCTGCCCAACACCCAGACCCACCTGTTGTCCTCCATTACCTGTTCTCTAGGACCTAGGGGTTCTGCCCAACACCCAGACCCACCTGATGTCCTCCATTACCTGTTCTCCAGGACCTAGGGGTTCTGCCCAACACCCAGACCCACCTGTTGTCCTCCATTACCTGTTCTCCAGGACCTAGGGGTTCTACCCAACACCCAGACCCACCTGATGTCCTCCATTACCTGTTCTCCAGGACCTAGGGGTTCTGCCCAACACCCAGACCCACCTGTTGTCCTCCATTACCTGTTCTCCAGGACCTAGGGGGTTCTGCCCAACACCCAGACCCACCTGTTGTCCTCCATTACCTGTTCTCCAGGACCTAGGGGTTCTGCCCAACACCCAGACCCACCTGATGTCCTCCATTACCTGTTCTCCAGGACCTAGGGGTTCTGCCCAACACCCAGACCCACCTGATGTCCTCATTACCTGTTCTCCAGGACCTAGGGGTTCTGCCCAACACCCAGACCCACCTGTTGTCCTCCATTACCTGTTCTCCAGGACCTAGGGGTTCTACCCAGCACCCAGACCCACCTGATGTCCTCCATTACCTGTTCTCCAGGACCTAGGGGTTCTGCCCAACACCCAGACCCACCTGTTGTCCTCCATTACCTGTTCTCTAGGACCTAGGGGTTCTACCCAGCACCCAGACCCACCTGATGTCCTCCATTACCTGTTCTCCAGGACCTAGGGGTTCTGCCCAACACCCAGACCCACCTGATGTCCTCCATTACCTGTTCTCCAGGACCTAGGGGTTCTACCCAACACCCAGACCCACCTGATGTCCTCCATTACCTGTTCTCCAGGACCTAGTGGTTCTGCCCAACACCCAGACCCACCTGATGTCCTCCATTACCTGTTCTCCAGGACCTAGGGGTTCTGCCCAACACCCAGACCCACCTGATGTCCTCCATTACCTGTTCTCCAGGACCTAGGGGTTCTGCCCAACACCCAGACCCACCTGATGTCCTCCATTACCTGTTCTCCAGGACCTAGGGGTTCTGCCCAACACCCAGACCCACCTGATGTCCTCATTACCTGTTCTCCAGGACCTAGGGGTTCTGCCCAACACCCAGACCCACCTGATGTCCTCCATTACCTGTTCTCCAGGACCTAGGGGTTCTGCCCAACACCCAGACCCACCTGATGTCCTCCATTACCTGTTCTCCAGGACCTAGGGGGTTCTGCCCAACACCCAGACCCACCTGATGTCCTCCATTACCTGTTCTCCAGGACCTAGGGGTTCTGCCCAACACCCAGACCCACCTGATGTCCTCATTACCTGTTCTCCAGGACCTAGGGGTTCTGCCCAACACCCAGACCCACCTGATGTCCTCCATTACCTGTTCTCTAGGACCTAGGGGTTCTGCCCAACACCCAGACCCACCTGTTGTCCTCCATTACCTGTTCTCCAGGACCTAGGGGTTCTGCCCAACACCCAGACCCACCTGATGTCCTCCATTACCTGTTCTCCAGGACCTAGGGGGTTCTGCCCAACACCCAGACCCACCTGATGTCCTCCATTACCTGTTCTCCAGGACCTAGGGGTTCTGCCCAACACCCAGACCCACCTGTTGTCCTCCATTACCTGTTCTCCAGGACCTAGGGGTTCTGCCCAACACCCAGACCCACCTGATGTCCTCCATTACCTGTTCTCCAGGACCTAGGGGTTCTGCCCAACACCCAGACCCACCTGATGTCCTCCATTACCTGTTCTCCAGGACCTAGGGGTTCTGCCCAACACCCAGACCCACCTGATGTCCTCCATTACCTGTTCTCCAGGACCTAGGGGTTCTGCCCAACACCCAGACCCACCTGATGTCCTCCATTACCTGTTCTCCAGGACCTAGGGGTTCTGCCCAACACCCAGACCCACCTGATGTCCTCCATTACCTGTTCTCCAGGACCTAGGGGTTCTGCCCAACACCCAGACCCACCTGATGTCCTCCATTACCAACCACCGTCCAACTTTTCATTACATCATCTACAGCTACTGTTGTTGTCATGTTGTCAATAACTGCCAAGTAAGTTTAATTGCTCCATCATGCTGGGCACATAATATGTGAAATACACGGATTAACTAAAACACTATCACTGCAAGCACTCAGAACAAACAGAGCAGCCGTGCCTGGACACTCTCCCTCTCCCCTTCTGAGTCTGTCTGCCTGTTGAGAACAAGTGACAGGCAGAATTCCACACACCACAATTCAGTATTTTAGTCTATGATTGCCATGTGAGTGTACAAAAAATCTGTGAAAATAAATAAAGGACACATCTGTACCAAAAAGTATCAACCGTTTATATATTAAAATCTTAAATATTGCCAGGTTGGTTTTCACAGCTGTTTCACAAGGTGTTCATTATTGTAAGTTAAAAGGTATCTTTTGATGGTATTTATTAGTTCCACATTATTCATTGTTGTATCCCAGGACACTACCGGTCAAAAAACTTCCTGATTCCAGGGTTTTTCTTTATTTTTACTATTTTCTACATTGAATATTAGTGAAGACATCACAACTATGAAATAACACATATGGAATCATGTTGTAATCAAAAAACTGTTAAACACATTCAAATATATTTTTTATATTTACTTCAAATAGCCACCCTTTGCCTTGATGACAGCTTTGCACACTCTTGGCAGTCTCTCAACCAGCTTCACCTGGAATGCTTTTCCAACAGTCTTGAAGGAGTTCCCACATATGCTGAGCACTTGTTGGCTGCTTTTCCTTCACTCTGCAGTCCGACTCATCCCAAACCATCTCAATTACGTTGAGGTCTGGTGATTGTGGAGGCTAGGTCATCTGATGCAGCACTCAATCACTCTCCTTCTTGGCCAAATAGCCCTTACACATCCTGGAGGTGTGTTGGGTCATTGTCCTGTTGAAAAACAAATGATAAATCCCCTAAGCCCAAACCAGATGAGATGGCATATCGCTGCAGAATGCTGTGGTAGCCATGCTGGTTAAATTTGTAACTTGAATTCTAAATAAATCACTGACAGTGTCACCAGCAAGGCACCACCACACCATGACACCTCCTCCTCCGTGCTTTATGGTGGTAAATACACATGCAGAGGTCATCTGTTCACCCACAGCGTGCCTCACAGACACAGCAGATGGAATCAAAAATCTAAAATTTGGACTCCAGACCAAAGGACAGATTTCCACCGATCTAATGTCCATTGCTCGTGTTTCTTGGCTCAAGCAAGTCTCTTCTTCTTATTGGTGTCCTTTAGTAGTGGTTTCTTTGCAGCAATTCAACCATGAAGGCCTGATTCACACAGTCTCCTCTGAACAGTTGATGTTGAGATGTGTCTGTTACTTGAACTCTGTGAAGCTTTTATTTGGTTGCAATTTCTGGGGCTGGTAACTGTAATGAACTTATCCTCTGCAGCAGAGGTAACTCTGGGTCATCCTTTCCTGTGGCAGTCCTCATGAGAGCCAGTTTCATCATAGCACTTGATGGTTTTTGCGACTCCATTTGAAAAAACTTTCAAAGTTCTTAAAATGTTCCGGATTGGCTGACCTTCATGTCTTAAAGTAATGATGGACTGCCGTTTCTCTTTGCTTATTTGAGCTGTTCTTACCAAATATGGCTGTCTTCTGTATACCACCCCTACCTTGTCACAACACAACTGATTGGCTCAAATGCATTAAGAAGGAAATAAATTCCACAAATGAACTTTTAACAAGGCACACCTGTTAATTGAAATGCATTCCAGGTGACAACCTCATGAAGCTTGTTGAGAGAATGCCAAGAGCTGTCATCAAGGCAAAATGTGGCTATTTCAAGAATCTCAAATATAAAATATATTTTGATTTGTTTAACACTTTTTTGGTCACTACATGATTCCATATGTGTTATTTCATAGTTGTGATGTCTTCACTATTATTCTATAATGTAGAAAATAGTAAAAATAAAGAAAAACCCAGGAATGAGTAGGATTTCTAAAACTTTTGACCGGTAGTGTATACGAGCTTGCGAGAATTAATAATAGAGGATCACTGAAATGATATTATTTCAGTGTAGATGAGGGAAGGGCAGGTTAAAATAAAAACATGACAGCCAGACAAGCCGGTGTATGAATCAAACAGATTTGCATATGAATGGTGTGGAAATTAGCTGACTTCCTGGTCTGTAAGGTAAGTAACTTTAATGTGTCAAGCAGATTACACGTTTTCTTTGCCGTTTCCGAAACGTAGCAACGTTTAAGACATGGATTTCATGTTGTAATGTTAACACAAGTAGTTCAAATTAATGTTTTCATTTTATTAGCTAAACTAAACTTGTTTAAACAGTGAAATTGTCGCGGAAATCAGCCTTGTTTGCAAAACGATGATGAAAAGAACGTAATTTAGGCTGTAATGATCTCCAGAATTCTAATCATTAGGTCATCACACCGTTGATATAGCAACGGGCGCTAATAGTTTATCGAATCCCATTGTGACGTAGAGAGGGACACTATTTGACCGGGGAACATTATTTAGCATAACAGGCCCGAAGTGAGATTTGGTCTGGGCCCTCCCAAATCACGGGCAAAACATTTTAATGCCCCTCCTGTTCGCAGTGGATAATTGTTTTTGCAGTGTTAAAGTAAACATCCTACAATTCAACACATTTTGCCATGGTGTGTAGAGAAAGTGTTGTAGTTTTAAAGCAAATGTTCTGCAATTCTACACATTTTGCCATGGAAAATGTATTTTATTCCAGTTTACGAAAATCAACATCACAACTGTATGTGTCACGGCTAGAACAAATGGGGGCTATATTACATCCTTCACCATAAAGAGTGTTTGTGTATCTACTGTATATATTATGGGGGACAGTACACATCTGTAATTGGTCCAAAATAATACAATTCTTAAATATAACTACTCTATTGCTGCTGCATTGCCGTAGAAACTTTAGCTATTTTCATGCTAATTTCCTGCAATTCTACAAATTTTGCCATGACTTATGACCATATGACCATGTTCATATGATATCTGGACTGACACATTTTCCCATAAAGCAGAGAGAAAAATGTGTTGTTTTATTGCTCATCTCAAGCTACTCTTCACATTTTGCCAGGAGGATGAGAGCAAATTTTGTAGTTTTAAAGCAAATTTTATGCTATTCTACACATTTTGACATTTCTTGTTAAGTGTTCATATGCTATATTGGGGGACCCAACCAAATATGAATGTATATATTTTTTGGGAGGTTGGGGGCCTTTCATGCCCGTGCGGTAAACGAGCCCTGGCCTGGGCACATGCCCAGTTTGGTTGATGTGGTGATTAGGCTATAAGGGCTGGATAGCTGGCTAGACTACCTAACCTGGCAAAGTTAGCTGACTTGGTGGAAAACTCGAGATGGAAGATCTTCAATCATCCAAGGAGGTGTTGTCCACAAGAGGGAAGTATTTCACCTTGACTCCTCACCTAATCATTCAGTAGCAGGGTTACGTCTATTTTGGTACAGGGAAGGTGAGACCTTCATGTTTCACAGCACACAAAACAAACAATATTACACCACAGGAATGTACTGAAAATAGGCTACTATTAATTGTGCCATTTGTTCCTGTGTTGAAGAAATACTACAAACTGTAACTTGGGTATCTTGTCTTTGTCACAGATCTGGTCTCAGAGTCCATGATCAGATTATCTGCCCTGCTCTTAAGAACCAGTCTTGTTATTCTACAATAAAAAGCACCTTTTAATTCATGAATTCTGTGTTATGTAGAGAAGTCATCTGGTTTGTTGATCATTACCGGAATGAGAAAAGACAGGCATGTTTTTAGGCCTAGTCAGATAACTACAGTTATTTGTTTTTTTGCCCGCCAAACATTTGTTTGTTGCTACGGTAAGTTAACTTTATTAATCATGCCATTTGACAATTAAATGTCAACACTACAGTAGGAAGTACAAATGCTTGAATAATTAGATACTTGTTTCTCTATTGATAACTATTTAGAATGTACCTGCATGTCATGGAATAGGTAAATAGTTTGTTCCACTCTGCCCTACTCTGGGAAGGCTCAGGTAGGGGTCAGGTAGGGGTCAGGTAAGGGTCAGGTAAGGGTCAGGTAGGGGTCAGGAGGGGTCAAACCCAAAGGCATTGGGGGGCTACAATTATCCGGATAATAAACACAGAGTGTTTTTATTTAATTTATTATTCATACATTTTCAGAATCAAACAGAATGATCCTGTCACGTTGGGTAATGCCAAAGTGCCAAATCCCTGGGGGGGGATTAATCCTGATTGGTCTGAAATGGTTTGGTCTAGGCTGTGCATTCAGCAGGACACAATGTTTTGGAATATTTAGATATAAATATGTAACGTAGAACAAACATGCCTCTCTGACATAAAGACCAATAAATAATGTTGGCATTTATATCTGGAATTAAGATACAGAGATATAGAGATAGAAAATAAGACACTGAGATATAGAAATAGGATATAAGATCCTGAGCTACAGAAATAGGAAATAAGACACTGTGATATAGAAATAGGATATAAGATACTGAGCTACAGAAATAGGAAATAAGACACTGAGATATAGAGATAGGAAATAAGATGCTGAGCTATAGAAATAGGATATAAGATACTGAGCTATAGAAATAGAAAATAAGACACTGAGCTATAGAAATAGGATATAAGATACTGAGTATAGAAATAGGAAATAAGACACTGAGCTATAGAAATAGGATATAAGATACTGAGTATAGAAATAGGAAATAAGATGCTGAGATATAGAAATAGGAAATAAGATGCTGAGATATAGAAATAGGAAATAAGATGCTGAGATATAGAAATAGGAAATAAGATGCTGAGATATAGAAATAGGAAATAAGATGCTAAGATATAGAAATAGGAAATAAGATGCTGAGATATAGAAATAGGAAATAAGATGCTGAGATATAGAAATAGGAAATAAGACACTGAGCTACAGAAATAGGATATAAGACACTGATATATAGAAATAGGCCTACATATACGTGCTAATAGGTTAACTTTTTTAGTTTGGTGCTAAAGTAGTCTGCTTCTGGCTGTTGCTGCCTGATGCGTTTTCATGACAGTCCTAGCCCCTCCTCGTCTAACGTCACCGATTTGGATCTGTGCTCAGAGCTTGTCAGATACACTGTGCCATTTCAGGTTGTGGACTCTTTGTGGGAAAATCCGCATACCGGGATTGCAGGCTATTTTATGAAAAGAGCTTTGGTTATTTAATGACAAGTATTGATCGAATGAACTACCGGATATAAGTCTGCTCTTTCTACTGAGTCAACTGAGGGAGAAAAAAAAAACTATATCTCCTGATTCCATTGCCGGGAGAAAGAGGGAACTTCGGCTATTGTTTCGTTCAAAACAAGTAAAGAAGATCGTTGCAGAACTGCCCTCTATTGGATATCATCTGCGGCAAATAATTCAGAACAACTATCCGTTTTATTTTCTGGAACTTGTCATTGAGACGTCGAGCTCCTTCCCGCCCCCTCGCCTCTATTCCAAAATACTAGAGGGGGGGTTAGGCAGTGGTGAACTGCAGCACTGGATGAAACACGGGATTCAAGGTAGACTGAGGATAGCCTGCTGCCTGATCGCACCACAATCTCTATTTGGACGATTTATATTCCCCCGTTCAGTCACCTAACTCCGATAAGAACGCATCGTCTCGTTTGTTCGGTTGTGCGTAAATTGCGCCGTGGATATCTTTCCAGCTCGTGGGAGATCTACTCATCAATCTAACCGTACGTTCACCGTTTCGAGTTGCGTAGTTTCAGAGCTACTGAACGTAGGGATAACTAGTCAGTCAAGTAGTGGCGCTTTCCACGTCGGCTCGCATTTAATTCATTAGTTTGAAAGTAGTTCCACATCGACTTCGGGTCTCAAGGTAACGGCGTATTCCTAACCAACGGACGGACTGGAATTTGCGCTCGAGTTGCATGCCTGGTCTAAATCATCTGGACGGAACATATTCCACCCGCTCAGGGGAAGCTACCACAGAGGTCCGGAGAGTTGGAAGTGCCATGGCGATGTTGGCGACTGTTTGGATTGTCCTCCTGGCTGTCAATATACAAGGTAAGCACTTGAAATACAATTAACATTCTTGATTTTAATGGCATAATGTTTTCTCTATGGATAGTTGTATTCTTTTCAATCAATATTTAGCATTAATGGTGTTTAAATCAGCACGTCAACAAATACATATTATTGTTAGTAACCTAGAAAAAATCCGTTCACATATTTGCAACACAAAGAATAGGTTATTTTCCAAATAATTTCGAATGTATTTCGTTGTTGAATAATTCCGTGCCAGTAGGCTCCATGAAGTGACGCTGATAACAGGCAGATGGCGATAGCGCTGTTAAAGGCTCCGGCCCGTCATAAACATGTCCGTACAACATCATGACGACACGCACTTCTTATTATCTCAGGTGATCACGCAGCACGACACCTCCCAGGTACTTAGATAGCCTACCAAACACGACGGGAGGTTTCTTTGTGTGTTGTGTTCAATTCCGTTGGGTTATCAACATGAATCTACTTCTACTTAGACACCATCTGAATGGAATGGCAGCAGGTCCTACTTAGACACTATCTGAGTGGAATAGCAGCAGATTCTACTTGTCTGAACGGAGTAGCTATAGCAGATCCTACTTAGACACCATCTGAGTGGAATAGCTATAGCAGGGACTACTTAGACACCATCTGAATGGAATAGCTATAACAGATACTACTTAGACACCATCTGAATGGAATGGCAGCATATCCTACTTATCTGAACGGAGTAACTATAGCAGATTCTACTCAGACACCATCTGATTGGAATTCGCAGCATATCCTACTTATCTGAACGGAGTAGCTGTAGCAGATCCTACTCAGACACCATCTGAATGGAATAGCTATAGCAGATCCTACTTAGACACCATCTGATTGGAATAGCAGCATATCCTACTTATCTGAACTCAATAGCTATAGCAGATCCTACTTAGACACCATCTGATTGGAATAGCAGCATATCCTACTTATCTGAACTCAATAGCTATAGCAGATTCTACTTAGACACCATCTGAATGGAATAGCTATAGCAGATCCTACTTAGACACCATCTGAATGGAATAGCTATAGCAGATCCTACTTATCTGAACGGAGTAGCTATAGCAGATCCTACTTGGCTTGATGTTTCCACATCTGGTCTGAAGTATCCACCAGAAAATGAATGATTACACAGTAATTACACATAATGAAGACATTATCATTCTCAACTGATTTTGAAGTATGCTTTCATTATAATGCACTGGTGAGTGATTGATCATTGAAAGATGTCTAATCAATTAAGTGCCTGTTTATTTTTTTTGACTGTGGGAACTTTGATTGTGAAGAAAAGGGCCATTCAATGACCCATCACGTCCTATAGACTTGTATCTCTATGTGGATATAGAGGTCATAAAACAGGGATTATACACTACGCAGTATTTTACTATAAAGCTGCAGTGTGTTTGCGAAAGCAGAGTTTGCTGTGTCCGTAAACCCTGGATTAAAGCAGGGAAATTTGATGAATTATATGGATATTTAGCCGTCAACATGCCCCACCCCCCAACCCTACAACCTGTTTTCAGGATCATGTCTTAGAACCTGTTCTTCCTGTCTCAAATGGCTCCTAGTCCCTGTGTACTGTAGTGCATAGTCCACTACTTTTGACCAGAGCCCTATGAGCCATCGTCAAAACCAAATGCCCCCACCCTATTCCAGGGCCCTAGTCAAACGTAGTGCACTATATAGGGAATAGGGTGCAATTTGGCTGATAGCTCCTCTGTCATAGTCACACTACCGACCAGTGGAAACCACTTACTGAAAGCAGTACTAATCCATTATGACCATCGCATCATGCTCTTGGGAAATTATGTATCTACAGGTGAGGATTTAGCCTGTTGAAAAAAGGGGAATTCTCCATGGGATATGGATGGATGGATGGATGGGATATGGATGGATGGATGGATGGATGGGATGTGGATGGATGGATGGGATATGGTAGGATGGATGGATGGATGGATGGATGGATGGATGGGATATGGATGGATGGATGGGATATGGTAGGATGGATGGATGGATGGATGGGATATGGTAGGATGGATGGATGGATGGATGGATGGATGGATGGATGGGATATGGATGGATGGGATATGGATGGATGGATGGAATATGGATGGATGGAATATTGATGGATGGAACATGGATGGATGGAATATGGATGGATGGGATATGGATGGATGGGATATGGATGGATGGATGGAATATGGATGGATGGGATATGGATGGATGGATGGAATATGGATGGATGGGTGGGATATGGATGGATGGATGGATGGATGGGCGGGATATGGATGGATGGATGGGCGGGATATGGATGGATGGGATATGGATGGATGGATGGAATATGGATGGATGGGATATGGATGGATGGATGGAATATGGATGGATGGGTGGGATATGGATGGATGGATGGATGGATGGGCGGGATATGGATGGATGGATGGGCGGGATATGGATGGATGGATGGAATATGGATGGATGGATGGATGGATGGATGGGATATGGATGGATGGAATATTGATGGATGGAAAATGGATGGATGGAATATGGATGGATGGGATATGGATGGATGGATGGATGGGCGGGATATGGATGGATGGATGGGATATGGATGGATGGAATATGGATGGATGGGATATGGATGGATGAATTATGGATGGATGGATGGGATATGGATGGATGGATGGGATATGGATGGATGGATGGGATATGGATGGATGGATGGGATATGGATGGATGGATGGGATATGGATGGATGGATGGATGGGATATGGATGGATGGATGGGATATGGATGGATGGATGGGATATGGATGGATGGATGGGATATGGATGGATGGATGGATGGGATATGGATGGATGGATGGGATATGGATGGATGGATGGGTGGGGGGATGGATGTTGGATGGTTGGGGGGATGGATGGATGATTGATGGGGATGGATAGATGGATGGGAGGGGTATGGATGGATGGATAGGTGGGGGGATGGATGTTGGATGGTTGGGGGATGGATGGATGATTGATGAGGATGGATGGATAGCTGATGGATCACTGGGGATGGATGGATGGATGGATGGGGGATGGATGGGGGATGGATAGGGGATGGGGGATGGATGGGGGATGGATGGATGGATGGGGGATGGGGGATGGATGGGGGATGGATGGGGGATGGGGGATGGATGGGGGATGGGGGATGGATGGGGGATGGAAGGATGGATGGATAGGGGATGGGGGATGGATGGGGGATGGGGGATGGATAGGGGATGGGGGATGGAAGGATGGGGGATGGATGGGGGATGGATGGATGGATGGGGGATGGATGTGGGATGGATGGATGGTGGATGGGGGATGGATGGGGGATGGAAGGATGGATGGATGGGGGATGGATGGATGGGGGGATGGGGTATGGATGGATTGTTGGGGGATGGATAGGGGATGGCGGAATGGATGGGGGATGGATGGGGGATGGAAGGATGATGGGGATGGATGGATGGGTGATGGATGTGGGGGATGGATGGATGTGGTGATGGATGGATGGATGGGGGATGGATGGATAGGTGATGGATGGATGGATGGATGGAAGGATGGATGGGGGATGGATGGATGTGGGGGATGGATGGATGGGGGGGATGGATGGATGGGGGGGATGGATGGGGGATGGATGGATGGGAGATGGATGGATGGGGGATGGATGGATGGATGGGGGATGGATGGATGGGGGGGATGGATGGATGGGGGGATGGATGGATGGGGGGGATGGATGGGGGATGGATGGATGGGGGGGATGGATGGATGGGGGGGATGGATGTGGGGTGGATGGATGGGAGATGGATGGATGGGGGATGGATGGATGGATGGGGGGGATGGATGGATGGATGGGGGGGATGGATGGATGGATGGGGGGGATGGATGGATGGATGGATGGATGGGGGGGATGGATGGATAGGGGGGATGGATGGGGGATGGGTGGATGGGAGATGGATGGATGGGGGATGGATGGATGGGGGGGATGGATGGATGGATGGGGGGGGTGGATGTGGGGGATGGATGGATGGATGGGGATGGATGGATGGGGGGGATGGATGGATGGATGGGGGGGGTGGATGTGGGGGATGGATGGATGGATGTGGGGGATGGATGTGGGGGATGGATGTGGGGGATGGATGGATGGATGGATGTGGGGATGGATGGATGGATGGGGGATGGATGGATGTGGGGGATGGATGGATGGATGGGGGATGGATGGATGGGGGGGATGGATGGATGTCGGGGATGGATGGATGGATGGGGGATGGATGGATGGATGGATGGATGTGGGGATGGATGGATGGGGGATGGATGGATGGATGTCAGGGATGGATGGATGGATGGATGGATGTGGGGATGGATCGATGGGGGATGGATGGATGGATGTGGGGGATGGATGGATGGATGGATGTCAGGGATGGATGGATGGATGGATGTGGGGATGGGGGATGGATGTGGGGGATGGATGGATGGATGGGGGATGGATGGATGGATGGATGGATGTGGGGGATGGATGGATGTCGGGGATGGATGGATGGATCGATGGATGGGGAATGGATGGATGGATGTGGGGATGGATGGATGGGGGATGGATGGATGGATGTCAGGGATGGATGGATGGATGGGGGATGGATGGATGGATGGATGGATGGATGTGGGGGATGGATGGATGTGGGGGATGGATGGATGGATGTCAGGGATGGATGGATGGATGTCAGGGATGGATGGATGGATCGATGGGGGATGGATGGATGTGGGGGATGGATGGATGGATGTGGGGGATGGATGGATGGATGATGGATGTGAGGGATGGATGGATGTATGTGGAGGATGATGGATGGGTGATGAATGGATGGATGATGGATGGGTGGATGGATGGAAGTCAATGTAAAGCAGTGAGCAGTCATGTGTGTGTCTTCTATGAGGCTTTCACTGCTTGTTCAGAGGTACATATTTAATGTTAAAGCTAGTATGAATAAACCTATGACATGGATTTCTGGGACCATCACACTACTGCTTTGCAAATCAATGGCATGCAAGGAGCATGGGTCAAGTTTAAGAACATTGCAGTAACATGTTAATGACGTGTGTGTGTGTGTGTGTGTGTGCGTGTGTGTGTGTGTGTGTGTGTGTGTGTGTGTGTGTGTGTGTGTGTGTGTGTGTGTGTGTGTGTGTGTGTGTGTGTGTGTGTGTTTGTGTGCGTGGGTGCGTGTGTGTGTGTGTGTGCATGCCTGCATGTGTGTGTGTGTGTGGCGTTGTGTTGGTATGAGGCTAATCCTGTTTGTGTATGTGGCTCAGAGCCCAAGACATTGATCCATTATGCAAAGGGCTTCCAGCTACAGTCAGGGGCACTGCTCTCTTCCTGCTAACTGAAACTGTAATGCCCTGTACGTTCACATTATGGATCGAACAATTCCATTTAGCGATGGATAGTGGGTGTTGTTTTCTGTGGGGGAAAGAACAGAGATAAAATGGTTGACTTTAGTACAACTATGGTACAATGTCCTCAGTGTCCTTTAGTAGAACTATGGTACAGTGTCCTTAGTAGATCTATGGTACAATGTCCTCAGTGTCCTTTAGTAGATCTATGGTACAATGTCCTCAGTGTCCTTTAGTAGATCTATGGTACAATGTCCTTAGTAGATCTATGGTACAATGTCCTCCGTGTCCTTTAGTAGATCTATGGTACAGTGTCCTTAGTAGATCTATGGTACAATGTCCTCAGTGTCCTTTAGTAGATCTATGGTACAGTGTCCTTAGTAGATCTATGGTACAATGTCCTCAGTGTCCTTTAGTAGATCTATGGTACAGTGTCCTTAGTAGATCTATGGTACAATGTCCTCAGTGTCCTTAGTAGATCTATGGTACAGTGTCCTTAGTAGATCTATGGTACAGTGTCCTTAGTAGATCTATGGTACAATGTCCTCAGTGTCCTTAGTAGATCTATGGTACAGTGTCCTTTAGTAGAACTATGGTACAATGACCTCAGTGTCCTTTAGTAGATCTATGGTACAATGTCCTCAGTGTCCTTAGTAGATCTATGGTACAGTGTCCTTTAGTAGAACTATGGTACAATATCCTCAGTGTCCTTTAGTAGATCTATGGTACAGTGTCCTTTAGTAGAACTATGGTACAATGACCTCAGTGTCCTTTAGTAGATCTATGGTACAGTGTCCTTAGTAGATCTATGGTACAATGTCCTCAGTGTCCTTTAGTAGATCTATGGTACAGTGTCCTTTAGTATAACTATGGTACAGTGTCCTTAGTAGATCTATGGTAGTGTCCTTTAGTAGAACTATGGTACAATGTCCTCAGTGTCCTTTAGTAGATCTATGGTACAGTGTCCTTAGTAGATCTATGGTACAATGTCCTCAGTGTCCTTTAGTAGATCTATGGTACAGTGTCCTTTAGTAGAACTATGGTACAGTGTCCTTTAGTAGAACTATGGTACAGTGTCCTTTAGTAGATCTATGGTACAGTGTCCTTTAGTAGAGTACAGTATACATGTTGTAGTATACATGGTGTAGTAGTATACATGTTGTAGTAGTATACATGTTGTAGTATATATGTTGTTGTAGTATACATGTAGTAGTAGTATTCATGATGTATTATTTATGTTGTAGTATACATGTTGTAGTAGTATACATGTAGTAGTATACATGTAGTAGTATACATGTTGTAGTAGTATACATGTAGTAGTATACATGTTGTAGTAGTATACATGTAGTAGTATACATGTTGTAGTAGTATACATGTTGTAGTAGTATACATGTAGTAGTATACATGTTGTAGTAGTATACATGTAGTAGTATACATGTTGTAGTAGTATACATGTAGTAGTATACATGTTGTAGTATACATGTTGTAGTATACATGTTGTAGTAGTATGCATGTTGTAGTAGTATACATGTTGTAGTATACATGTTGTAGTAGTATACATGTTGTAGTATACATGTTGTAGTAGTATACATGTTGTAGTAGTATACATGTTGTAGTAGTATACATGGTGTAGTATACATGTTGTAGTAGTATACATGTTGTAGTATACATGTTGTAGTAGTATACATGTAGTATACATGTTGTATGTTGTAGTAGTATACATGTTGTAGTAGTATACATGTTGTTGTAGTAGTATACATGTTGTAGTTGTATACATGTTGTAGTAGTATACATGGTGTAATAGTATACATGGTGTAGTAGTATACATGTTGTAGTAGTATACATGTTGTAGTAGTATACATGTTGTAGTATACATGGTGTAGTAGTATACATGTTGTAGTAGTATACATGTTGTAGTAGTATACATGTTGTAGTATACATGTTGTAGTAGTATACATGTTGTAGTAGTATACATGTTGTAGTAGTATACATGTAGTAGTATACATGTTGTAGTAGTATACATGTAGTAGTATACATGGTGTAGTAGTATACATGTTGTAGTAGTATACATGTAGTAGTATACATGTTGTAGTAGTATACATGTTGTAGTATACATGTTGTAGTATACATGTTGTAGTATACATGTTGTAGTAGTATACATGTTGTAGTAGTATACATGTTGTAGTATACATGTTGTAGTAGTATACATGTTGTAGTAGTATACATGTTGTAGTATATATGTTTTTACAGTATACATGTTGTTGTAATATAAATGTTGTTGAATTATTCATGTGTTTGTAGTATAGATGTTGTAGTAGTATATTTGTTTCAGAATTCGATGTTGTTTCTGAACCCCAGCCTTCTTGACAGGAAGTGAGGGTGAGGGATGCAGGGTCTGACGATCATACCCATCTCTTCAGATCTCTCACTGTGTAGGCTGGGCCTTGTGACGTGAGGGGTGCAGGGTCTGACGATCATACCCATCTCTTCAGATCTCTCACTGTGTAGGCTGGGCCTTGTGACGTGTGACGCTGACTGATGCACTACTCTGATCAAGCGGCCCTGTCTGATATACATCGAGATGATCCCTGCGCTCGTAGAGGAGATCAGGATTAAATGGTGTTCTGGGGAGCGAGGGATTCACGCTGCCAGAGACGGCGTTTCAAGCTGCTCAGTCAAAAAATCACTATCAAGGGTTCTTGTTCTTTTTATTGTATGAAGGAATGTTGGAGAACATTGGAGTTGTTTTTGCTCGAGGTCTAATTGATCTTAAGCCTGTAAATTATATAACGTTGTAACATTATGCCATGTTGTACGGAGAAGGTAACATACTGTACTGTTTAAGTCACGTTTAAAGCCAAATGCTGGACTTCTTTGGAATGACCCAAATGGCTTCTTGATGAAGGTCCTGTTGGCAGAAGTGGAGGATCTCCAAAGAGCCTGTAAACCTTTTGTTCCCCCTGTGGCCACATCTTTTTGACATGCAAAGACCAGAATCCAGGCTTTGACCCCAGGGTGAAAGGGCTCTCCTCATAAATGCCTGTTGTCTTTCAAGCACAAGTGATATAGAATACGTTGCGTTCGGACTCTGACTGCTCTGCCTGGCCAAACACACTCAAGTGGGAATGTGTCCAACACATACAACCTACCCCCAGTCAGGCCTCATTCAGCCATTCTAATGAAAACCATGAGTGGAATATTATTGGAAGGATTACACAAAAGGCACACCATTACCTTGGAAGACCTCTTTTAGTGGACTGTGTTCTAGGTTACTATAAGGTAGTAGTGGACTGTGTTCTAGGTTACTATAAAGTAGTGGTGGACTGTGTTCTAGGTTACTATAAGGTAGTAGTGGACTGTGTTCTAGGTTACTATAAGGTAGTGGTGGACTGTGTTCTAGGTTACTATAAGGTAGTGGTGGACTGTGTTCTAGGTTACTATAAGGTAGTAGTGGACTGTGTTCTAGGTTACTATAAGGTAGTAGTGGACTGTGTTCTAGGTTACTATAAGGTAGTAGTGGACTGTGTTCTAGGTTACTATAAGGTAGTGGTGGACTGTGTTCTAGGTTACTATAAGGTAGTAGTGGACTGTGTTCTAGGTTACTATAAGGTAGTAGTGGACTGTGTTCTAGGTTACTATAAGGTAGTGGTGGACTGTGTTCTAGGTTACTATAAGGTAGTAGTGGACTGTGTTCTAGGTTACTATAAGGTAGTGGTGGACTGTGTTCTAGGTTACTATAAGGTAGTAGTGGACTGTGTTCTAGGTTACTATAAGGTAGTGGTGGACTGTGTTCTAGGTTACTATAAGGTAGTGGTGGACTGTGTTCTAGGTTACTATAAGGTAGTAGTGGACTGTGTTCTAGGTTACTATAAGGTAGTAGTGGGCTGTGTTCTAGGTTACTATAAGGTAGTAGTGGACTGTGTTCTAGGTTACTATAAGGTAGTAGTGGACTGTGTTCTAGGTTACTATAAGGTAGTAGTGGACTGTGTTCTAGGTTACTATAAGGTAGTAGTGGACTGTGTTCTAGGTTACTATAAGGTAGTAGTGGACTGTGTTCTAGGTTACTATAAGGTAGTAGTGGACTGTGTTCTAGGTTACTATAAGGTAGTAGTGGACTGTGTTCTAGGTTACTATAAGGTAGTAGTGGGCTGTGTTCTAGGTTACTATAAGGTAGTGGTGGACTGTGTTCTAGGTTACTATAAGGTAGTAGTGGACTGTGTTCTAGGTTACTATAAGGTAGTAGTGGACTGTGTTCTAGGTTACTATAAGGTAGTAGTGAACTGTGTGGGTGACTCTTATGAAGGACTGTTGCCATCTGGCAGTTAGCTCATCATGCTCTCATCTTATTTAATTAAAAGCAATTAGACTAACGTGGAAATTGAACCACTGGTATTAAATGCTATCCAATATTTTAACTTGCCAGTACTTAAACGGAATCAATTCTCTATTTTCTGTTTTTGTTCTGTGATTGTTTTTGTTCTGGATTTAGCTTTTTCCTGATAATCTAGTTCATGATGAATGTAACAGATTGGTCCATTGACAATATAAAAGTGATTTTATTTGATATAGCAGCCATTCTTTCCTGTGTTCGACAGTCTTAATAACAGTTGACTTTTACTCTATGTTACGTGGATTACATGTTGAGGTGAGACTGACAACTGTGAGTTACAGGAGAGTTCTGCTTGTCTTCGTAATCAGAAATGATCTTCGAAATCCTTCAGCAGCTCCTTAAATAAACAGCTATAAAGATGGAGGAATGATGTTCGGAGGAGCTGATCGGATGGCCTGTGTCAAAACTGAATCTGAAATCCTAATATAGGCCCCTTCCCCCAGCTGAATGTGTTGTCTGTCAGTGAGAGAGCACAGATAGACAAAATATGACCCCATTCCCACTCATTGACATTGCAGGAAACGTGCAGAGTGTGCATGACTAGATTTGAATAGGGCGAAGCTTTCTCTGAGTAGTTCTTTGTTTACAGATTTCAACAGTCTGCGGTTTTTGTAACATTCCACTATGTTTAAGGGCAATTTTGTTTACGAGGGAGGGAGGGGAGCCTGTCTTGCCTCTAATCAGAGAATAGACTGTCTGTTAGCAACAGCTTCTACCTTACCATTGTCAGGTCGGCTGGGAGTGAGACCTAGGACCTAGGGGGACATTTTGACAGGAGGAGGGAGAATTTATTGCTGAGAAGTTGTGAAAACTGACTGTCACTCCACGTTTTGCTTGGCAGTCCGTTCAAAATGAGACTGACTGTCACTCCACGTTCTGCATGGCAGTCCGTTCAAAATGAGATCTGATTAATTCTGAATACTGGAGAACAGATGTGAGCTTTAACTCTAGATCCAGGTGCTTGTTTATGGCTTTGGCTGGTCCTGAGGCCCCTGATGGTAGTTTATATACGCCAATATAGATAGCAATGAACTCCCTCAACTCTATTCTCTACGTTTCCATCCCAAATGGCAACCTACTAGCAAATGTGGTGCCCTACTTTTGACCAGATCCTTATGGGCCCTCCTGGTCAAAAGTAGTGCACTACATTATATGGTTGTGGTCAAAAGTAGTGCACTACATTATATGGTTGTGGTCAAAAGTAGTGCACTACATTATATGGTTGTGGTCAAAAGTAGTGCACTACATTATATGGTTGTGGTCAAAAGTAGTGCACTACATTATATGGTTGTGGTCAAAAGTAGTGCACTACATTATATGGTTGTGGTCAAAAGTAGTGCACTACATTATATGGCTGTGGTCAAAAGTAGTGCACTACAGAGGAAATAGGGTGCCATTGGGAACGTATCCTAGATGTAAGTCTCTTTCTCTGTGGCAGGTTAAGGAGATTTCCCAGTTTCAAATCCGCATCTTAGTTGGATTAAATATTTGTGAAATGTACTCTGGATCTGAATGATGGATGAGCATCACACCCAGCTGAATACTGGTATCCATTTTGTCTTGCTCTAGACATTCAACTAATAACTTGGCACCATACAACTTTAACATATTGTCTTTGTGTTCTGTCTGTCTGTCTGTCTGTCTGTCTGTCTGTCTGTCTGTCTGTCTGTCTGTCTGTCTGTCTGTCTGTCTGTCTGTCTGTCTGTCTGTCTGTCTGCCTGCCTGCCTGTCTGCCTGTCTGTCTGCCTGCCTGCCTGTCTGCCTGCCTGTCTGTCTGCCTGTCTGCCTGTCTGCCTGCCTGTCTGTCTGTCTGTCTGTCTGTGTCAGTCAATTATTTTGTTGTTTTGCATTTGCTGCTCATTTAGAGTCAAGAGGGAGCAACCTGGATTCATTTGTTCCATCCTTTCTGAGAGACTCATATCTGCTGTTTCACAGTAGCCTAATAGTCTGTAGTGATTCCATACGAAAACAGGATACAAAAATACCATTATTTGGGGGATTTTCACGAAACTTAATCCATGGAATGGTCCTTTGGGGGAAGGATGGTTGACGTGTATTTTACATTTGTATCTAAAAGCAGAGTTGAGAAAGTAATGAATGAAATGTTAGCCCAACCCAGGCCTCCTTCAATAATGATGTTTGGTGTCATATGAAGCTCTACCTCTCTGTAATATGAGGAGTGTTTCGTTTTCAATAAAAACATGTTTACAGATGTATTTATTTCTGTTGATCTTTTTATTGCCGCACGTAATATACTCTATGGACACGTGTGTGTATATAGATATACACACACAGACACATACATTTAAACATATATACAGTACATATATATATATATACACACACAGACACATATATACACACACAGACACATATATACACACACAGACACATATATATATACATTTAAACATATATACAGTACATATATATATATATATATATATATATATACACACAGACACATACATACATTTAAACACACATATATATCTATATATATATATATATATATATATATATATATATACACAGACACATACATACATTTAAGCATATATACAGTACATATATATATATATATATATATACACACAGACACATACATACATTTAAACATATATACAGTACATACATAAACAGTATATACAGTACCAGTCAAAAGTTTGGACAAACCTACTCATTCCAGGGTTTTTCGTAATTTTTTATATGTTCTACATTGTAGAATAATAGTGAAGAGATCACAACTATGAAATAACACATATGGAATCATGTAGGAACCAAAAAAGTGTAAAACCGTCCCTTAACCCGGACGACGCCATTGTCTCCCGGTCGCGACCGGCTGCGACCGAGCCTGGACTCGAACCCAGAACCTCTAGTGGCACGGCTAGCACTGCTATGCAGTACCTTAGACCACTGAGACAGAGCCTGGACTCGAACCCAGAACCTCTAGTGGCACGGCTAGCACTGCTATGCAGTACCTTAGACCACTGAGACAGAGCCTGGACTCGAACCCAGAACCTCTAGTGGCACGGCTAGCACTGCTATGCAGTACCTTAGACCACTGAGACAGAGCCTGGACTCACACCCAGAACCTCTAGTGGCACAGCTAGCACTGCTATGCAGTACCTTAGACCACTGAGACAGAGCCTGGACTCGAACCCAGAACCTCTAGTGGCACGGCTAGCACTGCTATGCAGTACCTTAGACCACTGAGACAGAGCCTGGACTCGAACCCAGAACCTCTAGTGGCACGGCTAGCACTGCTATGCAGTACCTTAGACCACTGCGGCACTCGGGAAGCCCTAACTTTAAAAGTTATTGACATTTTCTGATTGACTGACCTTCATGTCCTGAAATAATGATGTAATGTTGTTTCTCTTTGCTTATTTGAGCTGTTCTTTCCATAATATGGACTTGGTATTTTACCAAATAGGGCTATCTTCTGTATACCACCCCTACCTTGTCACAACACAACTGATTGGCTCAATTGCTTTAAGAAGGAAAGAAATTCCACAAATGTAATTTTAAGAAGGCTCACCTGTTAATTGAAATTATTTCCATGTGACTACCTCATGAAGCTTGTTGAGAGAATGCCAAGAGTGTGCAAAGCTGTCATCAAGGCAAAGGGTGGCTACTTTGAAGAATCTCAAATATAAAATATATTTTGATTTGTTTAACACTTTTTTGGTTACTACATGATTCCATATGTGTTATTTCATAGTATTGATGTCTTCACTATTATTCTACAATGTAGAAAATTGTAAAAAATAAAGAAAAACCCTTGAATGAGTTGGTGTGTCCAAACTTTTGACTGGTACTGTAGGCATATATATTTAGTTGAACATAATGTACTCTACGGATATATTAAAGCTCCAAAGTGGATCTCTGTTAGAGTTACTAAAGGAGGCCTGAGTAAAGCCACAATGTTGTAAATATGCCAACTTTGATAGATTTATTTCTCAATTCTGCTTTTAGATACAAATGTCAAATATAGGTCAACAAGCCTTCCTCCAAAAGGACAATTCTATGGATAAAATGTCATTTAAATCCCCCAGAAATCCTTGCTTTTTTTGTTCTGGTTTTGTATGGAATCATTCTTTTATGAAATATAGATGTGCGGTAGTTAACGATGTGTTTTCCTGAGTGATAACCCAATGAGTACAGACAAACATTTAACCCTGGCAAGAAACAGACCATGCGCAATCAAAATCATCATTTTAAAATACTTCCATTATATCAAAAATAAATAAAAAGGGCAAACGCTGTGATTTTAAGTGCACACCAATCAAGGTAAAATATTATCTTTTGGTAATGCGTTTGGCAGGTCTGATCTCTCCTGCAGTGTGTCATTATCCAAATGGAAGGGTAGCCCACTAGCGGCTATCTGTCTGTTTCACAAATGGGAAATGATATTACAAAAACATGTGATTTGGGTCTGTTTGGTCTGTGTCCTAAATGGCACTTGTTCTGTGTTTATGAGGAAGAGAGGATGCAGGTGTTTATTTCCTGTAACCCTTCCTCTTCCTTCTTTCTCCTCCTCTCTCCCCCTCTCTATCCCCCCCTCACTCTCTCTCCTTCTCTCGCTCTGTCTCTCAGTGGGGCTGATTGGTTAGCTGCAGTATACAAAAGAGCGTTTGTTGCATCAAATGTTTCCTCTCTTAATGAGTGATGGTGTTCTGCTTATTTAATATTCTGCACTGATATCTCTCCAGGACACTGGGCTTCAAAGAGGAGAGGAGAGGACAGGAGAGAGGAGGACAGGAGAGAGGAGGACAGGAGAGAGGAGGAGAGGAGGGGAGAGGAGGGAGGAGAGGAGGAGAGAGGGGAGGAGAGGAGAGGAGGGGAGAGGAGGAGAGGAGGGGAGGAGGGGAGGGGAGAGGAGAGGAGAGGAGAGGAGAGGAGAGGAGAGGAGAGGAGAGGAGAGGAGAGGAGAGGAGAGGGGAGGGGAGGGGAGGGGAGAGGAGAGGAGAAGAGAGGAGAAGAGAGGAGAGGAGAGGAGAGGAGAGGAGAGGAGAGGAGAGGAGAGGAGAGGAGAGGAGAGGAGAGGAGAGGAGAGGAGAGGAGAGGAGAGTTAGCTGCTTAGAAAACACTGGTTGATTTATTCTCCCTGACAGAGAGGGCTATAAGCTCCCCAACGTTCCTCACCAAGATCTGCTCTGTCTGCTTGTTCAAAGCAAAGGTCCTCAGTGACCAAGCCCTGTACAGACAGACAGGCAGACCGACAGACAGAGCGAGACAGACACACAGAGACAGACACACAGAGAGAGACAGACAGAACAGACAGACAGACAGACAGACAGACAGACAGACAGACAGACAGACAGACAGACAGACAGACAGACAGACAGACAGACAGACAGACAGACAGACAGACAGACAGACATAATGAGGGATATTGCAGATAGCTGTTACATGTAGACATGTTTAGGAAACAATGTAATCGGCCAATCTTCTAATCATTCAATCTAATTTAAATGCATGAAGCAGGATGGATTAGACGGAGCAGGTGTGTTTGGTAGGAACTGCAGGACAGATTAGACAGAGTGGACATCTTTCATATGAACTGAGCAGGTTTCTGGTACTGCCTCTCTTCCTTCATTCTTTCGCTTCCTTCTCTACCTCTATTCCCCCTCTCCTTCTATGCCTCTCATCCCCCTCTCCTTCTTTAAACTGAGATGGATGGATGGCCCTGTGGACTAGAGAGCAGACATGGATGGCCCTGTGGACTAGAGAGCAGACAGACCAATTGACAACCTTTTTAGCTATAGATCAGAAGATAAACACAGAGATGGCCTAGAATGTGCCCAGCGGGGTCTAATGCCAAAGTAGCTAATGTAGTCTGATATCGATCCAACTGTTTCAGGACTTGCTGAGTCTCTCTTTAAAGCTGCCACCCCTCTGACCGTTCTCAGAAAGACAGTCAGCCAAAGCAACCACCCCCACCTGTAAGCTCTCCCGCCTGTAAGCTCTCCCGCCTGTAAGCTCTCCCACCTGTAAGCTCCCCCACCTGTAAGCTCCCCTGCTTCGCTTCCACTGTCAATTGATATGTTTACAGGCAGGGGTATGTTTGTGAGGACAGAGAGAGAGACAGAGAGAGACGTTGCCCAGTGAAGTCAAGCTCCCTTGCTAACCACAAAGATGGTCACACTGATAAAGGATACTTTATCTGCTTCTAGCTGCTTCTACCCGCTTCTATCTGCTTCTATCTGCTTCTATCTGCTTCTATCTGCTTCTAGCTGCTTCTATCTGCTTCTAGCTGCTGCTACCTGCTCCTACCTGCTTCTATCTGCTTCTATCTGATTCTAGCTGCTTCTATCTGCTTCTAGCTGCTGCTACCTGCTCCTACCTGCTCCTACCTGCTTCTATCTTCTATCTGCTTCTACCTGCTTCTACCTGCTTCTACCTGCTTCTATCTGCTTCTATCTGCTTCTAGCTGCTTCTACCTGCTTCTATCTGCTTCTAGCTGCTTCTAGCTGCTTCTACCTGCTTCTATCTGCTTCTATCTGCTTCTAGCTGCTTCTATCTGCTTCTATCTGCTTCTAGCTGCTTCTATCTGCTTCTATCTGCTTCTAGCTGCTTCTATCTGCTTCTAGCTGCTGCTACCTGCTCCTACCTGCTCCTACCTGCTTCTATCTTCTATCTGCTTCTACCTGCTTCTACCTGCTTCTACCTGCTTCTATCTGCTTCTATCTGCTTCTAGCTGCTTCTACCTGCTTCTATCTGCTTCTATCTGCTTCTACCTGCTTCTACCTGCTTCTATCTGCTTCTAGCTGCTTCTAGCTGCTTCTAGCTGCTTCTACCTGCTTCTATCTGCTTCTAGCTGCTTCTATCTGCTTCGATCAATGACACTACCTATTGGGTGTGTGTCACACTCAACATCACAATCATGCTTTGTGGCTCCAGCTTCCTGAGGAGGAAAGGGTTGTTTATTTATATATTAAACAACCACACACGCTAGCACACACGCTAGCACACACGCTAGCACACACGTACGTTATAACATTGTTGTATGGTGGTATTATACATTTTGTATTGTAGATATGTAGTGGTGTAATAATGTTTTTTATGTGATGTAAGTTCCTTGACCCCTTATTTTTGTCAGTAAACAGTCTCCATATATATAAAATGTTCTATCTGGTACCGGGGGACCAGTCCTGTGAGTGTCCTAGAACAAAACAGGGCTCATAGTAGTCTGTAGGCTAAACCGTTCGGACGCTACACAAGATTTTGTGAACAGACAAGTTTTCAGGATGTCTCATGGTCTGACAAACACAGCTCTAGCTCTGTCACCTTTCACCGCAGATGTGGACGTGTTACATAGGTGGATGTGGTGGATTTAGACGCATCCAATGTAAAACTGATCTCTCTAAAACAGATCTCTCTAAAACAGATCTCTCTAAAACAGATCTCTCTAAAACTGATCTCTCTAAAACGGATCTCTCTAAAACTGATCTCTCTAAAACAGATCTCTCTAAATCTGATCTCTCTAAAACTGATCTCTCTAAAACTGATCTCTCTAAAACTGATCTCTCTAAAACAGTTATCTCTAAAACAGATCTCTCTAAAACAGATCTCTCTAAAACAGTTATCTCTAAAACTGATCTCTCTAAAACAGATCTCTCTCTATAACAGATATCTCTCTAAAACGGATCTCTCTAAAACAGATCTCTCTAAAATTGATCTCTCTAAAACTGATCTCTCTAAAACTGATCTCTCTAAAACAGATCTCTCTAAAACTGATCTCTCTAAAACTGATCTCTCTAAAACAGATCTCTCTAAAACTGATCTCTCTAAAACTGATCTCTCTAAAACTGATCTCTCTAAAACAGATCTCTCTAAAACTGATCTCTCTAAAACTGATCTCTCTAAAACAGATCTCTCTAAAACTGATCTCTCTAAAACTGATCTCTCTAAAACAGTTATCTCTAAAACAGATCTCTCTAAAACAGATCTCTCTAAAACAGTTATCTCTAAAACTGATCTCTCTAAAACAGATCTCTCTCTATAACAGATATCTCTCTAAAACGGATCTCTCTAAAACAGATCTCTCTAAAACTGATCTCTCTAAAACTGATCTCTCTAAAACAGATCTCTCTAAAACTGATCTCTCTAAAACAGATCTCTCTAAAACAGTTATCTCTAAAACAGATCTCTCTAAAACAGATCTCTCTAAAACAGTTATCTCTAAAACAGATCTCTCTAAAACAGATCTCTCTAAAACAGATCTCTCTCTAGCTTAAACTGATAGATTGTTATGATGTTTTTATGATTCTAATTTGATTTCCACGGGGCATCGACCTTACAGGGTTAATGTGTTTGGACCCCAGGAAGTGTTTTAATGTGTTTGGACCCCAGGAAGTGTTTTAATGTGTTTGGACCCCAGGAAGTGCTTTAATGTGTTTGGACCCCAGGAAGTGTTTTAATGTGTTTGGACCACAGGAAGTGCTTTAATGTGTTTGGACCCCAGGACGTGACTTAATGTGTTTGGACCCCAGGACGTACCTTAATGTGTTTAGACCCCAGGAAGTGCTTTAATGTGTTTGGACCCCAGGAAGTGCTTTAATGTGTTTGGACCCCAGGAAGTGCTTTAATGTGTTTGGACCCCAGGAAGTGTTTTAATGTGTTTGGACCCCAGGAAGTGCTTTAATGTGGTTGGACCCCAGGAAGTGCTTTAATGTGTTTGGACCCCAGGACGTACCTTAATGTGTTTGGACCCCAGGAAGTGCTTTAATGTGTTTGGACCCCAGAAAGTGTTTTAATGTGTTTGAACCCCAGGACGTGACTTAATGTGTTTGGACCCCAGGATGTACCTTAATGTGTTTGGACCCCAGGAAGTGCTTTAATTTGGACCCCAGGAAGTGCTTTAATGTGTTTGGACCCCAGGAAGTGCTTTAATGTGTTTGGACCCCAGGAAGTGTTTTAATGTGTTTGGACCCCAGGAAGAGTAGCTGCCAAAAGGTAATGGGGATCCAAATATGATTTATTTGACAGGGACCACATACAATTATAACATAGATCTCACAATACATGTCATGCATTATGATAGATGTAGCTAAACAGTTAAGTGACATCTACTGTCCTTTACCTTGTCTTTCCTTATCTTATATGTGTCACTGTGTGAGTGACAGTAGAATAGGTCAGCTGCACCTTGTCACCTCCATTTAAAAGGATCCATCTGCAGTTGCTACATCCATTTTTGGACTTATAAATGATATGAGCTTTAGTTCAACATTTGTACCCCATCAGAACCCAAAATATAAGCTTGTTTTACTCCAGTGTCTGGAGAGAAGTCTTGTCTATAATAAAGCGATGCCCTGCTTTCATAACAGCACTATCAACAAGGCAGGTCCTACAGGCCCTAGTTTATCACACCTGGACTACTGTTCAGTAGTGTGGTCAGGTGCCACAAGGAGGGAATTAGGAAAATTGCAACTGGCTCAGAACAGGGCAGCACGGCTGGCCCTTGAATGTACACAAAGAGCTAACATGAATGATATACAGGTCAGTCTCTCCTGGCTCAAAGTAGAGGAGAGATTGACTACACCACCACTTTTATTTCTGAGAGTGATTGACATGTTGAAAGCACTGAGTTGTCTGTCACACAGCTCAGACACCCATGCATACCCAACAAGACATGCCACCAGAGGTCTCTTCACAGTCCCCAAGTCCAGAACAGACTATGGGCGGTGCACAGTACTACATAGAGCCATGACTACATGGAACTCTATTCCACATCAGGTAACTGATGCAGCAGGAGAATCAGATTTAAAACCGGATAGATATGTGGTAGTATAGTAGGGGCCTGAGGGAACACACTTAATATGTTATAAAATCTGTTGTGAATGTATTTTAATGTTTTTAAAATTGTATAACTGCCTTCATTTTGCTGGACCCCAGGAAGAGTAATGGGGATCCAAAATAAATACAAACACAAATACTATATTAGTCAATGGTTAAAGCTCAGTGTTAAATTAAAATCTTAATACCATCTCTACCATATCTATGCCCATATGTCACCAAACTCGATGAAAATTCGCAAATCAACTGGATTGGAGGTACACAACACACACCTCGCCTCTCGTCATTAGCCGTCCGGCCTTTACCGAGAACCACATACATGGAATTTTTACAGGGTTGTTAGCAATTGAGTTTTAAGAGTATTTATTGCGCCTACTTATCTCAAATTCTAGACGTCAGATTAAAACAAGACTATAGCGTCCGTAAAGGGACCATTGGGATTAAAAAAATACTGGATTGACTAAATTTGTAGGTGCAACACTTTTTATTACATTTATAGATTATCTTTCTGTTCATTAAGAACCAACAATTTGCTACCTTTTTGTAGCATTTCTGAAGATGCTAATATCTTTCTTCAGACAAAATGTATAATACCTAACACCGAGTCGGTTGCTTAGAAACAGCTGCTTGTACCGTGCTGCCAGTCATGAGAAGTCTATCGAACAAACCTAGACTACTGTATATAGCTAACTATATGGTGGTATTCAAGCTGAGGTTAATCAATAAATACAAAACATATATTTTGATTAGCTACGTAGCTAGCTAGCTAACGTGACCTAACATTAGCTTGCTTATACAAAGTCTAGCAGCTAGCAGACTTTGAAAAGTATTTTGATAAAGTACGACTGAAATGTATATATAAATGCCTGGAACAATACCGTGTAGTTTACCAATAAAATGGTCTGACGGTGAAGTGGACATACTCAGTATTCATATCCCGAAATAAATACATTATTGCATTACAATAGATGGTAATAGAAAGTTAGCAAAAATAGGTAAGATCTTGTTACCATGGAAAGGAAAATACCTGTCTATTTGTGGAAAAATCACCCTGATGAACTCTTTAGTCTTTAGTTTACCTGCCGACATGTTTCTAAAAATTATTTTAGAAAAAAATATTTCACTTTATTTGGAAAGGCAATCTAGACTAAATTAAATGGGCATATTTATATTATTAATATGAATTTGGAGGGCAGAAATTATTAAATATTAAAACATTTGACATCTCACTAAAAGCTTCAGTCATACAAAAGGTATTCTTAAATCCAAACTGGTTCTGTAGCAGATTAGTAAGAATGTCTCACCCCGTGTTCAAAAATTGGCCTTTTCCCTTTATTCACATTACAGCTGCTCACTTTCAGTTATTTGAAAATGAAATCATGTCCAAAATATTGATATTTTTAAACAAGCCAAAGAAAGTTGGTTGCAATTTCAATTTTATCCACCAGCAAAGACAGAACAAATAGTACAACGAATATTGTGGTGAAACTCAAATATACTAATTAATAAAAAAATACATTTTTGGGGGATTTTTTTTTTTTAAAGGTATAATCTATGTAAATTATATCATAAATAGGACTGGTGGAGTTATGCAAGACATGCAGCTAACAAAAATATATGGAAATGTCTGCTCTACCCAAAATTAAAACCAACTAATTGCAGCATTACCACAAAAATGGAAGAGGCAAGTAGAAGGGGGAGAAGTCAGGAACTTGTCTGTCGGCATTAAAGACCAAATTTGGTTCAAGAAAATTTTGATGACTAAAAAAGTATACCAGTTTAATTTAAGGACCAAAAAATGAACAACTGTGCCATATACAGTACCAGTCAAAAGTTTGAACACACCAACTAATTCAAAGGTTTTTCTTTATTTTTACTATTTTATACATTGTAGAATAATAGTGAAGACATCAAAACTATTAAATAACACACACGGAATCATGTAGTAACCAAAATAGTGATAAACAAATCAAAATATATTTTATATTTATATTTGAGATTCTTCAAAGTAGCCACCCTTTGCCTTGATGACAGCTTTGCACACTATTGGCATTCTCTCAACCAGCTTCATGAGGTAGTCACCTGGAATGCATTTAAATTAACAGCTGTGCCTTGTCAAATGTTAATTTGTGGAATTTCTTTCCTTCTTAATGCGTTTGAGCCAATCAGTTGTGTTGTGACAAGCTAGGGGTGGTATACAGAAGATAGCCCTATTTGGTAAAAGACCAAGTCCATATTATGGCAAGAACAGCTCAAATAAGCAAAGAGAAACGACAGTCCATCATTACTTTAAGACATGAAGGTCAGTCAATCAGTTAAATTTCAAGAACTTTGAAAGTTTCTTCAGGTCCAGTCGCAAAAACCATCAAGCGCTATGATGAAACTGGCTCTCATGAGGACTGCCACAGGAAAGGAAGACCCAGAGTTACCTCTGCTGCAGAGGATGAGTTCATTAGAGTTACCAGCCTCAGATTGCAGCCCAAATAAATGCTTCACAGAGTTCAAGTAACAGACACATCTCAACATCAACTGTTCAGAGGAGATGGCGTGAATCAGGCCTTCATGGTCAAATTGCTGCAAAGAAACCACTACTTAAGGACACCAATAATAAGAATATATATATATATATATAATATATACAATTGAAGTCGGAAGTTTACATACACCTTAGCCAAATACATTTAAACTCAGTTTTTCACAATTCCTGACATTTAATTCTCGTAAAAATTCCCTGTCTTAGGTCAGTTAGGATCACCACTTTATTTTAAGAATGTGAAATGTCAGAATAATAGTAGAGAGAATGATTTATTTCAGCTTTTATTTATTTCATCACATTCCCAGTGGGTCAGAAGTTTACATGCACTCAATTAGTATTTTGTAGCATTGCCTTTAAATGGTTTAACTTGGGTCAAACGTTTCAGGTAGCCTTCCACAAGCTTCCCACAATAAGTTGGGTGAATTTTGAACCATTCCTCCTGACAGAGCTGGTGTAACTGAGTCAGGTTTGTAGGCCTCCTTGCTTGCACACACTTTTTCAGTTCTACCCACACATTTTCTATAGGATTGAGGTCAGGGCTTTGTGATGGCCACTCCAATACCTTGACTTTGTTGTCCTTAAGCCATTTTGCCACAACTTTGGAAGTATGCTTGGGGTCATTGTCCATTTGGAAGACCCATTTGTGACCAAGCTATAACTTCCTGACTGATGTCTTGAGATGTTGCTTCAATATATCCACATAATTTTCCTGCCTCATGATGCTATTTATTTTGTGCAGTGCACCAGACCCTCCTGCAGCAAAGCACCCCCACAACATGATGCTGCCACCCCCGTGCTTCATTGCTGGGATGTTGTTCTTCGGCTTGCAAGCCTCCCCCTTTTTCTTCCAAACATAACGATGGTCATTATGGCCAAACAGTTCTATATTTGTTTCATCAGACCAGAGGACATTTCTCCAAAAAGTACCATCTTTGTCCCCATGTGCAGTTGCAAACCATAGTCTGGCTTTTTTAATGGCGGTTTTGGAGCAGTGGCTTCTTCCTTGCTGAGCGGCCTTTCAGGTTATGTCGATATAGGACTCATTTTACTGTGGATATAGATACTTTTGTACCTGTTTCCTCCAGTATCTTCACAAGGTCCTTTGTTGTTATTCTGGGATTGATTTGCACTTTTCGAAAACCAAAGTACGTTCATCTCTAGCAAAGAAGCACTGTCAAACAAAGAGGCACTGAGTTTGAAGGTAGGCCTTGAAATACATCCACAGGTACACCTCCAATTGCCTCGAATGATGTCAATCAGCCTATCAGAAGCTTCTAAAGCCATGACATCATTTTCTGGTATTGTCCAAGCTGTTTAAAGGCACAGTCAACTTAGTGTATGTTAACTTCTGACCCACTGGAATTGTGATACAGTGAATTATAAGTGAAATAATCTGTCTGTAAACAATTGTTGGAAAAATGACTTGTGTCATGCACAAAGTAGATGTCCTAACCGACTTGCCAAAACTATAGTTTGTTAACAAGAAATTTGTGGAGTGGTTAAAAAACGAGATTTAATGACTCCAACCTAAGTGTATGTAAACTTCCATCTTCTACTCCATATATATATATGGGGTATACAACCATCCCAGCTCTGCTGAAGAGACCGCCTCATTAGATCATTTATTTTGGCACTGTCCATATGTTGTTTTTGGTCACAGGTCCAGGAATGGCTGAAGAATTGCAACATTTGCCTGGAGCTCACTCTGCAGATAGCACTACTGGGTGATTTGAAAAAAAGTCATAGCCAAATCGATCAATAATATTATAATACTTTTAGCAAAATGTTTTATCTTTAGTTCATCATCTGTATAAACTTTGAGAATCGAAACGCCTCATCTTATTTCAGAACCATTCTCATCCTCGCGCTCCTGTAATCAGCCAGCTACATTGTGTAATCTCATAGTAAATATTCTCTTCAGTTCCCCTTGCTCTTGCCAATTTGCTTTGAGCAGTGATCAGTAGGATTATGAGCTGGGATCTTATCAATAAATAAAATCAATAAAACACATGACATTGTGAGGGTTCGCAAGGAGAGCATGTGTTATGCTGCATTATAAACCGGGTGGTTTGAGCCCTGAATGCTGATTGGGTATGAGAAAACATAATTGTTGTTTTTTATTTCCATAGTTTTTTCCCCAGAAGGTGATTATGCAAAATTATTATACAACATTACAATTAGGCAATACGGGCTGAGGGGGTGTGGTATATGGCCAATATACCACGGCTAGGGGCTGTTCTTAGCCCTGGTATATTGGACATATACCACAAAAACAAAACAAAGGTGCCTTATAGCTATTATAAACTTGTTGCCAACAAAATTAGAACAGTACAAAGTAATGTTTTGCATACCCGTACACATACGTTAATAGCAGGACACTGTAAAGTCCGTTATCTCTCTGAAGAGTATGAATCAGGCTGTTGGAGAAGGTTAACATCCTAAGCAACCTGCCTACACATAGTTTGAAGTACAATACACCAACATAGCTACTGTAGTAGGTCAACGCTGTGTGCTGTATAACCTTGGTAGAGCATGGGTGGAGTAGGCATTGTGGTGCTGTAAAACCTTGGTAGAGCATGGGTGGAGTAGGCATTGTGGTGCTGTAAAACCTTGGTAGAGCATGGGTGGAGTAGCCATTGTGGTGCTGTAAAACCTTGGTAGAGCATGGGTGGAGTAGACATTGTGGTGGTGTAAAACCTTGGTAGAGCATGGGTGGAGTAGACATTGTGGTGCTGTAAAACCTTTGTGGAGCATGGGTGGAGTAGGCATTGTGGTGCTGTAAAACCTTGGTAGAGCATGGGTGGAGTAGGCATTGTGGTGGTGTAAAACCTTGGTAGAGCATGGGTGGAGTAGGCATTGTGGTGCTGTAAAACCTTGGTGGAGCATGGGTGGAGTAGACATTGTGGTGCTGTAAAACCTTGGTAGAGCATGGGTGGAGTAGACATTGTGGTGGTGTAAAACCTTGGTGGAGCATGGGTGGAGTAGGCATTGTGGTGCTGTAAAACCTTGGTAGAGCATGGGTGGAGGAGGCATTGTGGTGGTGTAAACCTTGGTAGAGCATGGGTGGAGTAGGCATTGTGGTACTGTAAAACCTTGGTAGAGCATGGGTGGAGTAGGCATTGTGGTGGTGTAAAACCTTGGTAGAGCATGGGTGGAGTAGACATTGTGATGGTGTAAAACCTTGGTAGAGCATGGGTGGAGTAGGCATTGTGGTGCTGTAAAACCTTGGTAGAGAATGGGTGGAGTAGGCATTGTGGTGCTGTAAAACCTTGGTAGAGCATGGGTGGAGTAGGCATTGTGGTGGTGTAAAACCTTGGTAGAACATGGGTGGAGTAGACATTGTGATGGTGTAAAACCTTGGTAGAGCATGGGTGGAGTAGGCATTGTGGTGGTGTAAAACCTTGGTAGAGCATGGGTGGAGTAGGCATTGTGGTGCTGTAAAACCTTGGTAGAGCATGGGTGGAGTAGGCATTGTGGTGCTGTAAAACCTTGGTAGAGCATGGGTGGAGTAGGCATTGTGGTGCTGTAAAACCTTGGTAGAGCATGGGTGGAGTAGGCATTGTGGTGGTGTAAAACCTTGGTAGAGCATGGGTGGAGGAGGCATTGTGGTGGTGTAAAACCTTGGTAGAGCATGGGTGGAGTAGGCATTGTGGTGCTGTAAAACCTTGGTAGAGCATGGGTGGAGTAGACATTGTGGTGGTGTAAAACCTTGGTAGAGCATGGGTGGAGTAGGCATTGTGGTGGTGTAAAACCTTGGTAGGGCATAGGTGGAGTAGGCATTGTGGTGGTGTAAAACCTTGATAGAGCATGGGTGGAGTAGGCATTGTGGTGGTGTAAAACCTTGGTAGAGCATGGGTGGAGTAGGCATTGTGGTGGTGTAAAACCTTGATAGAGCATGGGTGGAGTAGGCATTGTGGTGGTGTAAAACCTTGGTAGAGCATGGGTGGAGTAGACATTGTGGTGGTGTAAAACCTTGGTAGAGCATGGGTGGAGTAGGCATTGTGGTGGTGTAAAACCTTGGTAGGGCATAGGTGGAGTAGGCATTGTGGTGGTGTAAAACCTTGATAGAGCATGGGTGGAGTAGGCATTGTGGTGGTGTAAAACCTTGGTAGAGCATGGGTGGAGTAGGCATTGTGGTGGTGTAAAACCTTGATAGAGCATGGGTGGAGTAGGCATTGTGGTGGTGTAAAACCTTGGTAGAGCATGGGTGGAGTAGTGATTGTGGTGGTGTAAAACCTTGGTAGAGCATGGGTGGAGTAGGCATTGTGGTGCTGTAAAACCTTGGTAGAGCATGGGTGGAGTAGGCATTGTGGTGGTGTAAAACCTTGGTAGAGCATGGGTGGAGTAGGCATTGTGGTGGTGTAAAACCTTGGTAGAGCATGGGTGGAGTAGGCATTGTGGTGCTGTAAAACCTTGGTAGAGCATGGGTGGAGTAGGCATTGTGGTGCTGTAAAACCTTGGTAGAGCATGGGTGGAGTAGGCATTGTGGTGCTGTAAAACCTTGGTAGAGCATGGGTGGAGTAGGCATTGTGGTGCTGTAAAACCTTGGTAGAGCATGGGTGGAGTAGACATTGTGATGGTGTAAAACCTTGGTAGAGCATGGGTGGAGTAGGCATTGTGGTGGTGTAAAACCTTGGTAGGGCATAGGTGGAGTAGGCATTGTGGTGGTGTAAAACCTTGATAGAGCATGGGTGGAGTAGGCATTGTGGTGGTGTAAAACCTTGGTAGAGCATGGGTGGAGTAGGCATTGTGGTGGTGTAAAACCTTGATAGAGCATGGGTGGAGTAGGCATTGTGGTGGTGTAAAACCTTGGTAGAGCATGGGTGGAGTAGACATTGTGGTGGTGTAAAACCTTGGTAGAGCATGGGTGGAGTAGGCATTGTGGTGGTGTAAAACCTTGGTAGGGCATAGGTGGAGTAGGCATTGTGGTGGTGTAAAACCTTGATAGAGCATGGGTGGAGTAGGCATTGTGGTGGTGTAAAACCTTGGTAGAGCATGGGTGGAGTAGGCATTGTGGTGGTGTAAAACCTTGATAGAGCATGGGTGGAGTAGGCATTGTGGTGGTGTAAAACCTTGGTAGAGCATGGGTGGAGTAGTGATTGTGGTGGTGTAAAACCTTGGTAGAGCATGGGTGGAGTAGGCATTGTGGTGCTGTAAAACCTTGGTAGAGCATGGGTGGAGTAGGCATTGTGGTGGTGTAAAACCTTGGTAGAGCATGGGTGGAGTAGGCATTGTGGTGCTGTAAAACCTTGGTAGAGCATGGGTGGAGTAGGCATTGTGGTGCTGTAAAACCTTGGTAGAGCATGGGTGGAGTAGGCATTGTGGTGCTGTAAAACCTTGGTAGAGCATGGGTGGAGTAGGCATTGTGGTGCTGTAAAACCTTGGTAGAGCATGGGTGGAATAGGCATTGTGGTGCTGTAAAACCTTGGTAGAGCATGGGTGGAGTAGACATTGTGATGGTGTAAAACCTTGGTAGAGCATGGGTGGAGTAGGCATTGTGGTGATGTAAAACCTTGGTAGAGCATGGGTGGAGTAGGCATTGTGGTACTGTAAAACCTTGGTAGAGCATGGGTGGAGTAGGCATTGTGGTGGTGTAAAACCTTGGTAGAGCATGGGTGGAGTAGACATTGTGATGGTGTAAAACCTTGGTAGAGCATGGGTGGAGTAGGCATTGTGGTGCTGTAAAACCTTGGTAGAGAATGGGTGGAGTAGGCATTGTGGTGCTGTAAAACCTTGGTAGAGCATGGGTGGAGTAGGCATTGTGGTGGTGTAAAACCTTGGTAGAACATGGGTGGAGTAGACATTGTGATGGTGTAAAACCTTGGTAGAGCATGGGTGGAGTAGGCATTGTGGTGGTGTAAAACCTTGGTAGAGCATGGGTGGAGTAGGCATTGTGGTGCTGTAAAACCTTGGTAGAGCATGGGTGGAGTAGGCATTGTGGTGCTGTAAAACCTTGGTAGAGCATGGGTGGAGTAGGCATTGTGGTGCTGTAAAACCTTGGTAGAGCATGGGTGGAGTAGGCATTGTGGTGGTGTAAAACCTTGGTAGAGCATGGGTGGAGTAGGCATTGTGGTGGTGTAAAACCTTGGTAGAGCATGGGTGGAGTAGACATTGTGATGGTGTAAAACCTTGGTAGAGCATGGGTGGAGTAGGCATTGTGGTTGTGTAAAACCTTGGTGGTGCATGGGTGGAGTAGGCATTGTGGTGCTGTAAAACCTTGGTAGAGCATGGGTGGAGGAGGCATTGTGGTGGTGTAAAACCTTGGTAGAGCATGGGTGGAGTAGGCATTGTGGTGCTGTAAAACCTTGGTAGAGCATGGGTGGAGTAGACATTGTGGTGGTGTAAAACCTTGGTAGAGCATGGGTGGAGTAGGCATTGTGGTGGTGTAAAACCTTGGTAGGGCATAGGTGGAGTAGGCATTGTGGTGGTGTAAAACCTTGATAGAGCATGGGTGGAGTAGGCATTGTGGTGGTGTAAAACCTTGGTAGAGCATGGGTGGAGTAGGCATTGTGGTGGTGTAAAACCTTGATAGAGCATGGGTGGAGTAGGCATTGTGGTGGTGTAAAACCTTGGTAGAGCATGGGTGGAGTAGGCATTGTGGTGGTGTAAAACCTTGGTAGAGCATGGGTGGAGTAGGCATTGTGGTGGTGTAAAACCTTGGTAGAGCATGGGTGGAGTAGGCATTGTGGTGGTGTAAAACCTTGGTAGAGCATGGGTGGAGTAGGCATTGTGGTGCTGTAAAACCTTGGTAGAGCATGGGTGGAGTAGGCATTGTGGTGCTGTAAAACCTTGGTAGAGCATGGGTGGAGTAGGCATTGTGGTGCTGTAAAACCTTGGTAGAGCATGGGTGGAGTAGGCATTGTGGTGCTGTAAAACCTTGGTAGAGCATGGGTGGAGTAGACATTGTGATGGTGTAAAACCTTGGTAGAGCATGGGTGGAGTAGGCATTGTGGTGATGTAAAACCTTGGTAGAGCATGGGTGGAGTAGGCATTGTGGTACTGTAAAACCTTGGTAGAGCATGGGTGGAGTAGGCATTGTGGTGGTGTAAAACCTTGGTAGAGCATGGGTGGAGTAGACATTGTGATGGTGTAAAACCTTGGTAGAGCATGGGTGGAGTAGGCATTGTGGTGCTGTAAAACCTTGGTAGAGCATGGGTGGAGTAGGCATTGTGGTGCTGTAAAACCTTGGTAGAGCATGGGTGGAGTAGGCATTGTGGTGGTGTAAAACCTTGGTAGAGCATGGGTGGAGTAGACATTGTGATGGTGTAAAACCTTGGTAGAGCATGGGTGGAGTAGGCATTGTGGTGGAGTAAAACCTTGGTAGAGCATGGGTGGAGTAGGCATTGTGGTGCTGTAAAACCTTGGTAGAGCATGGGTGGAGTAGGCATTGTGGTGCTGTAAAACCTTGGTAGAGCATGGGTGGAGTAGGCATTGTGGTGGTGTAAAACCTTGGTAGAGCATGGGTGGAGTAGACATTGTGATGGTGTAAAACCTTGGTAGAGCATGGGTGGAGTAGGCATTGTGGTGCTGTAAAACCTTGGTAGAGCATGGGTGGAGTAGGCATTGTGGTGCTGTAAAACCTTGGTAGAGCATGGGTGGAGTAGGCATTGTGGTGGTGTAAAACCTTGGTAGAGCATGGGTGGAGTAGACATTGTGATGGTGTAAAACCTTGGTAGAGCATGGGTGGAGTAGGCATTGTGGTGCTGTAAAACCTTGGTAGAGCATGGGTGGAGTAGGCATTGTGGTGGTGTAAAACCTTGGTAGAGCATGGGTGGAGTAGACATTGTGATGGTGTAAAACCTTGGTAGAGCATGGGTGGAGTAGGCATTGTGGTGCTGTAAAACCTTGGTAGAGCATGGGTGGAGTAGGCATTGTGGTGGTGTAAAACCTTGGTAGAGCATGGGTGGAGTAGGCATTGTGGTGGTGTAAAACCTTGGTAGAGCATGGGTGGAGTAGACATTGTGATGGTGTAAAACCTTGGTAGAGCATGGGTGGAGTAGGCATTGTGGTGGTGTAAAACCTTGGTAGAGCATGGGTGGAGTAGGCATTGTGGTGCTGTAAAACCTTGGTAGAGCATGGGTGGAGTAGGCATTGTGGTGCTGTAAAACCTTGGTAGAGCATGGGTGGAGTAGGCATTGTGGTGCTGTAAAACCTTGGTAGAGCATGGGTGGAGTAGGCATTGTGGTGGTGTAAAACCTTGGTAGAGCATGGGTGGAGTAGACATTGTGATGGTGTAAAACCTTGGTAGAGCATGGGTGGAGTAGGCATTGTGGTGCTGTAAAACCTTGGTAGAGCATGGGTGGAGTAGGCATTGTGGTGCTGTAAAACCTTGGTAGAGCATGGGTGGAGTAGGCATTGTGGTGGTGTAAAACCTTGGTAGAGCATGGGTGGAGGAGACATTGTGATGGTGTAAAACCTTGGTAGAGCATGGGTGGAGTAGGCATTGTGGTGGTGTAAAACCTTGGTAGAGCATGGGTGGAGTAGGCATTGTGGTGCTGTAAAACCTTGGTAGAGCATGGGTGGAGTAGGCATTGTGGTGCTGTAAAACCTTGGTAGAGCATGGGTGGAGTAGGCATTGTGGTGCTGTAAAACCTTGGTAGAGCATGGGTGGAGTAGGCATTGTGGTGGTGTAAAACCTTGGTAGAGCATGGGTGGAGTAGACATTGTGATGGTGTAAAACCTTGGTAGAGCATGGGTGGAGTAGGCATTGTGGTGCTGTAAAACCTTGGTAGAGCATGGGTGGAGTAGGCATTGTGGTGCTGTAAAACCTTGGTAGAGCATGGGTGGAGTAGGCATTGTGGTGGTGTAAAACCTTGGTAGAGCATGGGTGGAGTAGACATTGTGATGGTGTAAAACCTTGGTA
>NC_092107.1:42351484-42366484 GCF_045679555.1 Salvelinus alpinus
TTGGTAGAGCATGGGTGGAGTAGGCATTGTGGTGGTGTAAAACCTTGGTAGAGCATGGGTGGAGTAGGCATTGTGGTGCTGTAAAACCTTGGTAGAGCATGGGTGGAGTAGGCATTGTGGTGCTGTAAAACCTTGGTAGAGCATGGGTGGAGTAGGCATTGTGGTGCTGTAAAACCTTGGTAGAGCATGGGTGGAGTAGGCATTGTGGTGGTGTAAAACCTTGGTAGAGCATGGGTGGAGTAGGCATTGTGGTGGTGTAAAACCTTGGTAGAGCATGGGTGGAGTAGACATTGTGATGGTGTAAAACCTTGGTAGAGCATGGGTGGAGTAGGCATTGTGGTTGTGTAAAACCTTGGTGGTGCATGGGTGGAGTAGGCATTGTGGTGCTGTAAAACCTTGGTAGAGCATGGGTGGAGGAGGCATTGTGGTGGTGTAAAACCTTGGTAGAGCATGGGTGGAGTAGGCATTGTGGTGCTGTAAAACCTTGGTAGAGCATGGGTGGAGTAGACATTGTGGTGGTGTAAAACCTTGGTAGAGCATGGGTGGAGTAGGCATTGTGGTGGTGTAAAACCTTGGTAGGGCATAGGTGGAGTAGGCATTGTGGTGGTGTAAAACCTTGATAGAGCATGGGTGGAGTAGGCATTGTGGTGGTGTAAAACCTTGGTAGAGCATGGGTGGAGTAGGCATTGTGGTGGTGTAAAACCTTGATAGAGCATGGGTGGAGTAGGCATTGTGGTGGTGTAAAACCTTGGTAGAGCATGGGTGGAGTAGGCATTGTGGTGGTGTAAAACCTTGGTAGAGCATGGGTGGAGTAGGCATTGTGGTGGTGTAAAACCTTGGTAGAGCATGGGTGGAGTAGGCATTGTGGTGGTGTAAAACCTTGGTAGAGCATGGGTGGAGTAGGCATTGTGGTGCTGTAAAACCTTGGTAGAGCATGGGTGGAGTAGGCATTGTGGTGCTGTAAAACCTTGGTAGAGCATGGGTGGAGTAGGCATTGTGGTGCTGTAAAACCTTGGTAGAGCATGGGTGGAGTAGGCATTGTGGTGCTGTAAAACCTTGGTAGAGCATGGGTGGAGTAGACATTGTGATGGTGTAAAACCTTGGTAGAGCATGGGTGGAGTAGGCATTGTGGTGATGTAAAACCTTGGTAGAGCATGGGTGGAGTAGGCATTGTGGTACTGTAAAACCTTGGTAGAGCATGGGTGGAGTAGGCATTGTGGTGGTGTAAAACCTTGGTAGAGCATGGGTGGAGTAGACATTGTGATGGTGTAAAACCTTGGTAGAGCATGGGTGGAGTAGGCATTGTGGTGCTGTAAAACCTTGGTAGAGCATGGGTGGAGTAGGCATTGTGGTGCTGTAAAACCTTGGTAGAGCATGGGTGGAGTAGGCATTGTGGTGGTGTAAAACCTTGGTAGAGCATGGGTGGAGTAGACATTGTGATGGTGTAAAACCTTGGTAGAGCATGGGTGGAGTAGGCATTGTGGTGGAGTAAAACCTTGGTAGAGCATGGGTGGAGTAGGCATTGTGGTGCTGTAAAACCTTGGTAGAGCATGGGTGGAGTAGGCATTGTGGTGCTGTAAAACCTTGGTAGAGCATGGGTGGAGTAGGCATTGTGGTGGTGTAAAACCTTGGTAGAGCATGGGTGGAGTAGACATTGTGATGGTGTAAAACCTTGGTAGAGCATGGGTGGAGTAGGCATTGTGGTGCTGTAAAACCTTGGTAGAGCATGGGTGGAGTAGGCATTGTGGTGGTGTAAAACCTTGGTAGAGCATGGGTGGAGTAGGCATTGTGGTGGTGTAAAACCTTGGTAGAGCATGGGTGGAGTAGACATTGTGATGGTGTAAAACCTTGGTAGAGCATGGGTGGAGTAGGCATTGTGGTGGTGTAAAACCTTGGTAGAGCATGGGTGGAGTAGGCATTGTGGTTCTGTAAAACCTTGGTAGAGCATGGGTGGAGTAGGCATTGTGGTGCTGTAAAACCTTGGTAGAGCATGGGTGGAGTAGGCATTGTGGTGCTGTAAAACCTTGGTAGAGCATGGGTGGAGTAGGCATTGTGGTGGTGTAAAACCTTGGTAGAGCATGGGTGGAGTAGACATTGTGATGGTGTAAAACCTTGGTAGAGCATGGGTGGAGTAGGCATTGTGGTGCTGTAAAACCTTGGTAGAGCATGGGTGGAGTAGGCATTGTGGTGCTGTAAAACCTTGGTAGAGCATGGGTGGAGTAGGCATTGTGGTGGTGTAAAACCTTGGTAGAGCATGGGTGGAGGAGACATTGTGATGGTGTAAAACCTTGGTAGAGCATGGGTGGAGTAGGCATTGTGGTGGTGTAAAACCTTGGTAGAGCATGGGTGGAGTAGGCATTGTGGTGCTGTAAAACCTTGGTAGAGCATGGGTGGAGTAGGCATTGTGGTGCTGTAAAACCTTGGTAGAGCATGGGTGGAGTAGGCATTGTGGTGCTGTAAAACCTTGGTAGAGCATGGGTGGAGTAGGCATTGTGGTGGTGTAAAACCTTGGTAGAGCATGGGTGGAGTAGACATTGTGATGGTGTAAAACCTTGGTAGAGCATGGGTGGAGTAGGCATTGTGGTGCTGTAAAACCTTGGTAGAGCATGGGTGGAGTAGGCATTGTGGTGGTGTAAAACCTTGGTAGAGCATGGGTGGAGTAGGCATTGTGGTGCTGTAAAACCTTGGTAGAGCATGGGTGGAGTAGGCATGGTGGTGGTGTAAAACCTTGGTAGAGCATGGGTGGAGTAGGCATGGTGGTGCTGTAAACCCTTGGTAGAGCATGGGTGGAGTAGGCATGGTGGTGGTGTAAAACCTTGGTAGAGCATGGGTGGAGTAGGCATGGTGGTGCTGTAAACCCTTGGTAGAGCATGGGTGGAGTAGGCATGGTGGTGGTGTAAAACCTTGGTAGAGCATGGGTGGAGTAGGCATTGTGGTGTTTTCCGGTTTCAGACCGATGCCTCTTCTCACCTAAAACATATATTTGTGTTTTCATAACATGGTTTAGTGTGATTTTTCCTGTGTTTCCTGTCTTTCTACTGGGAGAGATACATTCACTGTAATCAAACACCTACATAGAAAAACGGTTTATTTTAATGTGCCTCGGTGCTGCTGCAGTGCAGTAAGGTAACGTTCCAATTGGCACCTTATTCCATATGTACTGTATAGTGCACCATGGGCTCTGGTCTTAAGCATTATAAAGTGGAAAAGGGTGTAATTTGGGACTCAACATGACAGTGTTCCTCCAGAGAGTGCATACCTGCTGCTACAGCTCTACGGATGCGTCCCATTCAGACTAGGGTTGAGTTACTCACAGCCTCATAGTAGAAAGAGGAGGAGGAGAATTCACTGCTTCACAGAGAGGAGCTGGGACGACGAGGAGGAGAAGAGGCACTTGTCATCTCCCGTCTGGATTACTGCAACTCGCTGTTGGCTGGGCTCCCTGCCTGTGCCATTAAACCCCTACAACTCATCCAGAACGCCGCAGCCCGTCTGGTGTTCAACTTTCCCAAGTTCTCTCACGTCACCCCGCTCCTCCGCTCTCTCCACTGGCTTCCAGTTGAAGCTCGCATCCGCTACAAGACCATGGTGCTTGCCTACGGAGCTGTGAGGGGAACGGCACCTCCGTACCTTCAGGCTCTGATCAGGCCCTACACCCAAACAAGGGCACTGCGTTCATCCACCTCTGGCCTGCTCGCCTCCCTACCTCTGAGGAAGTACAGTTCCCGCTCAGCCCAGTCAAAACTGTTCGCTGCTCTGGCACCCCAATGGTGGAACAAACTCCCTCACAACGCCAGGTCAGCGGAGTCAATCACCACCTTCCGGAGACACCTGAAACCCCACCTCTTTAAGGAATACCTAGGATAGGATAAAGTAATCCTTCTAACCCCCCCCCCCTTAAAAGAGTTAGATGCACTATTGTAAAGTGGTTGTTCCACTGGATATCATAAGGTGAATGCACCAATTTGTAAGTCGCTCTGGATAAGAGCGTCTGCTAAATGACTTAAATGTAAATGTATTTGGGGAGTTTCTCCCATTCTTCTCTGCAGATCCTCTCAAGCTCTGTCAGGTTGGATGGGGAGTGTCGCTGCACAGCTATTTTCAGGTCTCTCCAGAGATGTTAGATCAGGTTCAAGTCCTGGCTCTGGCTGGGCCACTCAAGGACATTTAGAGACTTGTCCCGAAGCCACTCCTGTGTTGTCTTGGCTTAGGGTCGTTGTCACCACCATGCTTCACCTTAGGGTCGTTGTCACCACCATGCTTCACCTTAGGGTCGTTGTCACCACCATGCTTCACCTTAGGGTCGTTGTCACCACCATGCTTCACCTTAGGGATGGTGCCAGGTTTCCTCTTGGCTTAGGGTCGTTGTCACCACCATGCTTCACCTTAGCGATGGTGCCAGGTTTCCTCTTGGCTTAGGGTCGTTGTCACCACCATGCTTCACCTTAGCGATGGTGCCAGGTTTCCTCTTGGCTTAGGGTCGTTGTCACCACCATGCTTCACCTTAGGGTCGTTGTCACCACCATGCTTCACCTTAGGGTCGTTGTCACCACCATGCTTCACCTTAGCGATGGTGCCAGGTTTCCTCTTGGCTTAGGGTCGTTGTCACCACCATGCTTCACCTTAGGGATGGTGCCAGGTTTCCTCTTGGCTTAGGGTCGTTGTCACCACCATGCTTCACCTTAGGGTCGTTGTCACCACCATGCTTCACCTTAGGGATGGTGCCAGGTTTCCTCTTGGCTTAGGGTCGTTGTCACCACCATGCTTCACCTTAGGGATGGTGCCAGGTTTCCTCTTGGCTTAGGGTCGTTGTCACCACCATGCTTCACCTTAGGGTCGTTGTCACCACCATGCTTCACCTTAGGGATGGTGCCAGGTTTCCTCTTGGCTTAGGGTCGTTGTCACCACCATGCTTCACCTTAGGGTCGTTGTCACCACCATGCTTCACCTTAGGGATGGTGCCAGGTTTCCTCTTGGCTTAGGGTCGTTGTCACCACCATGCTTCACCTTAGGGTCGTTGTCACCACCATGCTTCACCTTAGGGTCGTTGTCACCACCATGCTTCACCTTAGGGTCGTTGTCACCACCATGCTTCACCTTAGGGTCGTTGTCACCACCATGCTTCACCTTAGGGTCGTTGTCACCACCATGCTTCACCTTAGGGTCGTTGTCACCACCATGCTTCACCTTAGCGATGGTGCCAGGTTTCCTCTTGGCTTAGGGTCGTTGTCACCACCATGCTTCACCTTAGGGTCGTTGTCACCACCATGCTTCACCTTAGGGTCGTTGTCACCACCATGCTTCACCTTAGGGATGGTGCCAGGTTTCCTCTTGGCTTAGGGTCGTTGTCACCACCATGCTTCACCTTAGGGTCGTTGTCACCACCATGCTTCACCTTAGGGTCGTTGTCACCACCATGCTTCACCTTAGGGTCGTTGTCACCACCATGCTTCACCTTAGGGTCGTTGTCACCACCATGCTTCACCTTAGGGTCGTTGTCACCACCATGCTTCACCTTAGGGATGGTGCCAGGTTTCCTCTTGGCTTAGGGTCGTTGTCACCACCATGCTTCACCTTAGGGTCGTTGTCACCACCATGCTTCACCTTAGGGTCGTTGTCACCACCATGCTTCACCTTAGGGTCGTTGTCACCACCATGCTTCACCTTAGGGTCGTTGTCACCACCATGCTTCACCTTAGGGATGGTGCCAGGTTTCCTCTTGGCTTAGGGTCGTTGTCACCACCATGCTTCACCTTAGGGTCGTTGTCACCACCATGCTTCACCTTAGGGTCGTTGTCACCACCATGCTTCACCTTAGGGATGGTGCCAGGTTTCCTCTTGGCTTAGGGTCGTTGTCACCACCATGCTTCACCTTAGGGTCGTTGTCACCACCATGCTTCACCTTAGGGTCGTTGTCACCACCATGCTTCACCTTAGGGATGGTGCCAGGTTTCCTCTTGGCTTAGGGTCGTTGTCACCACCATGCTTCACCTTAGGGTCGTTGTCACCACCATGCTTCACCTTAGGGTCGTTGTCACCACCATGCTTCACCTTAGGGTCGTTGTCACCACCATGCTTCACCTTAGGGTCGTTGTCACCACCATGCTTCACCTTAGGGTCGTTGTCACCACCATGCTTCACCTTAGGGATGGTGCCAGGTTTCCTCTTGGCTTAGGGTCGTTGTCACCACCATGCTTCACCTTAGGGTCGTTGTCACCACCATGCTTCACCTTAGGGTCGTTGTCACCACCATGCTTCACCTTAGGGTCGTTGTCACCACCATGCTTCACCTTAGGGTCGTTGTCACCACCATGCTTCACCTTAGGGTCGTTGTCACCACCATGCTTCACCTTAGGGATGGTGCCAGGTTTCCTCTTGGCTTAGGGTCGTTGTCACCACCATGCTTCACCTTAGGGTCGTTGTCACCACCATGCTTCACCTTAGGGTCGTTGTCACCACCATGCTTCACCTTAGGGATGGTGCCAGGTTTCCTCTTGGCTTAGGGTCGTTGTCACCACCATGCTTCACCTTAGGGTCGTTGTCACCACCATGCTTCACCTTAGGGATGGTGCCAGGTTTCCTCTTGGCTTAGGGTCGTTGTCACCACCATGCTTCACCTTAGGGTCGTTGTCACCACCATGCTTCACCTTAGGGTCGTTGTCACCACCATGCTTCACCTTAGGGTCGTTGTCACCACCATGCTTCACCTTAGGGTCGTTGTCACCACCATGCTTCACCTTAGGGTCGTTGTCACCACCATGCTTCACCTTAGGGATGGTGCCAGGTTTCCTCTTGGCTTAGGGTCGTTGTCACCACCATGCTTCACCTTAGGGTCGTTGTCACCACCATGCTTCACCTTAGGGTCGTTGTCACCACCATGCTTCACCTTAGGGTCGTTGTCACCACCATGCTTCACCTTAGGGTCGTTGTCACCACCATGCTTCACCTTAGGGTCGTTGTCACCACCATGCTTCACCTTAGGGATGGTGCCAGGTTTCCTCTTGGCTTAGGGTCGTTGTCACCACCATGCTTCACCTTAGGGTCGTTGTCACCACCATGCTTCACCTTAGGGTCGTTGTCACCACCATGCTTCACCTTAGGGATGGTGCCAAGTTTCCTCTTGGCTTAGGGTCGTTGTCACCACCATGCTTCACCTTAGGGTCGTTGTCACCACCATGCTTCACCTTAGGGTCGTTGTCACCACCATGCTTCACCTTAGGGTCGTTGTCACCACCATGCTTCACCTTAGGGTCGTTGTCACCACCATGCTTCACCTTAGGGTCGTTGTCACCACCATGCTTCACCTTAGGGTCGTTGTCACCACCATGCTTCACCTTAGGGATGGTGCCAGGTTTCCTCCAGACGTGACGCTTTGTATTTAATCCATATTAGAATAAGGCTGTAACGTAACAAAATGTGGAAAAAGTAAAGGGGTCTGAATACTTTCCGAATGCACTATAGATATATATATATATATAATAGTATGTGGACCCCCCTTCAAAATAAATAAATCATTTTAATAATAAATAAATAAATATATTTAATGAATTAATGATACTATATAATTACCGAGTCAGCATCATGCATGGCTATAAGGCTTTCAGTCTTCACACCCTTTGACTTTTTCCAGTTTGTTCTGTTACAGCCTGAATTTAAAATTGATATATTTAGATGTTTGGGTCACTGGTCTACAAACAATACCGCATAATGTCAAAGTGGAATTATGTTTTTAGAAATGTTTACAAATTAATTAAAAATTAACGACCAAAATGTATTGAGTCAATAAGTATTCAACCACTTTATTATGGAAAGCCTAAATATGTTCAGGAGTAAACATTTGATAAATAAGTCACATAATAAGTTTCATGGACTCATTCTGTAAGCATTAATAGTGTGTAGTGTTTCATATTTTCAAGCATAGTGGTGGCTGCATCATGTTATGGGTATGCTTGTAATTAAGGACTGGGAGGTTTTCCTAGAGGAAAACCTGGTTCAGTCATCTTTCCACTAACGTTAGCTGGCTGGTTCGTTATCTAACGTTATCTGGCTGGCTCGTTATCTAACGTTATCTGGCTGGTTCGTTATCTAACGTTAGCTGGCTGGTTCGTTATCTAACGTTATCTGGCTGGCTCGTTATCTAACGTTAGCTGGCTGGTTCGTTATCTAACGTTAGCTGGCTGGTTCGTTATCTAACGTTATCTGGCTGGCTCGTTATCTAACGTTAGCTGGCTGGTTCGTTAGCTAACGTTAGCTGGCTGGTTCGTTATCTATCGTTAGCTGACTGGCTCGTTATCTAACGTTAGCTGGCTGTCTCGTTATCTAACGTTAGCTGGCTGGTTCGTTAGCTAACGTTAGCTGACTGGTTCGTTATCTAACGTTAGCTGACTGGTTCGTTATCTAACGTTAGCTGACTGGTTCGTTATCTAACGTTAGCTGGCTGGTTCGTTATCTAACGTTAGCTGACTGGTTCGTTATCTAACGTTAGCTGACTGGTTCGTTATCTAACGTTAGCTGACTGGTTCGTTATCTAACGTTAGCTGACTGGTTCGTTATCTAACGTTAGCTGACTGGTTCGTTATCTAACGTTAGCTGGCTGGTTCGTTAGCTAACGTTAGCTGGCTGGTTCGTTAGCTAACGTTAGCTGGCTGGTTCGTTATCTAACGTTAGCTGGCTGGTTCGTTATCTAACGTTAGCTGGCTGGTTCGTTATCTAACGTTAGCTGGCTGGCTCGTTATCTAACGTTAGCTGGCTGGCTCGTTATCTAACGTTAGCTGGCTGGTTCGTTATCTAATGTTAGCTGGCTGGTTCGTTATCTAACGTTAGCTGGCTGGTTCGTTATCTAACGTTAGCTGGCTGGTTCGTTAACTAACGTTAGCTGGCTGGCTCGTTATCTAACGTTAGCTGGCTGGTTCGTTATCTAACGTTAGCTGGCTGGTTCGTTATCTAACGTTAGCTGGCTGGTTCGTTATCTAACGTTAGCTGGCTGGTTCGTTAACTAACGTTAGCTGGCTGGCTCGTTATCTAACGTTAGCTGGCTGGCTCGTTATCTAACGTTAGCTGGCTGGCTCGTTATCTAACGTTAGCTGGCTGGCTCGTTATCTAACGTTAGCTGACTGGTTCGTTATCTAATGTTAGCTGGCTGGTTCGTTATCTAACGTTAGCTGGCTGGTTCGTTAACTAACGTTAGCTGGCTGGCTCGTTATCTAACGTTAGCTGGCTGGCTCGTTATCTAACGTTAGCTGGCTGGCTCGTTATCTGACGTTAGCTGGCTGGTTCGTTAACTAACGTTAGCTGACTGGCTCGTTAGCTAACGTTATGTGACGTGTGTACAACACCCGTTGAATATGGCTGGTGTCAGTAAACGTCTGCAAAAAAAACATAATGAAATTGTTGCCAGCAGTGCTGGTTAGGCTGGTTATCCGGAGGTAAACAAATCATTGGCTAGAGTGTCAAGTGTCCGAGAGCGAAAGGAGATGGCTGGGGCTAAAGCTTAAGGGGGTGTGAACGATGCTGATTGGGTGGAGACAAAGAGGAGCTCTTCACTATTTCTCATTGTTCCTAAACTGCAGTGTCTGATATACCATTTTCTAGCTCTGAGTCTCTGCTTTTATCCAATGTGTCTGATATACCATTTTCTAGCTCTGAGTCTCTGCTTTTATCCAATGTGTCTGATATACCATTTTCTAGCTCTGAGTCTCTGCTTTTATCCAATGTGTCTGATATACCATTTTCTAGCTCTGAGTCTCTGCTTTTATCCAATGTGTCTGATATACCATTTTCTAGCTCTGAGTCTCTGCTTTTATCCAATGTGTCTGATATACCATTTTCTAGCTCTGAGTCTCTGCTTTTATCCAATGTGTCTGATATACCATTTTCTAGCTCTGAGTCTCTGCTTTTATCCAATGTAAAAAACACCATTTCACATTTTGCCACATAAGACCCGAATCCAGGTGGTGAGTCACATAGATATTGTATATCTGGTTCTAGTCTCAGTGAACCCACTCTGGACCAGGTACCAGCAGTTACGTCACGGTCGAATAGTGAAGTAGGTGGTGTGTGTTTGTGTAGGAGGAGGGGGTATGTTGCCTCATCCATCTCAAGCATGGAGTGATCTCATGAAGCCATAGAATCCAGCACTACACCAACAAACAGCTGGCTGAGGGAGGCGTTAAACACACAGACTTTATTTCCTATCAGTTGATTTCCTGATGACTTTCTACTTGTGCACTACTTTTGACCAGAGCCCTTTGAGCCCTGATCTCATTCCTTTATAGGGAATAGGGTATCGTTTGGGACTCAATCTAGTTTTCTTCTGGTTTCTTTGTCAGCATTGTTAGAGCTGGATCCTGGAACAGAAAGAACACATCATAGACAGGACAGACAGACAGAACACATCATAGACAGGACAGACAGACAGAACACATCATAGACAGGACAGACAGAACACATCATAGACAGGACAGACAGAACACATCATAGACAGGACAGACAGACAGAACACATCATAGACAGGACAGACAGAACACATCATAGACAGGACAGACAGACAGAACACATCATAGACAGGACAGACAGACACATCATAGACAGGACAGACAGACAGAACACATCATAGACAGGACAGACAGAACACATCATAGACAGGACAGACAGACACATCATAGACAGGACAGACAGACAGAACACATCATAGACAGGACAGACAGACAGAACACATCATAGACAGGACAGACAGACAGAACACATCATAGACAGGACAGACAGACAGAACCCAGCGTAGACATTATAACACCAAGGCCTTTCTGTATGCCTGTAACCTGGGCTTGTTTGAGCCAGTTCGGCTCATAGGGCAGGAGCGTATCTCCTCTTTCCTGAGGCAGCTTGGTGTACAAGCACACGCTAGTCTATCACAGGACCTTACTGTAGCTCCTTAATGCTGAGTGTCAAGCAGAGACGTATCACGTTTTTAGTCTTTGGTATGACTCGGATTGAACTCACAACCCTCCAATCTCAGGGCGGACACTGTAAACACAAGGGCACTGAGTTTCTGCATGCCAACAACCTCTTAAAAAAATACAGTGCTCCTGTTTGCTGTTCGTACACGCACGCACACGCACACACACACACACACACACACACACACACACACACACACACACACACACACACACACACACACACACACACACACACACACACACACACACACACACTGCACATATATACCCATTTGGCTTGCCAAGTTTTAGAGTTGTACTGTACTGTAAATCAACTTAAAGGATTGCGCTTCCTTTCCTAATTCATGGCGAAATGATTTGCAAGGGGAAGAAAGGGCCTAAATGTAGAGGAGGAAACTTTACATGTTGTGCTATGCAGGGGATGGAGGGAGCTGACAGAGGAGAGCAGAGAGGAGAGGAGAGAGAGGAGAGCAGAGCAGAAAGAGCAGAGCAGAGAGGAGGAGAGCAGAGAGAGCAGAGCAGACAGAGGAGAGCAGACAGAGGAGAGCAGACAGAGGAGAGCAGAGAGAGGAGAGCAGAGAGAGGAGAGCAGAGAGAGGAGAGAGAGGAGAGCAGAGAGAGGAGAGCAGACAGAGGAGAGCAGAGAGAGGAGAGCAGAGAGAGGAGAGCAGAGAGAGGAGAGCAGAGAGAGGAGAGCAGAGAGAGGAGAGCAGAGAGAGGAGAGCAGAGAGAGGAGAGCAGAGAGAGGAGAGCAGAGAGAGGAGAGCAGACAGGAGAGCAGACACAGGAGAGCAGACAGAGGAGAGCAGACAGAGGAGAGCAGAGAGAGGAGAGCAGAGAGAGGAGAGCAGAGAGAGGAGAGCAGAGAGAGGAGAACAGAGAGAGGAGAGCAGACAGAGGAGAGAGGGAGAGGAGAGCAGAGAGAGGAGAGAGGGAGAGGAGAGCAGAGAGAGGAGAGCAGACAGAGGAGAGCAGAGAGAGGAGAGAGGGAGAGGAGAGCAGAGAGAGGAGAGCAGACAGAGGAGAGCAGAGAGAGGAGAACAGAGAGAGGAGAGCAGACAGAGGAGAGCAGAGAGAGGAGAGCAGACAGAGGAGAGGAGAGAGGGAGAGGAGAGCAGAGAGAGGAGAGCAGACAGAGGAGAGCAGAGAGAGGAGAGCAGAGAGAGGAGAGCAGACAGAGGAGAGCAGAGCAGAGAGAGGAGAGCAGAGAGAGGAGAGCAGACAGAGGAGAGCAGAGAGAGGAGAGCAGAGAGAGGAGAGCAGAGAGAGGAGAGCAGACAGAGGAGAGGAGAGCAGACAGAGGAGAGCAGAGAGAGGAGAGAGGAGGAGGACCATGATGTTTTGAATGAGGCCTGTGTTCCAGTGTGTGTGTGTGTTCCAGTGTGTGTGTGTCTTCCAGTGTGTGTGTGTGTGTGTGTGTGTGTGTGTGTGTGTGTGTGTGTGTGTGTGTGTGTGTGTGTGTGTGTGTGTGTGTTCCAGTGTGTGTGTGTGTGTGTGTGTGTGTGTGTGTGTGTGTTCCAGTGTGTGTGTGTGTTCCAGTGTATGTGTGTTCCAGTGTGTTCCAGTGTGTGTGTGTGTTCCAGTGTGTGTGTTTGTTCCAGTGTGTGTGTGTGTGTTCCAGTGTGTGTGTGTGTGTTCCAGTGTGTGTGTTTGTTCCAGTGTGTGTGTGTGTGTGTTCCAGTGTGTGTGTGTTCCAGTGTGTGTGTGTGTTCCAGTGTGTGTGTGTGTTTTCCAGTGTGTGTGTGTGTTCCAGTGTGTGTGTGTTCCAGTGTGTGTGTGTGTTCCAGTGTGTGTGTGTTCCAGTGTGTGTGTGTTCCAGTGTGTGTGTGTGTTCCAGTGTGTGTGTGTGTGTTCCAGTGTGTGTGTGTTCCAGTGTGTGTGTGTGTGTTCCAGTGTGTGTGTTTGTTCCAGTGTGTGTGTGTGTGTGTTCCAGTGTGTGTGTGTGTTTTCCAGTGTGTATGTGTGTTCCAGTGTGTGTGTGTTCCAGTGTGTGTGTGTGTGTTCCAGTGTGTGTGTGTTCCAGTGTGTGTGTGTGTTCCAGTGTGTGTGTGTTCCAGTGTGTGTGTGTTCCAGTGTGTGTTTTACTGAGTTCCTTCCAGGGGTGACTCCAGTTCACCATCAAATCATATTCCAGGCCCTGCAGTGCACCTTGGGATCGCTGGCTGCCTCTGCATGAAAAGAGCTGTGCAAATAGAAATTCATAACATTTTTTCCAGCTCGTGTGGGAATGGGATCTCAGAAACCCTAAACCACTGGTGTCATTGGGCCTGTTTGTTTTAGGGCTGCAGGCCAGAAAGGTTTTGGGTCTACCCCCAAACCTTTTGATGGTCAAATTCTTTTTAAATTGCAGGCTATTTGTTTAGTATGAGTTCCTATAACGTCATTTCACTTCCATGCTAAAAGTGTCTCTAGCCCAAACCATTCAAAAGATATGATCCATTTTACCAGAGTCATGTTTTTAAATGTTTTACAGTTATTTATATATGTTTTATTTTTTTGATAAATAAACCATGTTCCTGGGCCATTTTAAAACTAAGCTGCATGTGGACCACTAATTTAATTATTTATTCAAAAACAAACACGCTTGTTCAGTCATGTAGCAACCTGACCACTGGACAGGCGAAACATGTTGTATTTTTGTTTTTATTTATCCGTTATTTTACCAGGTAAGTTGACTGAGAACACGTTCTCATTTACAGCAACGACCTGGGGAATAGTTACAGGGGAGAGGAGGGGCGATGAATGAGCCAATTGGAAGATGGGGACGATTAGGTGGCCATGGTGGTTTGAGGGCCAGATTGGGAATTTATCCAGGACACCGGGGTTAACACCCCTACTCTTACAGATAAGAGCCATGGGATCTTTAATGACCTCAGAGAGTCAGGACACCCGTTTAACGTCCCATCCGAAAGACGGCACCTTACACAGGGCAATGTCCCCAATCACTGCCCTGGGGCATTGGGATATTATTGTTTTTTAGACCAGAGGAAAGAGTGCCTCCTACTGGCCCTCCAACACCACTTCCAGCAGCATCTGGTCTCCCATCCAGGGACCGACCAGGACCAACCCTGTTTAGCTTCAGAAGCCAGTGTTGGGTAGGGGGTAGTCCTGGATAGATTGTCTTCTTCCCCTTTTCATTATTCCACTACTTCCCAGTGTCTTCTTCCCCTATTCATTATTCCACTTGTTCCCAGTGTCTTCTTCCCCTTTTCATTATTCCACTACTTCCCAGTGTCTTCTTCCCCTTTTCATTATTCCACTACTTCCCAGTGTCTTCTTCCCCTTTTCATTATTCCACTACTTCCCAGTGTCTTCTTCCCCTTTTCGTTATTCCACTTGTTCCCCAGTGTCTTCTTCCCCTTTTCGTTATTCCACTTGTTCCCCAGTGTCTTCTTCCCCTTTTCGTTATTCCACTTGTTCCCCAGTGTCTTCTTCCCCTTTTCGTTATTCCACTTGTTCCCCAGTGTCTTCTTCCCCTTTTCGTTATTCCCCTTTTCCCCAGTGTTTTATTCCCCTTTTTGTTATTCCCCTTTTCCCCCAGTGTTTTATTCCCCTTTTCGTTATTCCCCTTTTCCCCCAGTGTCTTCTTCCCCTTTTCGTTATTCCACTTGTTCCCTAGTGTCTTCTTCCCCTTTTCGTTATTCCACTTGTTCCCCAGTGTCTTCTTCCCCTTTTCGTTATTCCACTTGTTCCCCAGTGTCTTCTTCCCCTTTTCGTTATTCCCCTTTTCCCCCAGTGTCTTCTTCCCCTTTTCGTTATTCCACTTGTTCCCCAGTGTCTTCTTCCCCTTTTCGTTATTCCACTACTTCCCAGTGTCTTCTTCCCCTATTCATTATTCCACTACTTCCCAGTGTCTTCTTCCCCTATTCATTATTCCACTACTTCCCAGTGTCTTCTTCCCCTTTTCATTATTCCCCTTTTCCCCCAGTGTCTTCTTCCCCTATTCATTATTCCACTACTTCCCAGTGTCTTCTTCCCCTTTTCATTATTCCACTTGTTCCCAGTGTCTTCTTCCCCTTTTCATTATTCCACTTGTTCCCAG
>NC_092107.1:42371484-42383984 GCF_045679555.1 Salvelinus alpinus
GAGACACAGCTACATCTAGAGACACAGCTAGAGACACAGCTAGAGACACAGCTAGAGACACAGCTAGAGACACAGCTACATCTAGAGACACACCTAGAGACACAGCTAGAGACACAGCTAGAGACACAGCTAGAGACACAGCTAGAGACACAGCTACATCTAGAGACACAGCTAGTGACACAGCTAGAGACACAGCTAGAGACACAGCTAGAGACACAGCTAGAGACACAGCTAGAGACACAGCTACATCTAGAGACACAGCTAGTGACACAGCTAGAGACATAACTAGAGACACAGCTAGTGACACAGCTAGTGACACAGCTAGTGACACAGCTAGTGACACAGCTAGTGACACAGCTAGTAACACACCTAGTGACACAACTAGTAACACACCTAGAGACACAGCTAGAGACACAGCTAGAGACACAGCTAGAGACACAGCTAGAGACACAGCTACATCTAGAGACACAGCTAGTGACACAGCTAGAGACACAGCTAGAGACACAGCTAGAGACACAGCTAGAGACACAGCTACAGCTAGAGACACAGCCAGAGACACAGCTAGAGACACAGCTAGAGACACAGCTAGTAACACACCTAGAGACACAGCTAGTAACACACCTAGAGACACAGCTAGTAACACACCTAGAGACACAGCTAGAGACACAGCTAGAGACACACCTAGAGACACAGCTAGAGACACAGCTAGTGACACACCTAGAGACACAGCTAGTGACACACCTAGAGACACAGCTAGAGACACAGCTAGTAACACACCTAGAGACACAGCTAGTAACACACCTAGTGACACAGCTAGAGACACAGCTAGAGACACAGCTACATCTAGAGACACAGCTAGAGACACACCTAGAGACACAACTAGAGACACAGCTAGAGACACAGCTAGAGACACAGCTAGAGACACAGCTAGAGACACAGCTACATCTAGAGACACAGCTAGTGACACAGCTAGAGACACAGCTAGAGACACAGCTAGAGACACAGCTAGAGACACAGCTAGAGACACAGCTAGAGACACAGCTAGTGACACAGCTAGTGACACAGCTAGAGACACAGCTAGAGACACAGCTAGTGACACCCGCCCGCAGCTAGCCTGTGCTGTGGTCCGCCCGCTGCCAGGGAGACACAGCTAGCCTGTGCTGTGGTCCGCCCACTGCCAGGGAGACACAGCTAGCCTGTGCTGTGGTCCGCCCGCTGCCAGGGAGACAGAGCTAGCCTGTGCTGTGGTGGATGGTAGGATTGTGTCTGCTGGCAGGGGGTCTGATTTTGTGCGTGTGTGTGTGGGGGGGTGTGGGTGTGTGTGTTTGTGTGGGTGTGTGTGTGTGCGACAGACATGGGCTCTGATTCTCTCTGGCTTTCTAACAGGGTTTGAAGGGTTAAATGAGTCCTATTGAGAGGGTGCTGGGCTTGTGTCATTCCAGGAGAAGTTTCCCTTCTTGACTTTTATTATCAACAGATACTAATCTGTCATGTCAATGTTACCGGCTCCTCTCTATGGATTATATCATCATGTTGAGGTTGCAGCAGGGAGGAGGTGGGGAGGGGAAGGGGTAGAGGGGAGGATAGAGGAAAGGGTAGGATATAGGGGATATGGGTAGAGGGGATAGGGGTAGAGGGGAGGGTAGAGGAGAGGAGAGGGTAGGATAGAGGGGATAGGGGTAGAGGGGATAGGGGTAGAGGGGAGGGTAGAGGGGAGGGTAGAGGAGAGGGTAGGATAGAGGGGATATGGGTAGAGGGGATAGGAGTAGAGGGGAAGGGGTAGAGGGGAGGGGAGAGGGGTAGAGGGGAGGGGAGAGGAGAGGGGATATGGGTAGAGGGGAGGGGAGAGGGGTAGAGGGGAGGGTAGAGGGGAGGGGAGGGGAAATGGGGTAGAGGAGGGATAGAGGTAGTTGGACGGGAATAAGGGAATTTGCTTTGCTGGAGGAAGGGAGTAATTGAAGCGGGAACTTGTGGTTGTGTTTATAGCTGTGTGTGTGTGTGTCACAGGTGGCTGGTGGCTCCTTCATTTGGGAGGACATGCTCATAATAATGGCTGGAACGGAATGAATGGAATCAAATGCATGAAACACATGGTTTGGTGCCATTCCATTTCCTCCATTCCAGCCATTGTTCTGAGCCCGTCCTCCTCTCACCAGCCTCCTGTGGTGTGTGTAGTATGACTATATGAGAGCAGGTCCCTCCCTGCAGGCAAAGCTAGAGCAGAACTAGCTTCATGTTCCATCTCCCCCTCTTCCTCCTCCCCTCTCCTCCTCCTCCCCTCTTGTCCTCCTCACACACACCCTTCCTCTTCCCCTTCTCCCCCACCTCTGCTAGTCTCCCCCCTCCCCCCTCCCCCCCCCCCTTCCCCCTCCTCCTCCCATTCTCCCCCCTCCTGCCCCCTTCACCCCCCTTCTCCCCTTCCTCCCCCCTTCCACCATCCTGCTCCCTTCTCCCCCCTCCCCCTCCTCCTCCCCCTCCTCCTCCCCTTCCCCCCTCCTACTCTCCTCACCCACCCCCTCCTCACCCCCCTCCCCTTCCCCCCCTGATCATGACCCACTTTCCCTCCCCTTCTCCCCCTTTCATCCCTCCCCATGCTCCCTTTAATTGCTGTGGGGCACTCTGAGTCCATCTGTTCAGCCCGGCCCGCCCGCTGTTGCCATGGTGATGCCGGGAGGCTTTTCGGATTTGCCGTAGGACTCAAGGCTAGGATAGGACTGTACTGACCAACAGGGTGATAGGGGTCAGGGGATGGGGGTAGGCAGGACTGACTCAGGATATGACTGACTGACTCAGGGTAGGACTGACTGACTCAGGGTAGGACTGACTGACTCAGGGTAGGACTGACTGACTCAGGATAGGACTGACTGACTCAGGATATGACTGACTGACTCAGGATAGGACTGACTGACTCAGGATAGGACTGACTGACTCAGGATAGGACTGACTGACTCAGGATAGGACTGACTGACTCAGGATATGACTGACTGACTCAGGATAGGACTGACTGACTCAGGATAGGACTGACTGACCAACATAACAGGGAGAGAGATGAGGGTCAGGGTACGGGGAGAGAGATAGGGGTATTGGGTCTAGGCTGGTAAGGTCTGTGTTGGAGCAGCGTGGAGCAGCATGGAGCAGGGTGGAGCAGGGTGGAGCAGGGTGGAGCAGGGTGGAGCAGGGTGGAGCAGAGGGATCAGGGTGGAGCAGAGGGATCAGGGTGGAGCAGAGTGGAGCATAGGGATCAGGGTGGAGCAGAGTGGAGCATAGGGATCAGGGTGGAGCAGAGTGGAGCAGAGGGATCAGGGTGGAGCAGAGTGGAGCAGAGTGGAGCATAGTGGAGCAGAGTGGAGCAGAGGGATCAGGGTGGAGCAGAGTGGAGCATAGGGATCAGGGTGGAGCAGAGTGGATCATATGGATCAGGGTGGAGCAGAGGGATCAGGGTGGAGCAGAGTGGAGCAGAGTGGAGCAGAGGGATCAGGGTGGAGCAGAGTGGAGCAGAGTGGAGCATAGTGGAGCAGAGTGGAGCAGAGGGATCAGGGTGGAGCAGAGTGGAGCATAGGGATCAGGGTGGAGCAGAGGGATCAGGGTGGAGCAGAGGGGAGCAGAGTGGAGCAGAGGGGAGCAGAGGGGAGCAGAGTGGAGCAGAGGGGAGCAGAGTGGAGCAGAGTGGAGCAGAGGGATCAGGGTGGAGCAGAGTGGAGCATAGGGATCAGGGTGGAGCAGAGTGGAGCAGAGGGATCAGGGTGGAGCAGAGGGATCAGGGTGGAGCAGAGTGGAGCAGAGGGATCAGGGTGGAGCACTTGGATCAGGGTGGAGCAGAGTGGAGCATAGGGATCAGGGTGGAGCAGAGTGGAGCAGAGTGGAGCAGAGGGATCAGGGTGGAGCAGAGTGGAGCAGAGGGGAGCAGAGTGGAGCAGAGTGGAGCAGAGGGATCAGGGTGGAGCATAGGGAGCAGAGTGGAGCAGAGGGATCAGGGTGGAGCAGAGTGGAGCAGAGTGGAGCAGAGTGGAGCAGAGTGGAGCATAGGGATCAGGGTGGAGCAGAGTGGAGCATAGTGGAGAAGAGGGGAGCAGAGTGGAGCAGAGTGGAGCAGAGGGATCAGGGTGGAGCAGAGTGGAGCATAGGGATCAGGGTGGAGCAGAGGGATCAGGGTGGAGCAGAGTGGAGCAGAGTGGAGCAGAGTGATCAGAGTGGAGCAGAGTGATCAGGGTGGAGCAGAGGGAGCAGGGTGGAGCAGAGTGATCAGAGTGGAGCAGAGTGATCAGGGTGGAGCAGAGTGGAGCAGAGTGGAGCAGAGTGATCAGAGTGGAGCAGGTGGAGCAGGAGGAGCAGGGGGAGCAGGGTGGAGCAGGGGGAGCAGGGTAGAGCAGGGTGGAGCAGAGTGGAGCAGAGTGGAGCAAGGTGGAGCATAGGGAGCAGGGTGGAGCAGGGGGAGCAGGGTAGAGCAGAGTGGAGCATAGGGATCAGAGTGGAGCATAGGGATCAGGGTGGAGCAGGGGGAGCAGGGTAGAGCAGGGGGAGCAGGGTAGAGCAGGGTGGAGCAGAGTGGAGCAGAGTGGAGCAGGGTGGAGCATAGGGAGCAGGGTGGAGCAGGGGGAGCAGGGTAGAGCAGGGGGAGCAGAGGGAGCAGAGTGGAGCATAGGGAGCAGGGTAGAGCAGGGTAGAGCAGGGGGAGCAGGGTAGAGCAGGGTGGAGCAGAGAGCAGTGTGGAGCAGAGAGCAGTGTGGAGCAGGCCCCTGCAGAGGGGAGCACTAGAGAAGGAATTAACCAACACTCAGAGTCTGACTCATAAATGGCACCCTATTCCTTATGTAGTGCACTGCTTTTGACCAGGGTTCATATTGCTTCGTTCAAAAGTAGTGCACTATGTAGGGAATATGCTTCCATTTGGATCTCATCCCTAGTTTGCATGGCGTCGCTTCTAGTCCGCAGTCAGTCACCAGCATTCGGCCCTGGCTCTGTGTTGATGTTTAAATATTCCAGGCTTGTTTAGTCTGGATCACACCGTTGGCAAATTGCTCCCTGTGCCATTTTGTATTCTAGTATTTCAAAAGAGAGCGTTTTACTGTAATGGTTATAATGGCTGCTTGGTATTGACCTCGGCCACGGGGCAAATGTGTTAGGCTGCGTCCAAAATGGGACCCTATTCCCAATATAGGGCACTTGTCAAAAGGCTGCCATTTGGTACGAACACAATGTGTTAGCTTGGAGAAGCAATCTGTGTTGATATTCTCCTGGTCTAAAGGTCAGCGTTAGAGGCTGATCTGTGTTGATATTCTCCTGGTCTAAAGGTCAGCGTTAGAGGCTGATCTGTGTTGATATTCTCCTGGTCTAAAGGTCAGCGTTAGAGGCTGATCTGTGTTGATATTCTCCTGGTCTAAAGGTCAGCGTTAGAGGCTGATCTGTGATCTGTGTTGATATTCTCCTGGTCTAAAGGTCAGCGTTAGAGGCTGATCTGTGTTGATATTCTCCTGGTCTAAAGGTCAGCGTTAGAGGCTGATCTGTGTTGATATTCTCCTGGTCTAAAGGTCAGCGTTAGAGGCTGATCTGTGTTGATATTCTCCTGGTCTAAAGGTCAGTGTTAGAGGCTGATCTGTGATCTGTGTTGATATTCTCCTGGTCTAAAGGTCAGCGTTAGAGGCTGATCTGTGTTGATATTCTCCTGGTCTAAAGGTCAGCGTTAGAGGCTGATCTGTGTTGATATTCTCCTGGTCTAAAGGTCAGTGTTAGAGGCTGATCTGTGTTGATATTCTCCTGGTCTAAAGGTCAGCGTTAGAGGCTGATCTGTGTTGATATTCTCCTGGTCTAAAGGTCAGCGTTAGAGGCTGATCTGTGTTGATATTCTCCTGGTCTAAAGGTCAGCGTTAGAGGCTGATCTGTGTTGATATTCTCCTGGTCTAAAGGTCAGCGTTAGAGGCTGATCTGTGATCTGTGTTGATATTCTCCTGGTCTAAAGGTCAGCGTTAGAGGCTGATCTGTGATCTGTGTTGATATTCTCCTGGTCTAAAGGTCAGCGTTAGAGGCTGATCTGTGTTGATATTCTCCTGGTCTAAAGGTCAGTGTTAGAGGCTGATCTGTGTTGATATTCTCCTGGTCTAAAGGTCAGCGTTAGAGGCTGATCTGTGTTGATATTCTCCTGGTCTAAAGGTCAGCGTTAGAGGCTGATCTGTGTTGATATTCTCCAGGTCTAAAGGTCAGTGTTAGAGGCTGATCTGTGTTGATATTCTCCTTGTCTAAAGGTCAGCGTTAGAGGCTGATCTGTGATCTGTGTTGAAGTGTTATTTCTAGGTCAGAGCCTCATCAGGACCCTAGCAGAGTCCCCCTTCCCCTCCTCCTCCCAATACAGCCATTGTTCTTTCTGTCTGCATCCCAAATGAGGTCCTATTCCCTACATAGTGCACAGATTTTGACCAGAGCCCTATGGGTAGTGCACTACTTTTGTATGGCTGTATGTGTCTACTGTACTGCCTCTTACTGCCGCTGTATGGCTGTATGTGTCTACTGTACTGCCTCTTACTGCCGCTGTATGGCTGGATGTGTCTACTGTACTGCCTCTTACTACTGCTGTATGGCTGGATGTGTCTACTGTACTGCCTCTTACTGCTGCTGTATGGCTGGATGTGTCTACTGTACTGCCTCTTACTACTGCTGTATGGCTGGATGTGTCTACTGTACTGCCTCTTACTACTGCTGTATGGCTGGATGTGTCTACTGTACTGCCTCTTACTGCTGCTGTATGGCTGGATGTGTCTACTGTACTGCCTCTTACTGCTGCTGTATGGCTGGATGTGTCTACTGTACTGCCTCTTACTGCTGCTGTATGGTTGGATGTGTCTACTGTACTGCCTCTTACTGCTGCTGTATGGCTGGATGTGTCTACTGTACTGCCTCTTACTGCTGCTGTATGGCTGGATGTGTCTACTGTACTGCCTCTTACTGCTGCTGTATGGCTGGATGTGTCTACTGTACTGCCTCTTACTGCTGCTGTATGGCTGGATGTGTCTACTGTACTGCCTCTTACTGCCGCTGTATGGCTGGATGTGTCTACTGTACTGCCTCTTACTACTGCTGTATGGCTGGATGTGTCTACTGTACTGCCTCTTACTACTGCTGTATGGCTGGATGTGTCTACTGTACTGCCTCTTACTGCTGCTGTATGGCTGGATGTGTCTACTGTACTGCCTCTTACTGCCGCTGTATGGCTGGATGTGTCTACTGTACTGCCTCTTACTACTGCTGTATGGCTGGATGTGTCTACTGTACTGCCTCTTACTGCTGCTGTATGGCTGGATGTGTCTACTGTACTGCCTCTTACTGCTGCTGTATGGCTGAATGTGTCTACTGTACTGCCTCTTACTACTGCTGTATGGCTGGATGTGTCTACTGTACTGCCTCTTACTACTGCTGTATGGCTGGATGTGTCTACTGTACTGCCTCTTACTACTGCTGTATGGCTGGATGTGTCTACTGTACTGCCTCTTACTGCTGCTGTATGGCTGGATGTGTCTACTGTACTGCCTCTTACTACTGCTGTATGGCTGGATGTGTCTACTGTACTGCTTCTTACTACTGCTGTATGGCTGGATGTGTCTACTGTACTGCCTCTTACTACTGCTGTATGGCTGGATGTGTCTACTGTACTGCCTCTTACTGCTGCTGTATGGCTGGATGTGTCTACTGTACTGCCTCTTACTACTGCTGTATGGCTGGATGTGTCTACTGTACTGCCTCTTACTACTGCTGTATGGCTGGATGTGTCTACTGTACTGCCTCTTACTACTGCTGTATGGCTGGATGTGTCTACTGTACTGCGTCTTACTGCTGCTGTATGGCTGGATGTGTCTACTGTACTGCCTCTTACTACTGCTGTATGGCTGGATGTGTCTACTGTACTGCCTCTTACTGCTGCTGTATGGCTGGATGTGTCTACTGTACTGCCTCTTACTACTGCTGTATGGCTGGATGTGTCTACTGTACAGCCTCTTACTGCTGCTGTATGGCTGGATGTGTCTACTGTACTGCCTCTTACTACTGCTGTATGGCTGGATGTGTCTACTGTACTGCGTCTTACTGCTGCTGTATGGCTGGATGTGTCTACTGTACTGCCTCTTACTACTGCTGTATGGCTGGATGTGTCTACTGTACTGCCTCTTACTGCTGCTGTATGGCTGGATGTGTCTACTGTACTGCCTCTTACTACTGCTGTATGGCTGGATGTGTCTACTGTACAGCCTCTTACTGCTGCTGTATGGCTGGATGTGTCTACTGTACTGCCTCTTACTACTGCTGTATGGCTGGATGTGTCTACTGTACTGCCACTTACTGCTGCTGTATGGCTGGATGTGTCTACTGTACTGCCTCTTACTGCTGCTGTATGGCTGGATGTGTCTACTGTACTGCCTCTTACTGCTGCTGTATGGCTGTATGTGTCTACTGTACTGCCTCTTACTGCCGCTGTATGGCTGGATGTGTCTACTGTACTGCCTCTTACTACTGCTGTATGGCTGGATGTGTCTACTGTACTGCCTCTTACCGCTGCTGTATGGCTGGATGTGTCTACTGTACTGCCTCTTACTGCTGCTGTATGGCTGGATGTGTCTACTGTACTGCCTCTTACTACTGCTGTATGGCTGGATGTGTCTACTGTACTGCCTCTTACTGCTGCTGTATGGCTGGATGTGTCTACTGTACTGCCTCTTACTACTGCTGTATGGCTGGATGTGTCTACTGTACTGCCTCTTACTGCTGCTGTATGGCTGGATGTGTCTACTGTACTGCCTCTTACTGCTGCTGTATGGCTGGATGTGTCTACTGTACTGCCTCTTACTGCTGCTGTATGGCTGGATGTGTCTACTGTACTGCCTCTTACTACTGCTGTATGGCTGGATGTGTCTACTGTACTGCTTCTTACTACTGCTGTATGGCTGGATGTGTCTACTGTACTGCCTCTTACTACTGCTGTATGGCTGGATGTGTCTACTGTACTGCCTCTTACTACTGCTGTATGGCTGGATGTGTCTACTGTACTGCCTCTTACTACTGCTGTATGGCTGGATGTGTCTACTGTACTGCCTCTTACTACTGCTGTATGGCTGGATGTGTCTACTGTACTGCCTCTTACTGCTGCTGTATGGCTGGATGTGTCTACTGTACTGCCTCTTACTACTGCTGTATGGCTGGATGTGTCTACTGTACTGCTTCTTACTGCTGCTGTATGGCTGGATGTGTCTACTGTACTGCCTCTTACTGCTGCTGTATGGCTGGATGTGTCTACTGTACTGCCTCTTACTGCTGCTGTATGGCTGGATGTGTCTACTGTACTGCCTCTTACTGCTGCTGTATGGCTGGATGTGTCTACTGTACTGCCTCTTACTGCTGCTGTATGGCTGGATGTGTCTACTGTACTGCCTCTTACTGCTGCTGTATGGCTGTATGTGTCTACTGTACTGCCTCTTACTGCCGCTGTATGGCTGGATGTGTCTACTGTACTGCCTCTTACTACTGCTGTATGGCTGGATGTGTCTACTGTACTGCCTCTTACCGCTGCTGTATGGCTGGATGTGTCTACTGTACTGCCTCTTACTGCTGCTGTATGGCTGGATGTGTCTACTGTACTGCCTCTTACTACTGCTGTATGGCTGGATGTGTCTACTGTACTGCCTCTTACTGCTGCTGTATGGCTGGATGTGTCTACTGTACTGCCTCTTACTACTGCTGTATGGCTGGATGTGTCTACTGTACTGCCTCTTACTACTGCTGTATGGCTGGATGTGTCTACTGTACTGCCTCTTACTACTGCTGTATGGCTGGATGTGTCTACTGTACTGCGTCTTACTGCTGCTGTATGGCTGGATGTGTCTACTGTACTGCCTCTTACTACTGCTGTATGGCTGGATGTGTCTACTGTACTGCCTCTTACTGCTGCTGTATGGCTGGATGTGTCTACTGTACTGCCTCTTACTACTGCTGTATGGCTGGATGTGTCTACTGTACAGCCTCTTACTGCTGCTGTATGGCTGGATGTGTCTACTGTACTGCCTCTTACTACTGCTGTATGGCTGGATGTGTCTACTGTACTGCGTCTTACTGCTGCTGTATGGCTGGATGTGTCTACTGTACTGCCTCTTACTACTGCTGTATGGCTGGATGTGTCTACTGTACTGCCTCTTACTGCTGCTGTATGGCTGGATGTGTCTACTGTACTGCCTCTTACTACTGCTGTATGGCTGGATGTGTCTACTGTACAGCCTCTTACTGCTGCTGTATGGCTGGATGTGTCTACTGTACTGCCTCTTACTACTGCTGTATGGCTGGATGTGTCTACTGTACTGCCTCTTACTGCTGCTGTATGGCTGGATGTGTCTACTGTACTGCCTCTTACTACTGCTGTATGGCTGGATGTGTCTACTGTACTGCCTCTTACTACTGCTGTATGGCTGGATGTGTCTACTGTACTGCCTCTTACTACTGCTGTATGGCTGGATGTGTCTACTGTACTGCGTCTTACTGCTGCTGTATGGCTGGATGTGTCTACTGTACTGCCTCTTACTACTGCTGTATGGCTGGATGTGTCTAATGTACTGCCTCTTACTGCTGCTGTATGGCTGGATGTGTCTACTGTACTGCCTCTTACTACTGCTGTATGGCTGGATGTGTCTACTGTACAGCCTCTTACTGCTGCTGTATGGCTGGATGTGTCTACTGTACTGCCTCTTACTACTGCTGTATGGCTGGATGTGTCTACTGTACTGCGTCTTACTGCTGCTGTATGGCTGGATGTGTCTACTGTACTGCCTCTTACTACTGCTGTATGGCTGGATGTGTCTACTGTACTGCCTCTTACTGCTGCTGTATGGCTGGATGTGTCTACTGTACTGCCTCTTACTACTGCTGTATGGCTGGATGTGTCTACTGTACAGCCTCTTACTGCTGCTGTATGGCTGGATGTGTCTACTGTACTGCCTCTTACTACTGCTGTATGGCTGGATGTGTCTACTGTACTGCCACTTACTGCTGCTGTATGGCTGGATGTGTCTACTGTACTGCCTCTTACTGCTGCTGTATGGCTGGATGTGTCTACTGTACTGCCTCTTACTGCTGCTGTATGGCTGTATGTGTCTACTGTACTGCCTCTTACTGCCGCTGTATGGCTGGATGTGTCTACTGTACTGCCTCTTACTACTGCTGTATGGCTGGATGTGTCTACTGTACTGCCTCTTACCGCTGCTGTATGGCTGGATGTGTCTACTGTACTGCCTCTTACTGCTGCTGTATGGCTGGATGTGTCTACTGTACTGCCTCTTACTACTGCTGTATGGCTGGATGTGTCTACTGTACTGCCTCTTACTGCTGCTGTATGGCTGGATGTGTCTACTGTACTGCCTCTTACTACTGCTGTATGGCTGGATGTGTCTACTGTACTGCCTCTTACTGCTGCTGTATGGCTGGATGTGTCTACTGTACTGCCTCTTACTACTGCTGTATGGCTGGATGTGTCTACTGTACTGCCTCTTACTACTGCTGTATGGCTGGATGTGTCTACTGTACTGCCTCTTACTGCTGCTGTATGGCTGGATGTGTCTACTGTACTGCCTCTTACTACTGCTGTATGGCTGGATGTGTCTACTGTACTGCCTCTTACTGCTGCTGTATGGCTGGATGTGTCTACTGTACTGCCTCTTACTACTGCTGTATGGCTGGATGTGTCTACTGTACTGCCTCTTACTGCTGCTGTATGGCTGGATGTGTCTACTGTACTGCCTCTTACTACTGCTGTATGGCTGGATGTGTCTACTGTACTGCCTCTTACTACTGCTGTATGGCTGGATGTGTCTACTGTACTGCCTCTTACTACTGCTGTATGGCTGGATGTGTCTACTGTACTGCCTCTTACTACTGCTGTATGGCTGGATGTGTCTACTGTACTGCCTCTTACTGCTGCTGTATGGCTGGATGTGTCTACTGTACTGCCTCTTACTGCTGCTGTATGGCTGGATGTGTCTACTGTACTGCCTCTTACTGCTGCTGTATGGCTGGATGTGTCTACTGTACTGCCTCTTACTGCTGCTGTATGACTGGATGTGTCTACTGTACTGCCTCTTACTGCTGCTGTATGGCTGGATGTGTCTACTGTACTGCCTCTTACTGCTGCTGTATGGCTGGATGTGTCTACCTACATGGTGACTCAGATAGAAGAGCTATGAGGGATGGACCAGCAGCAGAGCTAGACAGCCCTTCTGCTCTTAATGGCAGCATCCCAAAGGACCCCTATTCCCTATAGAGCCCAAAGGACCCCTATTCCCTATAGAGCCCAAAGGACCCCTATTCCCTATAGAGCCCAAAGGACCCCTATTCCCTATAGAGCCCAAAGGACCCCTATTCCCTATAGAGCCCAAAGGACCCCTATTCCCTATAGAGCCCACAGGACCCCTATTCCCTATAGAGCCCAAAGGACCCCTATTCCCTATAGAGCCCAAAGGATCCCTATTCCCTATAGAGCC
>NC_092107.1:42388984-42396484 GCF_045679555.1 Salvelinus alpinus
ATGATGCAGGGTGACATAGAGACAGTAGGATGATGCAGGGTGATATAGAGACAATAGGATGATGCAGGGTGATATAGAGACAGTAGGGTGATGTAGGGTGATATATAGACAGTAGGATGATGCAGGGTGATATAGAGACAGTAGGATGATGCAGGGTGATATAGAGACAGTAGGATGATGCAGGGTGATATAGAGACAGTATGATGATGTAGGGTGATATATAGACAGTAGGATGATGCATGGTGATATAGAGACAGTAGGATGATGTATGGTGATATATAGACAGTAGGATGATGCAGGGGGATATAGAGACAGTAGGATGATGCAGGGTGATATAGAGACAGTAGGGTGATATAGAGACAGTAGGATGATGTAGGGTGATATAGAGACAGTAGGATGATGCAGGGTGATATAGAGACAGTAGGATGATGCAGGGTGATATAGAGACAGTAGGATGATGCAGGGTAATATAGAGACAGTAGGATGATGTAGGGTGATATAGAGACAGTAGGATGATGCAGGGTGATATAGAGACAGTAGGATGATGCAGGGTGATATAGAGACAGTAGGGTGATGTAGGGTGATATAGAGACAGTAGGATGATGCAGGGTGATATAGAGACAGTAGGATGATGCAGGGTGATATCGAGACAGTAGGATGATGCAGGGTAATATAGAGACAGTAGGATGAATCAGGGTGATATAGAGACAGTAGGGTGATGCAGGGTGATATAGAGACAGTAGGATGATGCAGGGTGAGAGAGAGACAGTACGATGATGTAGGGTGATATAGAGACAGTAGGATGATGCAGGGTGATATAGAGACAGTAGGATGATGTAGGGTGATATAGAGACAGTAGGGTGATGCAGGGTGACATAGAGACAGTAGGATGATGCAGGGTGACATAGAGACAGTAGGATGATGCAGGGTGACATAGAGACAGTAGGGTGATGCAGGGTGACAGAGACAGTAGGATGATGCAGGGTGACATAGAGACAGTAGGGTGATGCAGGGTGACATAGAGACAGTAGGGTGATGCAGGGTGATATAGAGACAGTAGGATGATGCAGGGTGACATAGAGACAGTAGGGTGATGCAGGGTGACATAGAGACAGTAGGATGATGCAGGGTGACATAGAGACAGTAGGGTGATGCAGGGTGACATAGAGACAGTAGGGTGATGCAGGGTGATATAGAGACAGTAGGATGATGCAGGGTGACATAGAGACAGTAGGATGATGCAGGGTGACATAGAGACAGTAGGGTGATGCAGGGTGATATAGAGACAGTAGGGTGATGTAGGGTGATATAGAGACAGTAGGATGATGCAGGGTGACATAGAGACAGTAGGATGATGCAGGGTGATATAGAGACAATAGGATGATGCAGGGTGATATAGAGACAGTAGGGTGATGTAGGGTGATATATAGACAGTAGGATGATGCAGGGTGATATAGAGACAGTAGGATGATGCAGGGTGATATAGAGACAGTAGGATGATGCAGGGTGATATAGAGACAGTATGATGATGTAGGGTGATATATAGACAGTAGGATGATGCATGGTGATATAGAGACAGTAGGATGATGTATGGTGATATATAGACAGTAGGATGATGCAGGGGGATATAGAGACAGTAGGATGATGCAGGGTGATATAGAGACAGTAGGGTGATATAGAGACAGTAGGATGATGTAGGGTGATATAGAGACAGTAGGATGATGCAGGGTGATATAGAGACAGTAGGATGATGCAGGGTGATATAGAGACAGTAGGATGATGCAGGGTAATATAGAGACAGTAGGATGATGTAGGGTGATATAGAGACAGTAGGATGATGCAGGGTGATATAGAGACAGTAGGATGATGCAGGGTGATATAGAGACAGTAGGGTGATGTAGGGTGATATAGAGACAGTAGGATGATGCAGGGTGATATAGAGACAGTAGGATGATGCAGGGTGATATCGAGACAGTAGGATGATGCAGGGTAATATAGAGACAGTAGGATGAATCAGGGTGATATAGAGACAGTAGGGTGATGCAGGGTGATATAGAGACAGTAGGATGATGCAGGGTGAGAGAGAGACAGTACGATGATGTAGGGTGATATAGAGACAGTAGGATGATGCAGGGTGATATAGAGACAGTAGGATGATGTAGGGTGATATAGAGACAGTAGGGTGATGCAGGGTGACATAGAGACAGTAGGATGATGCAGGGTGACATAGAGACAGTAGGATGATGCAGGGTGACATAGAGACAGTAGGGTGATGCAGGGTGACAGAGACAGTAGGATGATGCAGGGTGACATAGAGACAGTAGGGTGATGCAGGGTGACATAGAGACAGTAGGGTGATGCAGGGTGATATAGAGACAGTAGGATGATGCAGGGTGACATAGAGACAGTAGGGTGATGCAGGGTGACATAGAGACAGTAGGATGATGCAGGGTGACATAGAGACAGTAGGGTGATGCAGGGTGACATAGAGACAGTAGGGTGATGCAGGGTGATATAGAGACAGTAGGATGATGCAGGGTGACATAGAGACAGTAGGATGATGCAGGGTGACATAGAGACAGTAGGGTGATGCAGGGTGACATAGAGACAGTAGGGTGATGTAGGGTGATATAGAGACAGTAGGATGATGCAGGGTGATATAGAGACAGTAGGATGATGCAGGGTGATATAGAGACAGTAGGATGATGCAGGATGACAGACAGTAGGGTGATGCAGGGTGATATAGAGACAGTAGGGTGATAAAGGGTTATAGAGACAGTAGGGTGATGTAGGGTGATATATAGACAGTACGGTGATGCAGGGTGATATCGAGACAGTAGGATGATGTAGGATGACATAGAGACAGTAGGATGATGCTGGGTGATATAGAGACAGTAAGATGATGTAGGGTGATATAGAGACAGTAGGATGATGTAGGGTGATACAGAGACAGTAGGATGATGCAGGATGATATAGAGACAGCAAGGTGACATAGAGACAGTAGGATGATGTAGGATGATATAGAGACAGTAGGGTGATGCAGGGTGATATAGAGACAGTAGGATGATGCAGGGTGACATAGAGACAGTAGGATGATGCAGGGTGACATAGAGACAGTAGGATGATGCAGGGTGACATAGAGACAGTAGGGTGATGCAGGGTGAGAGAGAGACAGTACGATGATGTAGTCCCAACCCAACAAGTCACTACACTACTACTAAAGCTGGTCGCTAAGCTAGTTTGTAGAGGTCCTTCCAGGTCTGTTTGTCCTTCAGGTCAGTGCCAAAGGATTAGATGGCTTCAACATGATGCACTCATCTCACTATGTTCAGTAAACATCCCCCAAAGCCTTCAGCCCCAAATCCTCTGGCTACGGTAGTAGACTGGTCCTTTGCTATCTCATCATATGCTTTGTAGACTCAGGTTGTTTATGAAAACCGCACCCTATTCTCCAGTGCACTACTTTGGACCAGTGCACTACTTTGGACCAGTGCACTGTATAGGGACAAGGGAACCATTTAGGATGCAGACTCGGAGGAGCTGGCCTGGCTAATTGAAGTGACGCTGACAGGCATGCTGTGTGTGTGTTGCCAACCGTCTGTGTGTGTGTGTGTGTTGCCAACCGTCTGTGTGTGTGTGTGTGTTGCCAACCGTCTGTGTGTGTGTGTGTGTTGCCAACCGTCTGTGTGTGTGTGTGTGTTGCCAACCGTCTGTGTGTGTGTGTGTGTGTGTGTGTTGCCAGTCTTCTGATTGCAGTTTGAATGGGGTCCATGTTAAACCAGAGGGTTAATTATTCTCTCCTCTTCTCTCCAATGATCTCTGCTACTCTCACCCTTTCATTTATATAACAAGAGATGAACCCCCATCCCTCCCCTGCACACACACACACACACACACACACACACACACACACACACACACACACACACACACACACACACACACACACACACACACACACATACACACACAGTACACACACACACACACACACACACACACACACACACACACACACACACACACACACACACACAGTACACACACACACACGTGCACGTACACACACACACACACACACACACACACACACACACACACACACACACACACACACACAGTACACACACGTGCACGCGCACGCACGCACACACACACACACACACACACACACACACACACACACACACACACACACACACACACACACACACACACACACACACACACACACACACACACACACACACACACACAGTACACACACACACACACACACACACACACACACACACACACACACACACAGTACACACAGTACACACACACACACACACACACACACACACACACACTACATAGGAGAGAGTTTCCTTCAACCCAGCGCTCCACTCATCAGGCAGGATGTTTGTGTTTACCTCCCTGATGCCAGGATGTTTGTGTTTACCTCCCTGATGCCAGGATGTTTGTGTTTACCTCCCTGATGCCAGGATGTTTGTGTTTACCTCCCTGATGCCAGGATGTTTGTGTTTACCTCCCTGATGCCAGGATGTTTGTGTTTACCTCCCTGATGCCAGGATGTTTGTGTTTACCTCCCTGATGCCATGATGTTTGTGTTTACCTCCCTGATGCCATGCTGTTCTGGTCCCTGCAGAGGAAACTGCCTTAATCACTGTATGTACATGATGATGCTGATTCAGGTCACAGAGAGGGTGTGTCCTAAATGACAGTGCACTTTATACAAATAGTGACTGGTAAAACGTAGTGCAATGTAAAGGGTGTAGGGTGGTGCACTGTAAAGGGATTAGAGTGGTGCACTGTAAAGGGAGTAGATTGGTGCACTGTAAAGGGATTAGGGTGGTGCACTGTACAGGGATTAAAGTGGTGCACTGTAAAGAGATTAGAGTGGTGCACTGTAAAGGGATTAGAGTGGTGCCCTGTACAGGGATTAAAGTGGTGCACTGTCAAGGGATTAGAGTGGTGCACTGTACAGGGATTAGAGTGGTGCACTGTAAAGGGATTAGAGTGGTGCACTGTAAAGGGATTAGAGTGTTGCACTGTAAAGGGATTAGAGTGGTGCACTGTAAAGGGATTAGAGTGGTGCACTGTAAAGGGATTCGAGTGGTGCACTGTAAAGGGATTAGAGTGGTGCACTGTAAAGGGATTAGAGTGGTGCACTGTACAGGGATTAAAGTGGTGCACTGTAAAGGGATTAGAGTGGTGCACTGTAAAGGGATTAGAGTGGTGCACTGTACAGGGATTAAAGTGGTGCACTGTAAAGGGATTAGAGTGGTGCACTGTAAAGGGATTAGAGTGGTGCACTGTAAAGGGATTAAAGTGGTGCACTGTAAAGGGAGTAGAGTGGTGCACTGTAAAGGGATTAGAGTGGTGCACTGTAAAGGGATTCGAGTGGTGCACTGTAAAGGGATTAGAGTGGTGCACTGTAAAGGGATTAGAGTGGTGCACTGTAAAGGGATTAGAGTGGTGCACTGTAAAGGGATTAGAGTGGTGCACTGTAAAGGGAGTAGAGTGGTGCACTGTAAAGGGATTAGAGTGGTGCACTGTAAAGGGAGTAGAGTTGTGCACTGTAAAGGGAGTAGATTGGTGCACTGTAAAGGGATTAGGGTGGTGCACTGTAAAGGGATTAGGGTGGTGCACCCTCTCGCTCCTCTCCTCTCTCCTCTCCTAACTCTCCTCCCCCTCTCCTTTACCCCTTCTCCTCTCTCCTCCCTCTCCTCTCTCCTCCCTCTCCTTCCTCTCCCCTCTCTCTCCTCTCCTTACTCCTTTCTCCTCTCCTCTCTCCTCCCTCTCCTCTCTCCTCTCCTCCCTCTCTCCTTCCTCTCACCTCTCGCTCCTCTTTCACCTCTCTCCTCCCTCTCCTCTGTCCTCTCTCTCCTCTCTCACCTCTCTCCTCTCCTCCCTCTCCTCTCTCCTCTCTCACCTCTCTCCTCTGTCCTCCCTCTCCTCTCTCACCTCTCTCCTCTCCTCCCTCTCCTCTCTCACCTCTCTCCTCCCTCTCCTCTCTCACCTCTCTCCTCCCTCTCCTCTCTCACCTCTCTCCTCCCTCTCCTCTCCTCCCTCTCCTCTCCTCCCTCTCCTCTCTCACCTCTCTCCTCCCTCTCCTCTCTCACCTCTCTCGTAAAATCCATAAATGCGAGAGCCCAGCTAGCAAGAGGCCACAGGAGACTACAGCGACTTCCCACCCAGATAGTTATTATCATCCCTGAAGGGAAGTGTGATTGCATGGATCTACTCCACTTTATATTTATATGATAATTGATTGATTCTATATTCTATACTATACCCCCCAGGTGTAACATTACACTACAGCGTGTGTCCCGCCCAAAAAATAATACTGAAATAGGTGTGTGTGTGTGTACTCACCCTTCCAGTGAATGTGTGTGTGTGTACTCACCCTTCCAGTGAATGTGTGTGTGTGTACTCACCCTTCCAGTGAATGTGTGTGTGTGTACTCACCCTTCCAGTGAATGTGTGTGTGTGTACTCACCCTTCCAGTGAATGTGTGTGTGTGTACTCACCCTTCCAGTGAATGTGTGTGTGTGTGTGTGTGTGTACTCACCCTTCCAGTGAATGTGTGTGTGTGTACTCACCCTTCCAGTGAATGTGTGTGTGTGTACTCACCCTTCCAGTGAATGTGTGTGTGTGTACTCACCCTTCCAGTGAATGTGTGTGTGTGTACTCACCCTTCCAGTGAATGTGTGTGTGTGTACTCACCCTTCCAGTGAATGTGTGTGTGTGTACTCACCCTTCCAGTGAAGGTGTGTGTGTGTACTCACCCTTCCAGTGAAGGTGTGTGTGTGTCATGTTACAAGCCTGCTTCATGTGTCAGCTCACAGAGGAAGTCCAGCGTGTTAGGTGTCCTCCTGATCAGCACAGGATGGTAGAGCTGGAGGAAATGGCCTGGTCCATGGTAGAGCTGCTGTGGGGGGAAATGGCCTGGTCCATGGTAGAGCTGCAGTGGGGGAAAATGGCCTGGTCCATGTTAGAGCTGCTGTGGGGGGAAATGGCCTGGTCCATGTTAGAGCTGCAGTGGGGGAAATGGCCTGGTCCATGTTAGAGCTGCAGTGGGGGAAATGGCCTGGTCCATGTTAGAGCTGCAGTGGGGGGAAATGGCCTGGTCCATGTTAGAGCTACAGTGGAGGTAATGGCCTGGTCCATGTTAGAGCTGCAGTGGGGGGAAATGGCCTGGTCCATGGTAGAGCTGCAGTGGGGGGAAATGGCCTGGTCCATGGTAGAGCTGCAGTGGGGGGAAATGGCCTGGTCCATGTTAGAGCTACAGTGGAGGAAATGGCCTGGTCCATGTTAGAGCTGCAGTGGGGGAAATGGCCTGGTCCATGTTAGAGCTGCAGTGGGGGGAAATGGCCTGGTCCATGTTAGAGCTGCAGTGGGGGGAAATGGCCTGGTCCATGTTAGAGCTGCAGTGGGGGAAATGGCCTGGTCCATGTTAGTGCCCCAGTGGGGGAAATGGCCTGGTCTATG
>NC_092107.1:42403984-42410020 GCF_045679555.1 Salvelinus alpinus
TTGCCCCTGAACCAGGCAGTTAACCCACTGTTCCCTGGTAGGCCGTCACTGTAAATAAGAATTTGTTCTTAACTAACTTGCCGAGTTAAACAAAATAAAATAATATTAATAATCTTGATTTGTCTCAGATCGTTCACATTTTTGTGGAAGTTACCTGTGGCGCTGATGTTGTTGTGTGCTCCAGGGCAACGGTGTCTAGATGGAATTTGTATTTTTTGGTCCTGGCAACTGGACCTTTTTATGAACACTGTGGTCAGGTATTCTTCCACTCTCTCTCTCTGTCTCTCTGTCTCTCTCTCTGTCTCTCTCGATCTCTCGCTCTTCTCTCTCTCTCGCTCTCTCTCTCTCTCGCTCCCTTTTTCAATTCAGTTCAATTCAAGGGCTTTAATTGGCATGGGGAAACACATGTTAACGTTGCCAAAGCAAGTGCTCCCTCTCTCTGTCTCTGTCTCTGTCTCTGTCTCTGTCTCTGTCTCTGTATCTCCCTGTCAGACTTATAAATCAACAGAAGACATTTACCCAACGGCTCGGGCTGCGTTCTTTATGACACCTTATTCTCTATGGGCCCTGCTCACAGTAGTGTACTATATAGGGAGTAGGGTTCCCTGGGCCCTGCTCACAGTAGTGTACTATATAGGGAGTAGGGTTCCCTTGTTATGCTGGTGAATGAGGACCCAAAAGCGACGTAATAGAAACAGAGTCTTTATTCCAGTATTAAACAAATAATGATTCTCCTGGATATTATCGATGGTAAATCCAAAACAGGAAACTGAAATCCTCTCGTCAGTAGAGAGGAACGACTGGAGACGCGACCACAGACTGCAGGTCGCTTCAGGAAGGCACAGGCCGTAGCTGACATAGACACCTGCTCACACGCAGCATCTGAAGAAGGCAAAAACACGACAGGGCGGAACAAGGACAGAACAGCAAACATCTAACAAGAATCCGACAAGGACAGAAGCGGAAAACAGAGGGAGAAATAGGGACTCTAATCAGAGGGCAAAATAGGGGACAGGTGTGAAAGAGTAAATGAGGTCGTTAGGAGAATGAGAAACAGCTGGGAGCAGGAACGGAACGATAGAGAGAGAGAGCGAGAGAGGGAAAGAGGAAGGGGGAGAGAGAGGGATAGAAAGAGGGAAAGAACCTAATAAGACCAGCAGAGGGAAGCACAGGGACAAGACATGATGATCAAAGACAAAACATGACAGTACCCCCCCACTCACCGAGCGCCTCCTGGCGCACTCGAGGAGGAACCCTGGCGGCAACGAAGGAAATCATCAATCAACGAACGGTCCAGCACGTCCCGAGATGGAACCCAACTCCTCTCCTCAGGACCGTAACCCTCCCAATCCACTAAGTACTGGTGACCACGTCCCCGAGAACGCATGTCCATGATCTTCCGTACCTTGTAAATAGGTGCGCCCTCGACAAGGACGGGGGGGGGGGGAGGGAAGACGAACGGGGGCGCGAAGAAAAGGCTTGACACAGGAGACATGGAAGACAGGGTGGACGCGACGAAGATGTCGCGGAAGAAGCAGTCGCACGGCGACAGGATTGACGACCTGAGAGACACGAAACGGACCAATGAACCGCGGAGTCAACTTGCGAGAAGCTGTCGTAAGGGGAAGGTTACGAGTGGAAAGCCACACTCTCTGACCGCGACAATACCTAGGACTCTTAATCCTACGTTTATTGGCGGCTCTCACAGTCTGCGCCCTGTAACGGCAAAGTGCAGACCTGACCCTCCTCCAGGTGCGCTCACAACGTTGGACAAAAGCCTGAGCGGAGGGAACGCTGGACTCGGCGAGCTGGGACGAGAACAGAGGAGGCTGGTACCCAAGACTACTCTGAAACGGAGATAGCCCGGTAGCAGACGAAGGAAGCGAGTTGTGAGCGTACTCAGCCCAGGGGAGCTGTTCTGCCCAAGACGCAGGGTTTCGAAACGAAAGGCTGCGTAATATGCGACCAATCGACTGATTGGCCCTTTCTGCTTGACCGTTAGACTGGGGATGAAACCCGGAAGAGAGACTGACGGACGCACCAATCAAACGACAGAACTCCCTCCAAAACTGTGACGTGAATTGCGGGCCTCTGTCTGAAACGGCGTCTAACGGGAGGCCATGAATTCTGAACACATTCTCAATGATGATTTGTGCCGTCTCCTTAGCGGAAGGAAGCTTAGCGAGGGGAATGAAATGTGCCGCCTTAGAGAACCTATCGATAACCGTAAGAATCACAGTCTTCCCCGCAGACGAAGGCAGACCGGTAATAAAGTCTAAGGCGATGTGAGACCATGGTCGAGAAGGAATGGGAAGCGGTCTGAGACGACCGGCAGGAGGAGAGTTACCTGACTTAGTCTGCGCGCAGTCTGAACAAGCAGCCACGAAACGGCGCGTGTCACGCTCCTGAGTAGGCCACCAAAACCGCTGGCGAATAGAAGCAAGCGTACCCCGAACGCCGGGGTGGCCAGCTAACTTGGCAGAGTGAGCCCACTGAAGAACAGCCAGACGAGTAGAGACAGGAACGAACAGAAGGTTACTAGGACAAGCGCGCGGCGACGCAGTGTGAGTGAGTGCTTGCTTTACCTGTCTCTCAATTCCCCAGACAGTCAACCCGACAACACGCCCTTCAGGGAGAATCCCCTCGGGGTCGGTAGAAGCCACAGAAGAACTAAAGAGACGGGATAAGGCATCAGGCTTGGTGTTCTTATTTCCCGGGCGATAGGAAATCACGAACTCGAAACGAGCGAAAAACAACGCCCAACGAGCTTGACGTGCATTAAGTCGTTTGGCAGAACGGATGTACTCAAGGTTCTTATGGTCAGTCCAAACGACAAAAGGGACGGTCGCCCCCTCCAACCACTGTCGCCATTCGCCTATGGCTAAGCGGATGGCGAGCAGTTCGCGGTTACCCACATCATAGTTGCGTTCCGATGGCGACAGGCGATGAGAAAAGTAAGCGCAAGGATGAACCTTATCGTCAGAATGGAAGCGCTGGGACAGAATGGCTCCCACGCCCACCTCTGAAGCGTCAACCTCGACAATGAATTGTTTAGTGACGTCAGGAGTAACAAGGATAGGAGCGGATGTAAAACGCTTCTTGAGGAGATCAAAAGCTCCCTGGGCGGAACCGGACCACTTAAAGCAAGTCTTGACAGAAGTCAGAGCTGTGAGAGGGGCAGCCACTTGACCGAAATTACGAATGAAACGCCGATAGAAATTAGCGAAACCGAGAAAGCGCTGCAACTCGACACGTGACTTAGGAACGGGCCAATCGCTGACAGCCTGGACCTTAGCGGGATCCATCTGAATGCCTTCAGCGGAAATCACAGAACCGAGAAATGTGACAGAGGAGACATGAAAGGCGCACTTCTCAGCCTTCACGTAGAGACAATTCTCTAAAAGGCGCTGGAGTACACGTCGAACGTGCTGAACATGAATCTCGAGTGACGGTGAAAAAATCAGGATATCGTCAAGGTAAACGAAAACAAAGATGTTCAGCATGTCTCTCAGTACATCATTAACTAATGCCTGAAAGACAGCTGGAGCATTAGCGAGACCGAACGGCAGAACCCGGTATTCAAAATGCCCTAACGGAGTGTTAAACGCCGTTTTCCACTCGTCCCCCTCTCTGATGCGCACGAGATGGTAAGCGTTACGAAGGTCCAACTTAGTAAAGAACCTGGCTCCCTGCAGAATCTCGAAGGCTGACGACATAAGGGGAAGCGGATAACGATTCTTAACCGTTATGTCATTCAGCCCTCGATAATCCACGCAGGGGCGCAGAGTACCGTCCTTCTTCTTAACAAAAAAAAACCCCGCTCCGGCGGGAGAGGAAGAAGGCACCACGGTACCGGCGTCGAGAGAAACAGACAGATAATCCTCGAGAGCCTTACGTTCGGGAGCCGACAGAGAGTATAGTCTACCCCGAGGAGGAGTGGTCCCCGGAAGGAGATCAATACAACAATCATACGACCGGTGAGGAGGAAGAGAGTTGGCTCTGGACCGACTGAAGACCGTGCGCAGATCATGATATTCCTCCGGCACTCCTGTCAAATCACCAGGTTCCTCCTGAGTAGAGGGGACAGAAGAAACAGGAGGGATAGCAGACATTAAACACTTCACATGACAAGAAACGTTCCAGGATAGGATAGAATTACTAGACCAATTAATAGAAGGATTATGACATACTAGCCAGGGATGACCCAAAACAACAGGTGTAAAAGGTGAACGAAAAATCAAAAAGGAAATGGTCTCACTGTGGTTACCAGATACTGTGAGGGTTAAAGGTAGTGTCTCACATCTGATACTGGGGAGAAGACTACCATCTAAGGCGAACATGGGCGTGGGCTTCCCTAACTGTCTGAGAGGAATGTCATGTTTCCGAGCCCATGCTTCGTCCATAAAACAACCCTCAGCCCCTGAGTCTATCAAGGCACTGCAGGAAGCAGCCGAACCGGTCCAGCGTAGATGGACCGACAAGGTAGTACAGGATCTTGATGGAGAGACCTGAGTAGTAGCGCTCACCAGTAGCCCTCCGCTTACTGGTGAGCTCTGGCTTTTACTGGACATGAAATGACAAAATGTCCAGCAGAACCGCAATAGAGGCAAAGGCGGTTGGTGATTCTCCGTTCCCTCTCCTTAGTCGAGATGCGAATACCTCCCAGCTGCATGGGCTCAGTCTCTGAGCCGGTGGGAGGAGATGGTTGAGATGCGGAGAGGGGAAACACCGTTAACGCGAGCTCTCTTCCACGAGCTCGGTGACGAAGATCTACCCGTCGTTCTATGCGGATGGCGAGTGCAATCAAAGAGTCCACGCTGGAAGGAACCTCCCGGGAGAGAATCTCATCCTTAACCTCAGCGTGGAGTCCCTCCAGAAAACGAGCGAGCAACGCCGGCTCGTTCCAGTCACTGGATGCAGCAAGAGTGCGAAACTCTATAGAGTAATCCGTTATGGATCGATCACCTTGACATAGGGAAGCCAGGGCCCTGGAAGCCTCCTTCCCAAAAACTGAACGATCAAAAACCCGTATCATCTCCTCTTTAAAGTTCTGATAAACGTTAGAACACTCAGCCCTTGCCTCCCAGATAGCTGTGCCCCACTCCCGAGCCCGACCAGTAAGGAGAGATATGACGTAAGCGATCCGAGCTCTCTCTCTTGAGTATGTGTTGGGCTGGAGAGAGAACACAATATCACACTGGATGAGAAAGGAGCGACACTCAGTGGGCTGCCCAGAGTAACATGGTGGGTTATTAACCCTAGGTTCCGGAGACTCGGAAGACCAGGAAGTAGCTGGTGGCACGAGACGAAGACTCTGAAACTGTCCTGAGAGATCGGAGACCTGAGCGGCCAGGGTCTCAACGGCATGACGAGCAGCAAACAATTCCTGCTCGTGTCTGCCGAGCATTGCTCCCTGGAACTCGACGGCAGTGTTGCGAGAATCCGTAGTCGCTGGGTCCATTCTTGGTCGGATTCTTCTGTTATGCTGGTGAATGAGGACCCAAAAGCGACGTAATAGAAACAGAGTCTTTATTCCAGTATTAAACAAATAATGATTCTCCTGGATATTATCGATGGTAAATCCAAAACAGGAAACTGAAATCCTCTCGTCAGTAGAGAGGAACGACTGGAGACGCGACCACAGACTGCAGGTCGCTTCAGGAAGGCACAGGCCGTAGCTGACATAGACACCTGCTCACACGCAGCATCTGAAGAAGGCAAAAACACGACAGGGCGGAACAAGGACAGAACAGCAAACATCAAACAAGAATCCGACAAGGACAGAAGCGGAAAACAGAGGGAGAAATAGGGACTCTAATCAGAGGGCAAAATAGGGGACAGGTGTGAAAGAGTAAATGAGGTCGTTAGGAGAATGAGAAACAGCTGGGAGCAGGAACGGAACGATAGAGAGAGAGAGCGAGAGAGGGAAAGAGGAAGGGGGAGAGAGAGGGATAGAAAGAGGGAAAGAACCTAATAAGACCAGCAGAGGGAAGCACAGGGACAAGACATGATGATCAAAGACAAAACATGACATCC
>NC_092107.1:42410120-42417620 GCF_045679555.1 Salvelinus alpinus
CTGGGCCCTGCTCACAGTAGTGTACTATATAGGGAGTAGGGTTCCCTGGGCCCTGCTCACAGTAGTGTACTATATAGGGACTAGGGTTCCCTATGGGCCCTGCTCACAGTAGTGTACTATATAGGGAGTAGGGTTCCCTGGGCCCTGCTCACAGTAGTGTACTATATAGGGAGTGGGGTTCCCTGGGCCCTGCTCACAGTAGTGTACTATATAGGGAGTAGGGTTCCCTGGGCCCTGCTCACAGTAGTGTACTATATAGGGAGTGGGGTTCCCTGGGCCCTGCTCACAGTAGTGTACTATATAGGGAGTAGGGTTCCCTGGGCCCTGCTCACAGTAGTGTACTATATAGGGAGTAGGGTTCCATTTGATAGTGTTTTAGGGCTCATTCCAAACACATTGTCCAATAGCATTTAGAACACACTGAGGTAACTAATCATAACACACTGCGGTAACTAATCATAACACACTGCGGTTACTAATCATAACACACTGCGGTAACTAATCATAACACTGCAGTAACTAATCATAACACACTGGACTAACTAATCATAACACACTGAGGTAACTAATCATAACACACTGCGGTAACTAATCATAACACACTGCGGTTACTAATCATAACACACTGCGGTAACTAATCATAACACACTGTGGTAACTAATCATAACACACTGCGGTAACTAATCATAACACACTGAGGTAACTAATCATAACACACTGTGGTAACTAATCATAACACACTGCACTAACTAATCATAACACACTGCACTAACTAATCATAACACACTGCACTAACTAATCATAACACACTGCACTAACTAATCATAACACACTGAACTAACTAATCGTAACACACTGCGGTAACTAATCATAACACACTGCACTAACTAATCATAACACACTGCAGTAACTAATGGTAACACTCTGCACTAACTAATGGTAACACACTGCACTAACTAATCATAACACACTGCGGTAACTAATCGTAACACACTGCGGTAACTAATGGTAACACACTGAACTAACTAATCATAACACTCTGCACTAACTAATCATAACACACTGCGGTAACTAATCATAACACACTGCACTAACTAATGGTAACACACTGCACTAACTAATCGTAACACACTGCGGTAACTAATCATAACACACTGCGGTAACTAATCATAACACACTGCTCTAACTAATCATAACACTCTGCACTAACTAATCATAACACTGCACTAACTAATCATAACACACTGAACTAACTAATCATAACACTCTGCACTAACTAATCGTAACACACTGCGGTAACTAATCATAACACTCTGCACTAACTAATCGTAACACACTGAGGTAACTAATCATAACACACTGAACTAACTAATCATAACACTCTGCACTAACTAATCATAACACACTGCACTAACTAATCATAACACACTGCACTAACTAATCGTAACACACTGCGGTAACTAATCATAACACACTGCGGTAACTAATCATAACACACTGCACTAACTAATCATAACACACTGCGATAACTAATCATAACATACTGCACTAACTAATCATAACACTCTGCACTAACTAATCATAACACTCTGCACTAACTAATCATAACACACTGCACTAACTAATCATAACACACTGCGGTAACTAATCATAACACACTGCGGTAACTAATCATAACACACTGCGGTAACTAATCATAACACACTGCACTAACTAATCATAACACACTGCACTAACTAATGGTAACACACTGCGGTAACTAATCGTAACACACTGCACTAACTAATGGTAACACACTGCACTAACTAATGGTAACACACTGCACTAACTAATCATAACACACTGCGGTAACTAATCATAACACACTGCGGTAACTAATCGTAACACACTGCACTAACTAATGGTAACACACTGCGGTAACTAATCGTAACACACTGCACTAACTAATGGTAACACACTGCACTAACTAATCATAACACACTGAGGTAACTAATCGTAACACGCTGCGGTAACTAATCGTAACACACTGGGGTTGTGTGAGTGTGTGTGTTGGGGGGGGTTGTGTGTGTGTGATATGTCAGAGTTGCATAATGTTAAGGTTTCATTCAGATGGTCCTTAACTCTTTGGAACTGTGCAGAAGGCGTGTGTGTGTGTGTGTGTGTGTGTGCATCCACCCAGCAGCGCCTGGGGGGTCACGTGCTGACCTCATTGTGTGCACGAGTAAGTAAGTGCACTCTGCTGTGTGAGCAACCTCCACCACACTCCGTGCTACTCCTAACAAGCCTCTACCCCATCCTCCCCTCCTCCCAACGAGCCTCTACCCCAATCCTCCCCTCCCTGCTCCCAACGAGCCTCTACCCCATCCTCCCCTCCCTGCTCCCAACGAGCCTCTACCCCATCCTCCCATCCTCCCCTCCCTGCTCCCAACGAGCCTCTACCCCATCCTCCCATCCTCCCAACGAGCCTCTACCCCAATCCTCCCCTCCCTGCTCCCAACGAGCCTCTACCCCATCCTCCCCTCCCTGCTCCCAACGAGCCTCTACCCCATCCTCCCATCCTCCCCTCCCTGCTCCCAACGAGCCTCTACCCCAATCCTCCCCTCCCTGCTCTCTTCCTGCTCCCAACAAGCCTTTACCCCATCCTCCCCTCCTTGCTCCCAATGAGCCTCTACCCCATCCTCCCCTCCCTGCTCCCAATGAGCCTCTACCCCAATCCTCCCCTCCCTGCTCTCTTCCTGCTCCCAACAAGCCTCTACCCCATCCTCCCCTCCCTGCTCCCAATGAGCCTCTACCCAATCCTCCCTCCCTGCCTTCAACGAGCCTCTACCCCATCCTCCCCTCCCTGCTCCCAATGAGCCTCTACCCAATCCTCCCTCCCTGCCTTCAACGAGCCTCTACCCCACCCTCCCTCCCTGCTCCCAACAAGCCTCTACCCCATCCACCCCTCCCTGCTCCCAATGAGGCTCTACCCCCATCCTCCCCTCCCTGCTCCCAACGAGCCTCTACCCCATCCTCCCTCCCTGCTCCCAACAAGCCTCTACCCCATCCTCCCCTCCCTGCTCCCAATGAGCCTCTACCCCATCCTCCCTCCCTGCTCCCAACAAGCCTCTACCCCATCCTCCCCTCCCTGCTCCCAACAAGCCTCTACCCAATCCTCCCCTCCCTGCTCCCAATGAGCCTCTACCCCATCCTCCCATCCTCCTCTCTTCCTGCTCCCAACAAGCCTCTACCCAATCCTCCCCTCCCTGCTCCCAACGAGCCTCTACCCCCCATCCTCCCATCCCTGCTCCCAATGAGCCTCTACCCCATCCTCCCCTCCCTGCTCCCAACGAGCCTCTACCCCATCCTCCCCTCCCTGCTCCCAACGAGCCTCTACCCCATCCTCCCCTCCCTGCTCCTAATGAGCCTCTACCCCATCCTCCCCTCCCTGCTCCCAACGAGTCTCTAGCCCATCCTCCTCTCCCTGCTCCCAACGAGCCTCTACCCCATCCTCCCATCCTCCCCTCCCTGCTCCCAACGAGCCTCTACCCCAATCCTCCCCTCCCTGCTCTCTTCCTGCTCCCAACAAGCCTCTACCCCATCCTCCCCTCCCTGCTCCCAATGAGCCTCTACCCCATCCTCCCCTCCCTGCTCCAAATGAGCCTCTACCCCAATCCTCCCCTCCCTGCTCTCTTCCTGCTCCCAACAAGCCTCTACCCCATCCTCCCCTCCCTGCTCCCAATGAGCCTCTACCCAATCCTCCCTCCCTGCCTTCAACGAGCCTCTACCCCATCCTCCCCTCCCTGCTCCCAATGAGCCTCTACCCAATCCTCCCTCCCTGCCTTCAACGAGCCTCTACCCCATCCTCCCTCCCTGCTCCCAACAAGCCTCTACCCCATCCTCCCCTCCCTGCTCCCAATGAGCCTCTACCCCCATCCTCCCCTCCCTGCTCCCAACGAGCCTCTACCCCAATCCTCCCCTCCCTGCTCCCAACGAGCCTCTACCCCATCCTCCCATCCTCCTCTCTCCCTGCTCCCAACGAGCCTCTACCCCATCCTCCCCTCCCTGCCTTCAACGAGCCTCTACCCCATCCTCCTCTCTCCCTGCCTGCATAATGAGAAAGGGACCGAGCGCTTACAGCTAATTGATTGAGTTGCACAAATATCCAGGCAGAGACATTTTTTCTCCTTTCTGTCTGTCTATTATTTCTATCTGAGGAGAGCAGGAAGAGAGATGAAAATGAACCCCTGCCGTTTACTCTGAAAGAGGAGAGGGAAATGTTTAATATTTGATATCCCTGTCACAGTATTACTCTCACTGCCCCGCCTGCGTCCCCACTCGCCCCGCACCAGCCCTAACTCTGCAGAGAGAGAGGGATGGAGGACAGGGGGAGGGAGGGGAGAGAGAGGGAGGGAGGGAGGACAGGGAGGGGGGAGGGTAGAGAGAGGGAGGGAGGGAGGGATGGATGGATGGAGGGAGGGGAAGGAGGATAGGGAGGGAGGGGGCGGGAGGGAGGGAGGGAGGTATGGGAGAGAGGGGGGAGGGAGGGAGGGAGGGAGGGAGGGGAGAGCGGGGGGAAGGAGGACAATGATGGAGGGAAGGAGGGATGGAGGGAGGGAAGGTGGTACTGTCAGCTATAGCTACAAACCTTTACAAAAGCAATAAAACACAAATGAAAAAGGCACCTGGAAGTTAGCATTAGCAGCAATGACAAAAACACATGACTATAAGTATACTAGGAGTTAATGAGCATATCCCAGCTGGAAGCTGGAAGCTGGCACACACACACACACACACACACACACACACACACACACACACACACACACACACACACACACACACACACACACACACACACACACACACACACACACACACACAAACACGTACACACCTCCCTGCCTGGCTTGGCTGGCCCATGTTTAGGAATCCAGGCGTAGGACAGGGTCAGAGGTTAGTCTCTTCTCCTGTCTTTTCCTCCTATCCTCTACAATCTCTCCACCATATGGAAGTTTCATTTCCCTCCCTCCCTCCCTCCCTCCCTCCCTCCCTCCCTCCCTCCCTCCCTCCCTCCCTCCCTCCCTCCCTCCCTCCCTCCCTCCCTCCCTCTCTTTCTGTACCCTTAGACATTGCATCTGGTTCACTTCCTCTAACGCTACGTTAACTCAGACTGCCTGTGCTGCTTGACTGGAGTATGCTGTGTGTGTGTGTGTGTGTGTGTGTGTGTGTGTGTGTGTGTGTGTGTGTGTGTGTGTGTGTGTGTGTGTGTGTGTGTGTGTGTGTGTGTGTGTGTGTGTGTGTGTGTGTGTGTGTGTGTGTTGCTTGCTGCCTGTGCTGCTGGAACAAAACACAGCCATCAGGCCACAGGGTCATCCACACTATCCTTAAAGAGATGGGTGGGGCTAAAGCTTAAGAGGGTGGGGTCGATGCTGAATGGGTGGAGACAGAGAAGAGCTCTCCAGTATGTGTACCAAAATATTCAAGGGCCATTTTCTCAAAAGTAGGATTACAAGTTTACTAACTTTCAAAGCAGAATTACTTTCCCATTGTTCCTCAACTGTAGTGTAATATATATTTATACCATTTATCTAGCTCTGAGTCTCTACTTTTATACAATGTAAAAAAAAACACGATTTCATGAGATCGGTCACATATGTGTCTCTAATATGGTCATACATTGGGCTAGTGGTTAGGAAGTACAGCTCAGTTTCCACCTCATTTTGTGGGCAGTGAGCACATATCCTGTCTTCTCTTGAGAGCCAGGTCTGCCTACGGTGGCCTTTCTCAATAGCAAGGCTATGCTCACTGAGTCTGTACATAGGCAAAGCGTTCCTTAAGTTTCAGTCAGTCACAGTGGTCAGGTATTCTGCCACTGTGTACTCTCTGTTTAGGGCCAAATAGCATTCTAGTTTGCTCTGTTTTTTTTGTTAATTCTTTCCAATGTGTCAAGTAATTATCTTTTTGTTTTCTCATGATTTGGTTCGGTCTAATTGTGTTGCTGTCCTGGGGCTCTGTGGGGTGTGTTTGTGTTTGTGAACGGTGCCCCAGGACCAGCTTGCTTAGGGGACTCTTCTCCAGGTTCATCTCTCTGTAGGTGATGGCTTTGTTATGGAAGGTTTGGGAATCGCTTCCTTTTAGGTGGTTGTAGAATTTAACGTCTCTTTTCTGGATTTTGATCATTAGCGGGTATTGGCCTAATTCTGCTCTGCATGCAGTATTTGGTGTTTTACGTTGTACACTGAGGATATTTTTGCAGAATTTTGCAGTCAATTACTGAGATTTGCTGTCAGGGCCCAGGTCTGACAGAATCTGTACAGAAGATCTAGGTGCTGCTGTAGGCCCTCCTTGGTTGGTGACAGAAGCACAGGATCATCAGAAAACAGTAGACATTTGACTTCGGATTCTAGTAGGGTGAGGCCGGGTGCTGCAGACTGTTCTAGTGCCCTCGCCAATTCGTTGATATATATGTTGAGGAGGGTGGGGCTCAAGCTGCATTCCTGTCTCACCCCACGGCCCCGTGGAAAGACATTTGTTTGTGTTTTTTTGCCAATTTAAACCACACACTTGTGGTTTGTGCGCGTGGATTTTATAATGTTTTTCTCCCAACACCACTTTCCATTCATTTGTATTGCAGACCCTCATGCCAAATTGAGTCAAAGCTTTTTGAAAATCGACAAGGCATGGGAAGACTTTGCCTTTGTCTTTTTGTCAATTGTCTACCTCTTTCTCCCTCTCTCTCACCCTCCCTTCCTACCTCTCTCTCTCTCTCTCTCTCTCTCTCTCTCTACTCTCTCATTCTCTCTCTCTCTCTCCCTCTCCCTCTCTCTCTCCCTCTCTCCCTACCTCTCTCTCTCTCTCCCTTTCTCTCTCCATCCTTAACTCTCATTCTCTCTCTCCCTCCCTACCTCTAATTCTCTCTCTCTCTCTCCCTCCCTACCTCTCATTCTCTCTCCCTCTCTCTCCCTCCCTACCTCTCATTCTCTCTCCCTCTCTCTCTCTCTCCTCTCCTCTCCCTTTCTCTCCCTCCCTACCTCTCATTCTCTCTCTTTCTCTCCCTCTCCCTCTCTCTCTCCCTCCTTACCTTTCATTCTCTCTCACCCTCTCTATTTCTCATTCTCTTTCTCTCTCTCTCTCCATCCCTACCTCTCCATTTTCTCTCTCCCTCTCTCTCCCTCCCTACCTCTCATTCTCTCTCCCTCTCTCTCCCTCCCTACCTCTCATTCTCTCTCCCTCTCTCTCCCTCCCTACCTCTCATTCTCTCTCTCTCTCTCTCTCTCTCTCTCTCTCTCTCTCTCTCTCTCTCTCTCTCTCTCTCTCTCTCTCTCTCTCTCTCTCTCTCTCTCATTCTCTCTCTCTCTCTCTCCCTCTCATTCTCTCTCTCTCTCTCTCTTGTTCATATTCTCCATTTTGAGAGGGGGTATTCCATTAAGTGAGAGATTGTCAGTTTAGTATTTTTGTAAGAGTAGATCATTTTTGTTGAGTGAAGTTGTGACTGCAGGGCTCTGCTCTGACTGCAAC
>NC_092107.1:42422620-42440120 GCF_045679555.1 Salvelinus alpinus
GACCAGGGCTCATATGGACTAGGGTGCTGTTGACCAGGGCTCATATGGACTAGGGTGCTGTTGACCAGGGCTCATATGGACTAGGGTGCTGTTGACCAGGGCTCATATAGACTAGGGTGCTGTTGACCAGGGCTCATATGGACTAGGGTGCTGTTGACCAGGGCTCATATGGACTAGGGTGCTGTTGACCAGGGCTCATATGGACTAGGGTGCTGTTGACCAGGGCTCATATGGACTAGAGTGCTGTTTGAGGTTGTTGATCCCTCCTCATGGAAATAAAGCGTGTTTTCATTTTAAAGCCTGGAACATCATTCTTTGTTCCTGCTTAGCTTCTCTTTTATGTAGAACATATATTTCTGTTGTTTACACTTGAAAATCTACTCCTCAATTCTTTGAAATAGTTGAGTCAATATTATATTTATGTTGTTGTTTCTGTTATTAGTCAATGTAGCTTTCTTGAGCTCTAAGGGTCTCTCTCTCTCCCCCCTCTCTCTGTCTTTCTCCCTCTTTCTCTTCTCTCTCTCTCTTCTCTCTCTCTCTCTTCTCTTCTCTCTCTTTCTTTCTCTCTCTCTCTCTCTCTCTCTCTCTCTCTCTCTCTCTCTCTCTCTCTCTTCTATCTCTCTCTCTCTCTCTCTTCTATCTCTCTCTCTCTCTCTCTTCTCTCTTTCTCTCTCTTCTCTCTTTCTATCTCTCTCTCTCTCTTTCTCTCTCTCTCTTCTCTCTCACTCTGTCTCTATATCTGTCTCGTTCTATTCTCTCTCTCTTCTCTCAATTCAAAAGGCTTTATTGGCATGGAAAACATATGTTAACATTGCCAAAGCAAGTGAAGTAGATAATAAACAAATGTTATATGTCTATATATTGTGTGCCAGCAGCATACCACCCTGTGTCCACTGTGTTAGACAGCAGCATACCACCCTGTGTCCACTGCTGGCTTGCTTCTGAAGCTAAGCAGGGTTGGTCCTGGTCAGGCCCTGGATGGGAGACCAGATGCTGCTGGAAGTGGTGTTGGAGGGCCAGTAGGAGGCACTCTTTCCTCTGGTCTAAACAAAGATCCCAATGCCCCAGGGCAGTGATTGGGGACATTGCCCTGTGTAGGATGCTGTCTTTCAGATGGGATGTTAAATGGGTGTCCTGACTCTATGTGGTCATTAAAGATCCCATGGCACTTATCGTAAGAGTAGGGGTGTTAACCCCGGTGTCCTGGCTAAATTCCCAATCTGGCCCTCAAACCATCATGGTCACCTAATAATCCCCATCTTACAATTGGCTCATTCATCCCCCTCCTCTCCCCTGTAACTATTCCCCAGGTCGTTGCTGTAAATGAGAATGTGTTCTCAGTCAACTTACCTGGTAAAATAACAAATAAATAAATAAAATATAGAGTGTGGTAATGTTGTGAAAATAGTGAAAGTACAAAAGGGAAAATAAATATTCATAAATGTGGGTCTGTGTAATCTGAGGGAAATATGTCTCTCTAATATGGTCATACATTTGGCAGGAAGTTAGGAAGTGCAGCTCAGTTTCCACCTCATTTTGTGGGCAGTGTGCACATAGCCTGTCTTCTCTTGAGAGCCAGGTCTGCCTTTCTCAATAGCAAGGCTATGCTCACTGAGTCTGTACATAGTCAAAGCTTTCCTTAAGTTTGGGTCAGTCACAGTGGTCAGGTATTCTGCCACTGTGTACTCTCTGTTTAGGGCCAAATAGCATTCTAGTTTGCTCTGTTTTTTGTTAATTCTTTCCAATGTGTCAAGTAATTATCATTTTGTTTTCTCATGATTTGGTTGGGTCTAATTGTGTTGCTGTTCTGGGGCTCTGTGGGCTCTGTTTGTGTTTGTGAACAGAGCCCCAGGACCAGCTTGCTTAGGGGACTCTTCTCCAGGTTCATCTCTCTGTAGGTGATGGCTTTGTTAAGGAAGGTTTGGGAATCGCTTCCTTTTAGGTGGTTGTAGAATTTAACTTCTCTTTTCTGGATTTTGATAATTATCGGGTATTGGCCTAATTCTGCTCTGCATGCAGTATTTGGTGTTTTACGTTGTACACTGAGGATCTTTTTGCAGAATTCTGCAGCAGATTCTCAATTTGGTGTTTGTCCCATTTGGTGAATTCTTGGTTGGTGAGCGGACCCCAGACCTCACAACCATAAAGGGCAATGGGTTCTATAACTGATTCAAGTATTTTTAGCCAGATCCTAATTGGTATGTAGCGGTCCTGCTGCTGGGTTGTTGCCCTCCTACGGCCTCCTCCACGTCTCCTGATGTACTGGCCTGTCTCCTGGTAGCGCCTCCATGCTCTGGACACTACGCTGACAGACACAGCAAACCTTCTTGCCACAGCTCGCATTGATGTGCCATCCTGGATGAGCTGCACTACCTGAGCCACTTGTGTGGGTTGTAGACTCCGTCTCATGCTACCACTAGAGTGAAAGCACCGCCAGCATTCAAAAGTGACCAAAACATCAGCCAGGAAGCATAGGAACTGAGAAGTGGTCTGTGGTCACCACCTGCAGAACCACTCCTTTATTGGGGGTGTCTTGCTAATTGCCTATAATTTCCACCTGTTGTCTATTCCATTTGCACAACAGCATGTGAAATGTATTGTCAATCAGTGTTGCTTCCTAAGTGGACAGTTTGATTTCACAGAAGTGTGATTGACTTGGAGTTACATTGTGTTGTTTAAGTGTTCCCTTTATTTTTTTGAGCAGTGTATATTCTCTATCTCTCTCTCTCTCTCTCTCTCTCTCTCTCTCTCTCTATATATATATATATATTCTCTATCTCTCTCTATATATATATATATATATTTATATTATCTCTCTCTCTATATATATATTCTCTATCTCTCTCTCTATATATATATATTATCTCTCCTTATATATATATTTATATATATATATATATTCTCTATCTCTCTCTATATATATATATTTATATTATCTCTCTCTCTATATATATATATTTATATTACCTCTCTCTCTATATATATATATATTTATATTATCTCTCTCTCTATATATATATATTTTATATTATCTCTCTCTCTATATATATATATTTATATTATCTCTCCCTCTCTATATATATATATTCTCTATCTCTCTCTCTATATATATATTTATATTATCTCTCTCTATATATATATTTATATTATCTCTCTCCCTATATATATATATTTGTATTATCTCTCTCTTTATATATATATATATATTTATATTATCTCTCTCTATATATATATATATATTCTCTATCTCTCTCTATCTCTTTCTATATATATATTTTCTCTATATCTCTCTATCTCTCTCTATATATATATATTTTCTCTCTCTCTCTCTATATATATATTTTCTCTATCTCTCTCCCTGCTTTTATATCTGAAGGAAAGAAGAATGTTTTGCATTTTTCACAAATGCCACATTTTCCAGAACCATGTGACTCCTGTCTGTTCCAGTGCATGTGTGTAGTATATAAACCTGTTCAATATGTTTCCATTTTTTAAGACCTCATTCAAGGTTTTTATGGGATGTTCACGTACACTACGGGCTCTACCAACGTATGGTCAGAGGGGTGTTCCAGCTAAACAGGAGAACCCACCCCGGGGTTTGTGTTGTTCTGTGGGATGTTCACGTACACTACGGGCCATACCAACGTATGGTCAGGGGGGTGTTCCAGCTAAACAGGAGAACCCACCCCGGGGTTTGTGTTGTTCTCTGTTAGTAGTTGGTAGTGCCCGTTCCAAATGACACCCTATTCCCTACAGGGCACTAGTAGTGCACTAGGCTACACAGGGACTAGAGCACCATGTGGGACGGACCCTGAGAGACTCCCCTGTCATTATTAATGAACTCAACTCAATGAAAGCCTTCTCTCCTCGATGCAACTCTGATGTCACTTCCTTTGTGTGTAATCCTTTAGTGAAGTTAACATCTGCTTGGTTGATCTGCCTCTGGTAAAGTCTCTGAAATATTAATGCAGGGCAGCGATAGAGTGGGGCTGCGTCGCCATCGTCCTATTCTCTACACAGAACCCTATTGGCCAAGGTCAAAAGTAGTGCGCTGTGAGGGGAAAATAGTGTCATTTAGGATGCAGCCTAGATCTGAGACAGTTCTCCAAGGATTCTGTTTCTGACCTTTTACTAATCAGATGCACATCTGACATGGAGATGTATTTCGAATAACGTACTGTTTTCATCAAGAGTTTACAAACCAATTCATAGCTCAGTTCAACTACTACCAATTACAACAGATCACTGTTCAACTACAACCAATTAGATCAGATCACAGTTCAACTACAACCAATTAGATCAGATCACTGTTCAACTACAACCAATTACAACAGATCACTGTCAGATCACTTCAACTACAACCAATTACAACAGATCACTGTTCAACTACAACCAATTAGATCAGATCACTGTTCAACTACAACCAATTAGATCAGATCACTGTTCAACTACAACCAATTACAACAGATCACTGTTCAACTACAACCAATTAGATCAGATCACTGTTCAACTACAACCAATTAGAACAGATCACTGTTCAACTACAACCAATTAGATCAGATCACTGTTCAACTACAACCAATTAGAACAGATCACTGTTCAACTACAACCAATTAGAACAGATCACTGTTCAACTACAACCAATTAGATCAGATCACTGTTCAACTACAACCAATTAGAACAGATCACTGTTCAACTACAACCAATTAGAACAGATCACTGTTCAACTACAACCAATTAGATCAGATCACTGTTCAACTACAACCAATTAGATCAGATCACTGTTCAACTACAACCAATTAGAACAGATCACTGTTCAACTACAACCAATTAGAACAGATCACTGTTCAACTACAACCAATTAGAACAGATCACTGTTCAACTACAACCAATTAGATCAGATCACTGTTCAACTACAACCAATTAGAACAGATCACTGTTCAACTACAACCAATTAGATCAGATCACTGTTCAACTACAACCAATTAGATCAGATCACTGTTCAACTACAACCAATTAGAACAGATCACTGTTCAACTACAACCAATTAGATCAGATCACTGTTCAACTACAACCAATTAGAACAGATCACTGTTCAACTACAACCAATTAGATCAGATCACTGTTCAACTACAACCAATTAGAACAGATCACTGTTCAACTACAACCAATTAGATCAGATCACTGTTCAACTACAACCAATTAGAACAGATCACTGTTCAACTACAACCAATTAGATCAGATCACTGTTCAACTACAACCAATTAGATCAGATCACTGTTCAACTACAACCAATTAGATCAGATCACAGTTCAACTACAACCAATTAGAACAGATCACTGTTCAACTACAACCAATTAGAACAGATCACTGTTCAACTACAACCAATTAGATCAGATCACTGTTCAACTACAACCAATTAGATCAGATCACTGTTCAACTACAACCAATTAGATCAGATCACTGTTCAACTACAACCAATTAGATCAGATCACTGTTCAACTACAACCAATTAGAATCAGATCACTGTTCAACTACAACCAATTAGATCAGATCACTGTTCAACTACAACCAATTAGATCAGATCACATGTTCAACTACAACCAATTAGAACAGATCACTGTTCAACTACAACCAATTAGATCAGATCACTGTTCAACTACAACCAATTAGAACAGATCACTGTTCAACTACAACCAATTAGAACAGATCACTGTTCAACTACAACCAATTAGATCAGATCACTGTTCAACTACAACCAATTAGATCAGATCACTGTTCAACTACAACCAATTAGATCAGATCACTGTTCAACTACAACCAATTAGAACAGATCACTGTTCAACTACAACCAATTAGATCAGATCACTGTTCAACTACAACCAATTAGATCAGATCACTGTTCAACTACAACCAATTAGATCAGATCACTGTTCAACTACAACCAATTAGATCAGATCACTGTTCAACTACAACCAATTAGAACAGATCACTGTTCAACTACAACCAATTAGATCAGATCACTGTTCAACTACAACCAATTACAACAGATCACTATTCAACTACAACCAATTAGATCAGATCACTGTTCAACTACAACCAATTACAACAGATCACTGTTCAACTACAACCAATTACAACAGATCACTATTCAACTACAACCAATTAGATCAGATCACTGTTCAACTACAACCAATTAGATCAGATCACTGTTCAACTACAACCAATTAGATCAGATCACTGTTCAACTACAACCAATTAGATCAGATCACTGTTCAACTACAACCAATTAGATCAGATCACTGTTCAACTACAACCAATTAGATCAGATCACTGTTCAACTACAACCAATTAGAACAGATCACTGTTCAACTACAACCAATTAGATCAGATCACAGTTCAACTACAACCAATTAGATCAGATCACTGTTCAACTACAACCAATTAGATCAGATCACTGTTCAACTACAACCAATTAGAACAGATCACTGTTCAACTACAACCAATTAGATCAGATCACTGTTCAACTACAACCAATTAGATCAGATCACTGTTCAACTACAACCAATTAGATCAGATCACTGTTCAACTACAACCAATTAGATCAGATCACTGTTCAACTACAACCAATTAGAACAGATCACTGTTCAACTACAACCAATTAGATCAGATCACAGTTCAGGTTAGAGTTGTGTGAAGAACACACCCTTGTATGCTGAAAGGCCTTTATGTGTTATTGCAGTTGGTGCAACGATCTCTTTTCTTGTTGACTTGGTGGAACGTCTGACTGTCTCTCTGACTGTCTCTCTGACTGTAACTCACATTGACACGGAGTCACTGTCTAGTAGAGGACGTCTTGTACTTTCTCATGTGTCACCAAGGGTGCTGTTGACTGTCATTGACTATGATAATACTAACATGTGTAGATGCTGTTGACTGTCATTGACTATGAGAATACTACCATGTGTAGATGCTGTTGACTGTCATTGACTATGAGAATACTAACATGTGTAGATGCTGTTGACTGTCATTGACTATGAGAATACTAACATGTGTATATGCTGTTGACTGTCATTGACTATGATAATACTAACATGTGTAGATGCTGTTGACTGTCATTGACTATGAGAATACTAACATGTGTAGATGCTGTTGACTGTCATTGACTATGAGAATACTAACATGTGTAGATGCTGTTGACTGTCATTGACTATGAGAATACTACCATGTGTAGATGCTGTTGACTGTCATTGACTATGAGAATACTAACATGTGTAGATGCTGTTGACTGTCATTGACTATGAGAATACTACCATGTGTAGATGCTGTTGACTGTCATTGACTATGAGAATACTACCATGTGTAGATGATGTTGACTGTCATTGACTATGAGAATACTACCATGTGTAGATGATGTTGACTGTCATTGACTATGAGAATACTACCATGTGTAGATGATGTTGACTGTCATTGACTATGAGAATACTAACATGTGTAGATGCTGTTGACTGTCATTGACTATGAGAATACTAACATGTGTAGATGCTGTTGACTGTCATTGACTATGAGAATACTAACATGTGTAGATGCTGTTGACTGTCATTGACTATGAGAATACTAACATGTGTAGATGCTGTTGACTGTCATTGACTATGAGAATACTAACATGTGTAGATGATGTTGACTGTCATTGACTATGAGAATACTAACATGTGTAGATGCTGTTGACTGTCATTGACTATGAGAATACTAACATGTGTAGATGATGTTGACTGTCATTGACTATGAGAATACTAACATGTGTAGATGCTGTTGACTGTCATTGACTATGAGAATACTAACATGTGTAGATGCTGTTGACTGTCATTGACTATGAGAATACTAACATGTGTAGATGCTGTTGACTGTCATTGACTATGAGAATACTAACATGTGTAGATGATGTTGACTGTCATTGACTATGAGAATACTAACATGTGTAGATGATGTTGACTGTCATTGACTATGAGAATACTAACATGTGTAGATGATGTTGACTGTCATTGACTATGAGAATACTAACATGTGTAGATGATGTTGACTGTCATTGACTATGAGAATACTAACATGTGTAGATGATGTTGACTGTCATTGACTATGAGAATACTAACATGTGTAGATGCTGTTGACTGTCATTGACTATGAGAATACTACCATGTGTAGATGCTGTTGACTGTCATTGACTATGAGAATACTACCATGTGTAGATGCTGTTGACTGTCATTGACTATGAGAATACTAACATGTGTAGATGCTGTTGACTGTCATTGACTATGAGAATACTACCATGTGTAGATGATGTTGACTGTCATTGACTATGAGAATACTAACATGTGTAGATGCTGTTGACTGTCATTGACTATGAGAATACTACCATGTGTAGATGCTGTTGACTGTCATTGACTATGAGAATACTAACATGTGTAGATGATGTTGACTGTCATTGACTATGAGAATACTAACATGTGTAGATGCTGTTGACTGTCATTGACTATGAGAATACTACCATGTGTAGATGCTGTTGACTGTCATTGACTATGAGAATACTAACATGTGTAGATGCTGTTGACTGTCATTGACTATGAGAATACTACCATGTGTAGATGATGTTGACTGTCATTGACTATGAGAATACTAACATGTGTAGATGATGTTGACTGTCATTGACTATGAGAATACTAACATGTGTAGATGCTGTTGACTGTCATTGACTATGAGAATACTACCATGTGTAGATGATGTTGACTGTCATTGACTATGAGAATACTAACATGTGTAGATGCTGTTGACTGTCATTGACTATGAGAATACTACCATGTGTAGATGATGTTGACTGTCATTGACTATGAGAATACTACCATGTGTAGATGATGTTGACTGTCATTGACTATGAGAATACTACCATGTGTAGATGCTGTTGACTGTCATTGACTATGAGAATACTAACATGTGTAGATGATGTTGACTGTCATTGACTATGAGAATACTACCATGTGTAGATGCTGTTGACTGTCATTGACTATGAGAATACTAACATGTGTAGATGCTGTTGACTGTCATTGACTATGAGAATACTAACATGTGTAGATGCTGTTGACTGTCATTGACTATGAGAATACTACCATGTGTAGATGATGTTGACTGTCATTGACTATGAGAATACTAACATGTGTAGATGCTGTTGACTGTCATTGACTATGAGAATACTAACATGTGTAGATGCTGTTGACTGTCATTGACTATGAGAATACTACCATGTGTAGATGCTGTTGACTGTCATTGACTATGAGAATACTAACATGTGTAGATGATGTTGACTGTCATTGACTATGAGAATACTAACATGTGTAGATGATGTTGACTGTCATTGACTATGAGAATACTAACATGTGTAGATGATGTTGACTGTCATTGACTATGAGAATACTAACATGTGTAGATGATGTTGACTGTCATTGACTATGAGAATACTAACATGTGTAGATGATGTTGACTGTCATTGACTATGAGAATACTACCATGTGTAGATGATGTTGACTGTCATTGACTATGAGAATACTAACATGTGTAGATGATGTTGACTGTCATTGACTATGAGAATACTAACATGTGTAGATGATGTTGACTGTCATTGACTATGAGAATACTAACATGTGTAGATGATGTTGACTGTCATTGACTATGAGAATACTAACATGTGTAGATGCTGTTGACTGTCATTGACTATGAGAATACTAACATGTGTAGATGCTGTTGACTGTCATTGACTATGAGAATACTACCATGTGTAGATGATGTTGACTGTCATTGACTATGAGAATACTAACATGTGTAGATGCTGTTGACTGTCATTGACTATGAGAATACTAACATGTGTAGATGCTGTTGACTGTCATTGACTATGAGAATACTACCATGTGTAGATGCTGTTGACTGTCATTGACTATGAGAATACTAACATGTGTAGATGATGTTGACTGTCATTGACTATGAGAATACTAACATGTGTAGATGCTGTTGACTGTCATTGACTATGAGAATACTAACATGTGTAGATGATGTTGACTGTCATTGACTATGAGAATACTAACATGTGTAGATGATGTTGACTGTCATTGACTATGAGAATACTAACATGTGTAGATGATGTTGACTGTCATTGACTATGAGAATACTAACATGTGTAGATGATGTTGACTGTCATTGACTATGAGAATACTAACATGTGTAGATGCTGTTGACTGTCATTGACTATGAGAATACTAACATGTGTAGATGCTGTTGACTGTCATTGACTATGAGAATACTAACATGTGTAGATGATGTTGACTGTCATTGACTATGAGAATACTACCATGTGTAGATGATGTTGACTGTCATTGACTATGAGAATACTAACATGTGTAGATGATGTTGACTGTCATTGACTATGAGAATACTAACATGTGTAGATGCTGTTGACTGTCATTGACTATGAGAATACTAACATGTGTAGATGCTGTTGACTGTCATTGACTATGAGAATACTACCATGTGTAGATGATGTTGACTGTCATTGACTATGAGAATACTACCATGTGTAGATGATGTTGACTGTCATTGACTATGAGAATACTACCATGTGTAGATGATGTTGACTGTCATTGACTATGAGAATACTACCATGTGTAGATGATGTTGACTGTCATTGACTATGAGAATACTACCATGTGTAGATGATGTTGACTGTCATTGACTATGAGAATACTAACATGTGTAGATGATGTTGACTGTCATTGACTATGAGAATACTAACATGTGTAGATGATGTTGACTGTCATTGACTATGAGAATACTACCATGTGTAGATGATGTTGACTGTCATTGACTATGAGAATACTACCATGTGTAGATGATGTTGACTGTCATTGACTATGAGAATACTAACATGTGTAGATGCTGTTGACTGTCATTGACTATGAGAATACTAACATGTGTAGATGCTGTTGACTGTCATTGACTATGAGAATACTACCATGTGTAGATGCTGTTGACTGTCATTGACTATGAGAATACTAACATGTGTAGATGATGTTGACTGTCATTGACTATGAGAATACTAACATGTGTAGATGCTGTTGACTGTCATTGACTATGAGAATACTAACATGTGTAGATGATGTTGACTGTCATTGACTATGAGAATACTAACATGTGTAGATGATGTTGACTGTCATTGACTATGAGAATACTAACATGTGTAGATGATGTTGACTGTCATTGACTATGAGAATACTAACATGTGTAGATGATGTTGACTGTCATTGACTATGAGAATACTAACATGTGTAGATGCTGTTGACTGTCATTGACTATGAGAATACTAACATGTGTAGATGCTGTTGACTGTCATTGACTATGAGAATACTACCATGTGTAGATGATGTTGACTGTCATTGACTATGAGAATACTAACATGTGTAGATGCTGTTGACTGTCATTGACTATGAGAATACTAACATGTGTAGATGCTGTTGACTGTCATTGACTATGAGAATACTACCATGTGTAGATGCTGTTGACTGTCATTGACTATGAGAATACTAACATGTGTAGATGATGTTGACTGTCATTGACTATGAGAATACTAACATGTGTAGATGCTGTTGACTGTCATTGACTATGAGAATACTAACATGTGTAGATGATGTTGACTGTCATTGACTATGAGAATACTACCATGTGTAGATGATGTTGACTGTCATTGACTATGAGAATACTAACATGTGTAGATGATGTTGACTGTCATTGACTATGAGAATACTAACATGTGTAGATGATGTTGACTGTCATTGACTATGAGAATACTACCATGTGTAGATGATGTTGACTGTCATTGACTATGAGAATACTAACATGTGTAGATGATGTTGACTGTCATTGACTATGAGAATACTACCATGTGTAGATGATGTTGACTGTCATTGACTATGAGAATACTAACATGTGTAGATGATGTTGACTGTCATTGACTATGAGAATACTACCATGTGTAGATGATGTTGACTGTCATTGACTATGAGAATACTAACATGTGTAGATGATGTTGACTGTCATTGACTATGAGAATACTAACATGTGTAGATGCTGTTGACTGTCATTGACTATGAGAATACTACCATGTGTAGATGATGTTGACTGTCATTGACTATGAGAATACTAACATGTGTAGATGATGTTGACTGTCATTGACTATGAGAATACTAACATGTGTAGATGATGTTGACTGTCATTGACTATGAGAATACTAACATGTGTAGATGCTGTTGACTGTCATTGACTATGAGAATACTACCATGTGTAGATGATGTTGACTGTCATTGACTATGAGAATACTACCATGTGTAGATGATGTTGACTGTCATTGACTATGAGAATACTAACATGTGTAGATGCTGTTGACTGTCATTGACTATGAGAATACTAACATGTGTAGATGCTGTTGACTGTCATTGACTATGAGAATACTAACATGTGTAGATGCTGTTGACTGTCATTGACTATGAGAATACTACCATGTGTAGATGATGTTGACTGTCATTGACTATGAGAATACTACCATGTGTAGATGATGTTGACTGTCATTGACTATGAGAATACTACCATGTGTAGATGCTGTTGACTGTCATTGACTATGAGAATACTAACATGTGTATATGCTGTTGACTGTCATTGACTATGAGAATACTAACATGTGTAGATGCTGTTGACTGTCATTGACTATGAGAATACTAACATGTGTAGATGCTGTTGACTGTCATTGACTATGAGAATACTAACATGTGTAGATGATGTTGACTGTCATTGACTATGAGAATACTAACATGTGTATATGCTGTTGACTGTCATTGACTATGAGAATACTAACATGTGTAGATGCTGTTGACTGTCATTGACTATGAGAATACTACCATGTGTAGATGATGTTGACTGTCATTGACTATGCGAATACTAACTTGTGTTTTTCTCTCCTCTTCCTCATGTGGTGTTGTTGCTGCCCTCCTCTTCCTCTTCAACAGGTAATGACTTTATTCATGAATATATCATTCCCTCCCTCAGTCATACAGACTAGAGACTGAAGATGTCATCAGAAGGTATACGGTACATTCGAAAAGTATTCTGACCCCTTTGACTTTTTCCACATCTTGTTACGTTACAGTTTTATTCTAAAATGTATTAAATACATTGTTTCCCTCATCAGTCTACACACAATATCCCACAATGACAAAGCAAAAACAGGTTTTGAGAAATCTTAGAAAAAATATATATATAAAAAAACAGACATTTACATAAGTATTCAGACCTTTTACTCAGTACTTTGTTGAAGAGCCTTTGGCAGTAATTACAGCCTTGAGTCTTCTTGGGTATGATGCTACCAGCTTGGCATACCTGTATTTCGGGGGTGTCTCCCATTCTTCTCTGCAGATCCTCTCAAGCTCTGTCAGGTTGGATGGGGAGTGTCGCTGCACAGCTATTTTCAGGTCTCTCCAGAGATGTTAGATCAGGTTCAAGTCCGGGCTCTGGCTGGGCCACTCAAGGACATTGACAGACTTGTCCCGAAGCCACTCCTGTGTATTCTTGGCTGTGTGCTTAGGGTTGTTGTCCTGTTTGAAGGTGAACATTCGCCCCAGTCTGAGGTCCTGAGTGCTCTGGAGCAGGTTTTCATCAAGGATCTCTCTGTACTTTGCTCCGTTCATCTTTCCCTCGATCCTGACTAGTCTCCCAGTCCCTGCCGCTGAAAAACATCCCCACAGCATGATGCTGCCACCACCATGCTTCACAGTAGGGATGGTCCCAGGTTTCCTCCAGATGTGAAGCTTGGCATTCTCGGCCAAAGAGTTAAATCTTGGTTTGATCAGACTGGAAGGTCCTTTAGGTGGCTTTTGACAAACTCCGAGCTGGCTGTCGTGTGCCTTTTACCGTGGAGTGGCTTCCGTCTGGCTACTCTACCATAAAGGCCTGATTGGTGGAGTGTTGCAGAGATGGTTGTCATTCTGAAATGTTCTCCCATTTCAATAGAGGAACTCTGGGACTCTGTCAGAGTGAACATCGGGTTCTTGGTGACCTCCCTGACTTCTTCCATTCAAGAATGATGGAGGCCACTGTGTTCTTGGGGACTTTCAACCCTGCAGAAATGTTTTGGTACCCTTCCCCAGATCTGTGCCTCGACACAATCCTGTCTCAGAGCTCTACGGACAATTCATTCGACCTCATGGCTTGGTTTTTGCTCTGACATGCACTGTCAACTGTGGGACCTTATATAGACAGGTGTGTGCCTTTCCAAATCATGTCCAATCAATTGAATTTACCACAGGTGGATTCCAATCAAATAAATAAAATAAATAAATAAATAAAACATCTCAAGGATGATCAATGGAAACAGGATGCACCTGAGCTCAATTTCATGTCTCATAGCAAATTAATACTTATGTAAATAAGGTATTTTGTTTTTTTATTTTTATAAATTGGCAAACATTTCTAAAAACCTGTTTTCACTTTGTCATTATGGGACATTGTGTATACAACTTTTTTTTTAAATCAATTTGAAAATAACTTCACAAAATGTGGAAAAGGTCAAAATACCTTCACTATGCAGGGAATAGGGGGCCCTGGTCAAAAGACCTTCACTATGAAGGGAATAGGGGGCCCTGGTCAAAAGACCTTCACTATGAAGGGAATAGAGGGCCCTGGTCAAAAGACCTTCACTATGAAGGGAATAGAGGGCCCTGGTCAAAAGACCTTCACTATGAAGGGAATAGAGGGCCCTGGTCAAAAGACCTTCACTATGAAGGGAATAGGGGGCCCTGGTCAAAAGACCTTCACTATGAAGGGAATAGGGGGCCCTGGTCAAAAGACCTTCACTATGAAGGGAATAGAGGGCCCTGGTCAAAAGACCTTCACTATGAAGGGAATAGAGGGCCCTGGTCAAAAGACCTTCACTATGAAGGGAATAGAGGGCCCTGGTCAAAAGACCTTCACTATGAAGGGAATAGGGGGCCCTGGTCAAAAGACCTTCACTATGAAGGGAATAGGGGGCCCTGGTCAAAAAACCTTCACTATGAAGGGAATAGAGGGCCCTGGTCAAAAGACCTTCACTATGAAGGGAATAGAGGGCCCTGGTCAAAAGACCTTCACTATGAAGGGAATAGAGGGCCCTGGTCAAAATACCTTCACTATGAAGGGAATAGAGGGCCCTGGTCAAAAGACCTTCACTATGAAGGGAATAGAGGGCCCTGGTCAAAAGACCTTCACTATGAAGGGAATAGGGGGCCCTGGTCAAAAGACCTTCACTATGAAGGGAATAGAGGGCCCTGGTCAAAAGACCTTCACTATGAAGGGAATAGAGGGCCCTGGTCAAAAGACCTTCACTATGAATGGAATAGAGGGCCCTGGTCAAAAGACCTTCACTATGAAGGGAATAGAGGGCCCTGGTCAAAAGACCTTCACTATGAAGGGAATAGAGGGCCCTGGTCAAAAGACCTTCACTATGAAGGGAATAGAGGGCCCTGGTCAAAAGACCTTCACTATGAAGGGAATAGAGGGCCCTGGTCAAAAGACCTTCACTATGAAGGGAATAGGGGGCCCTGGTCAAAAGACCGTCACTATGAAGGGAATAGAGGGCCGTGGTCAAAAGACCTTCACTATGAAGGGAATAGAGGGCCCTGGTCAAAAGACCTTCACTATGAAGGGAATAGGGGGCCCTGGTCAAAAGACCTTCACTATGAAGGGAATAGGGGGCCCTGGTCAAAAGACCTTCACTATGAAGGGAATAGAGGGCCCTGGTCAAAAGACCTTCACTATGAAGGGAATAGAGGGCCCTGGTCAAAAGACCTTCACTATGAAGGGAATAGGGGGCCCTGGTCAAAAGACCTTCACTATGAAGGGAATAGGGGGCCCTGGTCAAAAGACCTTCACTATGAAGGGAATAGAGGGCCCTGGTCAAAAGACCTTCACTATGAAGGGAATAGAGGGCCCTGGTCAAAAGACCTTCACTATGAAGGGAATAGGGGGCCCTGGTCAAAAGACCTTCACTATGAAGGGAATAGGGGGCCCTGGTCAAAAGACCTTCACTATGAAGGGAATAGAGGGCCCTGGTCAAAAGACCTTCACTATGAAGGGAATAGAGGGCCCTGGTCAAAAGACCTTCACTATGCAGGGAATAGGGGGCCCTGGTCAAAAGACCTTCACTATGCAGGGAATAGGGGGCCCTGGTCAAAAGACCTTCACTATGAAGGGAATAGGGGGCCCTGGTCAAAAGACCTTCACTATGCAGGGAATAGGGGGCCCTGGTCAAAAGACTTCACTATGAAGGGAATAGGGGGCCCTGGTCAAAAGACCTTCACTATGAAGGGAATAGGGGGCCCTGGTCAAAAGACCTTCACTATGAAGGGAATAGGGGGCCCTGGTCAAAAGACCTTCACTATGACGGGAATAGGCTTCCATTTAGAATGCATACCATTTGTAGGTGCCCTGCAAATCAGATGTCACGGTACATTATGTCACGCGGTACATTATGTCATGGTACATTATGTCATGGTACATTATGTCATGGTACATTATGTCACGCGGTACATTATGTCATGGTACATTATGTCACGGTACATTATGTCACGCGGTACATTATGTCATGGTACATTATGTCATGGTACATTATGTCATGGTACATTATGTCACGCGGTACATTATGTCATGGTACATTATGTCACGGTACATTATGTCACGCGGTACATTATGTCACAGTACATTATGTCATGGTACATTATGTCATGGTACATTATGTCATGGTACATTATGTCACGCGGTACATTATGTCATGGTACATTACGTCATGGTACATTATGTCACGCGGTACATTATGTCATGGTACATTATGTCACAGTACATTATGTCATGGTACATTATGTCATGGTACATTATGTCATGGTACATTATGTCACGCGGTACATTATGTCATGGTACATTACGTCATGGTACATTACGTCATGGTACATTATGTCACACGGTACATTATGTCATGGTACATTATGTCATGGTACATTATGTCACGCGGTACATTATGTCATGGTACATTACGTCATGGTACATTATGTCACGCGGTACATTATGTCATGGTACATTATGTCATGGTACATTATGTCACGCGGTACATTATGTCATGGTACATTATGTCACGCGGTACATTATGTCACACGGTACATTATGTCATGGTACATTATGTCATGGTAGATTATGTCATGGTACATTATGTCATGGTACGTTATGTCACACGGTACATTATGTCATGGTACATTATGTCATGGTACATTATGTCATGGTACATTATGTCATGGTACATTATGTCATGGTACATTATGTCATGGTACGTTATGTCACACGGTACATTATGTCATGGTACATTATGTCATGGTACGTTATGTCACAC
>NC_092107.1:42442620-42445120 GCF_045679555.1 Salvelinus alpinus
ACTTCCTGCACACCTAAAGGGATATGATGTAACTGTACTTCCTGTACACCTAAAGGGATATGATGTAACTGTACTTCCTGTACACCTAAAGGGATATGATGTAGCTGTACTTCCTGTACACCTAAAGGGATATGATGTAACTGTACTTCCTGTACACCTAAAGGGATATGATGTAACTGTACTTCCTGTACACCTAAAGGGATATGATGTAACTGTACTTCCTGTACACCTAAAGGGATATGATGTAGCTATACTTCCTGTACACCTAAAGGGATATGATGTAGCTGTACTTCCTGTACACCTAAAGGGAAATAAAGTAGAAAAAAGTCTGCTACCTTTAACCAGAGCCCTATTCCCTATGTAGTCCGCTACCTTTAACCAGAGCCCTATTCCCTATGTAGTCCGCTACCTTTAACCAGAGCCCTATTCCCTATGTAGTCCGCTACCTTTAACCAGAACCCTATTCCCTATGTAGTCCGCTACCTTTAACCAGAGCCCTATTCCCTATGTAGTACGCTACCTTTAACCAGAGCCCTATTCCCTATGTAGTCCGCTACCTTTAACCAGAGCCCTATTCCCTATGTAGTCCGCTACCTTTAACCAGAGCCCTATTCCCTATGTAGTCCGCTACCTTTAACCAGAGCCCTATTCCCTATGTAGTCCGCTACCTTTAACCAGAGCCCTATTCCCTATGTAGTACGCTACCTTTAACCAGAGCCCTATTCCCTATGTAGTCCGCTACCTTTAACCAGAGCCCTATTCCCTATGTAGTCCGCTACCTTCAACCAGAGCCCTATTCCCTATGTAGTCCGCTACCTTTAACCAAAGCCCTATTCCCTATGTAGTCCGCTACCTTTAACCAGAGCCCTATTCCCTATGTAGTCCACTGCCTTCAACCAGAGCCCTATTCCCTATGTAGTCCACTACCTTCAACCAGAGCCCTATTCCCTATGTAGTCCGCTACCTTTAACCAGAGCCCTATTCCTTATGTAGTGCCAGTTTGCTACAGTAATATATTATTATGTGGAATATAGTTTATGAACATTTTTGGTAAGGGTTGATCCATTTTTAGTTAGTGCAAATCAAGTCTGACATTTTTAAGTGGAAATTACAAACTTCAGAAGCCTTTTAAACCTCAAATACACTACAAGTTTGCATTTCCTACAGTGCAGGAATATTCTTAGCTACGAAAAAGGGATCAAATGAACATCCTACATATGTATTGGGCTGAGTCTTTCCTAGATATATGGTGTCTAGTCTTTCCCAGAGATATGGTGTCTTTCCTAGATATATGGTGTCTAGTCTTTCCTAGATATATGGTGTCTAGTCTTTCCCAGATATATGGTGTCTAGTCTTTCCCAGATATATGGTGTCTAGTCTTTCCTAGATATATGGTGTCTAGTCTTTCCCAGAGATATGGTGTCTAGTCTTTCCCAGATATATGGTGTCTAGTCTTTCCTAGATATATGGTGTCCAGTCTTTCCTAGATATATGGTGTCTTTCCTAGATATATGGTGTCTAGTCTTCCCCAGAGATATGGTGTCTAGTCTTTCCCAGATATATGGTGTCAGACAGGACAGAGTGAGGTCTGACCAGACAGGACAGAGTGAGGTCTGACCAGACAGGACAGAGTGAGGGCTGACCAGACAGGACAGAGGGATGGCTGACCAGACAGGACAGAGGGATGGCTGACCAGACATGACAGAGTGAGGTCTGACCAGACATGACAGAGTGAGGTCTGACCAGACAGGACAGAGTGAGGTATGACCAGACATGACAGAGTGAGGTCTGATCAGACAGGACAGAGTGAGGGCTGACCAGACAGGACAGAGTGAGGGCTGACCAGACCGGGCAGAGTGAGGTCTGATCAGACAGGACAGAGTGAGGGCTGACCAGACAGGACAGAGCGAGGTCTGACCAGACAGGACAGAGTGAGGTCTGACCAGACAGGACAGAGTGAGGTCTGACCAGACAGGACAGAGTGAGGGCTGACCAGACAGGACAGAGTGAGGGCTGACCAGACAGGACAGAGTGAGGGCTGACCAGACAGGACAGAGTGAGGGCTGATCAGACAGGACAGAGTGAGGTCTGACCAGACAGGACAGAGTGAGGGCTGACCAGACAGGACAGAGTGAGGGCTGACCAGACAGGACAGAGTGAGGTCTGACCAGACATGACAGAGTGAGGGCTGACCAGACAGGACAGAGGGATGGCTGACCAGACAGGACAGAGTAAGGTCTGACCAGACAGGACAGAGTAAGGTCTGACCAGACAGGACAGAGTGAGGGCTGACCAGACAGGACATAGCCAGGGTTGACCAGACAGGACAGAGGGATGGCTGACCAGACAGGACAGAGGGATGGCTGACCAGACAGGACAGAGTAAGGTCTGACCAGACAGGACAGAGTGAGGGCTGACCAGACAGGACAGAGCCAGGGCTGACCAGACAGGACAGAGCCAGGGTTGACCAGACAGGACAGAGTGATGGCTGACCAGACAG
>NC_092107.1:42452620-42476739 GCF_045679555.1 Salvelinus alpinus
CTAATTGTGTTGCTGTCCTGGGGCTCTGTGGGGTCTGTTTGTGTTTGTGAAAGGGAGCCCCAGGACCAGCTTGCTTAGGGGACTCTTCTCCAGGTTCATCTCTCTGTAGGTGATAGCTTTGTTATGGAAGGTTTGGGAATCGCTTCCTTTTAGGTGGTTGTAGAATTTAACGTCTCTTTTCTGGATTTTGATCATTAGCGGGTATCGGCCTAATTCTGCTCTGCATTATTTGGTGTTTTACGTTGTACACAGAGAATATTTTTGCAGAATTCTGCATGCAGAGTCTCAATTTGGTGTTTGTCCCATTTTGTGAAATCTTGGTTGGTGAGCGGACCCCAGACCTCACAACCATAAAGGGCAATGGGTTCTATAACTGATTCAAGTATTTTTAGCCAGATCCTAATTGGTATGTTGAATTTTATGTTCCTTTTGATGGCATAGAAGGCCCTTCTTGCCTTGTCTCTCAGATCGTTCACAGCTTTGTGGAAGTTACCTGTGGCGCTGATGTTTAGGCCGAGGTATGTATAGTGTTTTGTGTGCTCTAGGGCAACGGTGTCTAGATGGAATTTGTATTTGTGGTCCTGGCGACTGGACCTTTTTTGGAACACCATTATTTTTGTCTTACTGAGATTTACTGTCAGGGCCCAGGTCTGACAGAATCTGTACAGAAGATCTAGGTGCTGCTGTAGGCCCTCCTTGGTTGGTGACAGAAGCACCAGATCATCAGCAAACAGTAGACATTTGACTTCAGATTCTAGTAGGTGAGGCCGGGTGCTGCAGACTGTTCTAGTGGGGTGAGGCCGGGTGCTGCAGACTGTTCTAGTGCCCGCGCCAATTCGTTGATATATATGTTGAAGAGGGTGGGGCTCAAGCTGCATTCCTGTCTCACCCCATGGCCCTATTTTAACCGCACACTTGTGCACTTAACCGCATCTATGTACACAAACTTGTGGTTTGTGTACATAGATTTTATAATGTTGTATGTTTTTCCCCCAACACCACTTTCCATCAATGTGTATAGCAGACCCTCATGCCAAATTGAGTCAAAGGCTTTTTTTAAATAAAAAAAACATGAGAAGACTTTGCCTTTGTTTTGTTTTGTTTGTTTGTCAATCAGGGTGTGCAGGGTGAATACATGGTCTGTCTTACGGTAATTTGATAAAAAGCCATTTTGACATTTTCTCACTACATTGTTTTCACTGAGGAAATGTACGAGTCTGCTGTTAATGATAATCCAGAGGATTTTCCCAAGGTTACTGTTGACACATATTCCACAGTAGTTATTGGGGTCAAATTTGTCTCCACTTTTGTGGATTGGGGTCTTCAGTCCTTGGTTCCAAATATTGGAACTGTCTGTCTGTCTGTCTGTCTGTCTGTCTGTCTGTCTGTCTGTCTGTCTGTCTGTCTGTCTGTCTGTCTGTCTGTCTGTCTGTCTGTCTGTCTGTCTGTCTGTCTGTCTGTCTCTCTGTCTGTCTGTCTCTCTGTCTCTCTTTGTTTCTCTCTCTCTAACTCTATCTCTCTGTCTCTCTCTGTCTCTGTCTCGAGGCTAGGAGGGAAATAAACACACACACACAATGCACTCCTCTTCCTGGGCCAGAAGGGAAAGACAACACGGGCGAGATGACATCAGAGCTGTTTAATCTGTTTAACTTAGTGGTAATAATTAATCAGGTGGACCAGACCAGACAGGGTAATAGCTGCTCTCAGGTAGACCAGACCAGACAGGGTTAACACCTGTTCTCAGGTAGACCAGACCAGACAGGGTTAATACCTGTCCTCAGGTAGACCAGACCAGACAGGGTTAACACCTGTCCTGTCCTCAGGTAGACCAGACCAGACAGGGTTAACACCTGTCCTCAGGTAGACCAGACAGGGTTAACACCTGTCCTCAGGTAGACCAGACCAGACAGGTAATCTCATTGTGTAATCTCAGCTAAATGGATAACCCATGGTCCTAGGGGTGTAACGGGTCACCAAACCCAGGGTTTGACTCCGTTTCAGTACAGCAGGATGATGAAATGCCGACAGTTACTCATGAATTAATGAATTACCACTAATTGTAGTTTATTTCAGCCACTCCAAGGTGTTGCTATTCCTGACTCCGTATCGGATCATGACTCATATCAGGCCACCATCTGGAGTAACAACACTCTCTATTTTCTTAAATTAAAACATGATTACTCATCAACAACACTAAAATAAGGTGCAATATGAATGTGAAATTAATTTGTAAACATGGCTCAGACATTGTAAATGCCTGTGCTATAATATTTTATTAACAAAGAGAGAAATATGCACACTTGTGAGACTCTCATAAAGGTTTCTGTAGCACGGTTCTTGTCATTTCCCACTGCGGGTAATGTGATGGGCTGTCACTGTTAAGTAGCTCTGCAGCCCTGGAGGTCGGTCCATCTGTGGTAAGGGCAACACAGGGTACAATGGCCAATTCATTTACAATGTAGAGTTTAGCTTGCTTATATAGAGCGGGTACTATCTGCCTGCTGACCTGGGGACGAGAGGTCCGCTATACAATGCAATGTAGGTATAGTCTATAGGCCTAGTGGGTTTTTAGTTTCAGCTATATGTATTCATTCGGGATCACAGTGTGGACCTAACCGGGCTGAGTCCGTTCCACCCCGAGGTGAGTCCGTTCCACCCCGAGGTGAGTCCGTTCCACCCCGAGGTGAGTCCGTTCCACCCCGAGGTGAGTCCGTTCCACCCCGAGGTGAGTCCGTTCCACCCCGAGGTGAGTCCGTTCCACCCCGAGGTGAGTCCGTTCCACCCGAGCTGAGTCCGTTCCACCCCGAGGTGAGTCCGTTCCACCCCGAGGTGAGTCCGTTCCACCCCGAGGTGAGTCCGTTCCACCCCGAGGTGAGTCCGTTCCACCCGAGCTGAGTCCGTTCCACCCCGAGGTGAGTCCGTTCCACCCCGAGGTGAGTCTGTGTGAGGACAGTTTACTGTCACTTCTTTATAGTCTGAGGACAGTTTACTGTCACTTCTTTATAGTCTGAGGACAGTTTACTGTCACTTCTTTATAGTCTGAGGACAGTTTACTGTCTCTTCTTTATAGTCTGAGGACAGTTTACTGTCACTTCTTTATAGTCTGAGGACAGTTTACTGTCACTTCTTTATAGTCTGAGGACAGTTTCAGTGGCAGGGCAGAAAAACACGTCTTTAAATGCATATATTCAATGGTTTTCCAAAATTAGATTTTTGTTATTAAGATTTTCCTTTGTAGTTTCATAATTAAAGATTGATTTCCATGTTCTCTTCAGCATGGTGCATTCGTTTCCCAGTGCCCTAAAAGACCGCCAGTCAGCCTGGGAGATACCAGTTCTGGTTCTGTGGTCAGACATCCAAGGATTGTCTCTGCCTATAACCCGGTTTTCCATGAGCCCTGCTTGTTTGACACAGATGGTCGGGAAACAGTGGAAATATATATGGAATGAGCAAAAAAAGCTTTTACCAGTCAGGCATACAGTTCATGTAGTAAAGCCTGTTCACAAAACTGCTAATGTTCTGTTTGATTGCTATTCGAGGGGGATTTAGGGATTTTTGCCTCACTTAAATCGTTTGTGAATATACTGATGGCCCGTAGCTGCCTTTATCAACGTATTACATTGTCCATTTTCTGGCAGCAGAGTTTAAGATAACCAGTCCCGGTTTATATTACCCATGAGAACAATTTCATTATTCCCCCAGCTGTGCCACAGCTCTGCGAGATAATCTAGAGACTCGACCTTTGCCGATGGGGGTCTATAACATTCGAATGCATCTAGGTTTACAGCAGTTGACAGTTGCAACGTCATTGTTAACAACTGCTTGGGTTTAGATAAAAACCCCTCAGGACAACAAACCTGTTTTAAATGTTCCTCCCCTTTTGTTGTCTCTATCACTCCTGTACACATTATAACCAGCCAGACCAATAGTCTGATGGAGACAGATTTGGTGAAGTCATGTCTTAGACAGAAGTAGAACATCCGGTTCTACGGTTAGGAACCGCACGTCCACCACGTCCATTTAAGGAACCGAGCTTCTCATATTGGTGTGCATACGTCCTAGCGCTGATCTGTTTCTGAAGTTGGGATTTAGAAGTTCAGCCTTGGCCAACGTGTGATGAGAGGAGACTCTGCTATAGTCAGCTGTGTGATGAGAGGAGACTCTGCTATAGTCAGCTGTGTGATGAGAGGAGACTCTGCTATAGTCAGCTGTGTGATGAGAGGAGACTCTGCTATAGTCAGCTGTGTGATGAGAGGAGACTCTGCTATAGTCAGCTGTGTGATGAGAGGAGACTCTGCTATAGTCAGCTGTGTGATGAGAGGAGACTCTGCTATAGTCAGCTGTGTGATGAGAGGAGACTCTGCTGTAGTCAGCTGTGTGATGAGAGGAGACTGCTGTAGTCAGCTGTGTGATGAGAGGAGACTCTGCTATAGTCAGCTGTGTGATGAGAGGAGACTCTGCTATAGTCAGCTGTGTGATGAGAGGAGACTGCTATAGTCAGCTGTGTGATGAGAGGAGACTCTGCTATAGTCAGCTGTGTGATGAGAGGAGACTCTGCTGTAGTCAGCTGTGTGATGAGAGGAGACTGCTGTAGTCAGCTGTGTGATGAGAGGAGACTCTGCTATAGTCAGCTGTGTGATGAGAGGAGACTCTGCTATAGTCAGCTGTGTGATGAGAGGAGACTCTGCTATAGTCAGCTGTGTGATGAGAGGAGACTCTGCTATAGTCAGCTGTGTGATGAGAGGAGACTCTGCTGTAGTCAGCTGTGTGATGAGAGGAGACTGCTGTAGTCAGCTGTGTGATGAGAGGAGACTCTGCTATAGTCAGCTGTGTGATGAGAGGAGACTCTGCTATAGTCAGCTGTGTGATGAGAGGAGACTGCTATAGTCAGCTGTGTGATGAGAGGAGACTCTGCTATAGTCAGCTGTGTGATGAGAGGATACTGCTGTAGTCAGCTGTGTGATGAGAGGAGACTCTGCTATAGTCAGCTGTGTGATGAGAGGAGACTCTGCTATAGTCAGCTGTGTGATGAGAGGAGACTCTGCTATAGTCAGCTGTGTGATGAGAGGAGACTGTTGTAGTCAGTTGTGTGATGAGAGGAGAATCTGCTATAGTCAGCTGTGTGATGAGAGGAGACTCTGCTGTAGTTAGTCAGCTGTGTGATGAGAGGAGACTCTGCTATAGTTAGTCAGCTGTGTGATGAGAGGAGACTCTGCTATAGTCAGCTGTGTGATGAGAGGAGACTGCTATAGTCAGCTGTGTGATGAGAGGAGACTCTGCTATAGTCAGCTGTGTGATGAGAGGAGACTCTGCTATAGTCAGCTGTGTGATGAGAGGTGACTCTGCTATAGTCAGCTGTGTGATGAGAGGAGACTCTGCTGTAGTCAGCTGTGTGATGAGAGGAGACTCTGCTATAGTCAGCTGTGTGATGAGAGGAGACTCTGCTATAGTTAGCTGTGTGATGAGAGGAGACTCTGCTATAGTCAGCTGTGTGATGAGAGGAGACTCTGCTATAGTCAGCTGTGTGATGAGAGGAGACTCTGCTATAGTTAGCTGTGTGATGAGAGGAGACTCTGCTATAGTCAGCTGTGTGATGAGAGGAGACTGCTATAGTCAGCTGTGTGATGAGAGGAGACTCTGCTATAGTCAGCTGTGTGATGAGAGGAGACTCTGCTGTAGTCAGCTGTGTGATGAGAGGAGACTCTGCTATAGTCAGCTGTGTGATGAGAGGAGACTCTGCTATAGTCAGCTGTGTGATGAGAGGAGACTCTGCTATAGTCAGCTGTGTGATGAGAGGAGACTCTGCTATAGTCAGCTGTGTGATGAGAGGAGACTCTGCTATAGTCAGCTGTGTGATGAGAGGAGACTCTGCTATAGTTAGCTGTGTGATGAGAGGAGACTCTGCTATAGTCAGCTGTGTGATGAGAGGAGACTGCTATAGTCAGCTGTGTGATGAGAGGAGACTCTGCTATAGTCAGCTGTGTGATGAGAGGAGACTCTGCTGTAGTTAGCTGTGTGATGAGAGGAGACTCTGCTATAGTCAGCTGTGTGATGAGAGGAGACTCTGCTATAGTCAGCTGTGTGATGAGAGGAGACTCTGCTATAGTCAGCTGTGTGATGAGAGGAGACTGTTGTAGTCAGCTGTGTGATGAGAGGAGACTCTGCTATAGTCAGCTTTGTAATGAGAGGAGACTCTGCTCATCACAGGGATATAACAGAGTCCTTTGTGAAATGGTGTGAGGCCAATTACTTGGACCTGAATGTATTGAAGACCGAGGAACTGGTGGTAGAGTTTAGGAAGAAGATAGAGTGTCTACTAAAAAGCCCAATCCAGACTGTACTTTATAGGACAGGAGAAAGACAGGACAGGAGAAAGACAGGACAGGAGAAAGACAGGACAGGAAAAAACAGGACAGGAGAAAGGCAGGACAGGAGAAAGACAGGACAGGAAAAAACAGGACAGGACAAAACAGGACAGGATAAAGACAGGACAGGAGAAAGACAGGACATGAGAAAACAGGACAGGTAGGAAGCAGGACAGGTGTGAAGCAGGGAAGGAGAGAAACAGGACAGGTATTAAACAGGACAAGAGAGAAACAGGACAGGTGGGAAGCAGGATAGGATATAAACAGTATAGGTGGAAAGCAGGACAGGAGCGGAACAGGACAGGTGTGAAGCAGGACAGGAGATAAGCAGGACAGGTGTGAAGCAGGGAAGGAGAGAAACAGGACAGGTGTGAAGCAGGACAGGATTTCCCAGCATGGGGAGTGTGTCTTTATGTAGTGTAATATATAAAATCACCATCAACTGGATGAATCACCATTATGTAGGTTGGGGGAATGATCCCACCATTATGTAGGTTGGGGGAATGATCCCACCATTATGTAGGTTGGGGGAATGATCCCACCATTATGTAGGTTGGGGGAATGATCCCACCATTATGTAGGTTGGGGAAATGATCCCACCATTATGAAGGTTGGGGAAATGATCCCACATTATGTAGGTTGGGGAAATGATTCCACCATTATGTAGGTTGGGGAAATGATCCCACCATTATGTAGGTTGGGGAAATGATCCCACCATTATGTAGGTTGGGGGAATGATCCCACCATTATGTAGGTTGGGGAAATGATCCCACCATTATGTAGGTTGGGGAAATGACCCCACCATTATGTAGGTTGGGGAAATGATCCTACCATTATGTAGGTTGGGGAAATGAACCCACCATTATGCAGGTTGGGGGAATGATCCCACCATTATGTAGGTTGGGGAAATTATCCCACCATTATGTAGGTTTGGGAAATGATCCTACCATTATGTAGGTTGGGGAAATTATCCCACCATTATGTAGGTTGGGGGAATGATCCCACCATTATGTAGTTTGGGGGAATGATCCCACCATTATGTAGGTTGGGGGAATGATCCCACCATTATGTAGGTTAGGGAAATGATCCCACCATTATGTAGGTTGGGGAAATGTTCCCACCATTTTGTAGTTTGGGGGAAATGATCCCACCATTATGTAGGTTGGGGAAATGATCCCACCATTATGTAGGTTGGGGAAATGATCCCACCATTATGTAGGTTGGGGAAATGATCCCACCATTATGTAGGTTGGGGGAAATTATCCCACCATTATGTAGGTTGGGGAAATGATCCCACCATTATGTATGTTGGGGAAATGATCCCACCATTATGTAGGTTGGGGGAAATTATCCCACCATTATGTAGGTTGGGGAAATGATCCCACCATTATGTAGTTTGGGGAAATGATCCCACCATTATGTAGGTTGGGGAAATGATCCCACCATTATGTAGGTTGGGGAAATGATCCCACCATTATGTAGGTTGGGGAAATGATCCCACCATTATTTAGGTTGGGGGGAATTATCCCACCATTATGTAGGTTGGGGAAATGATCCCACCATTATGTAGGTTGGGGGAAATGATCCCACCATTATGTAGGTTGGGGAAATGATCCCACCATTATGTAGGTTGGGGGAAATGATCCCACCATTATGTAGGTTGGGGAAATGATCCCACCATTATGTAGGTTGGGGAAATGATCCCACCATTATGTAGGTTGGGGGAAATGATCCCACCATTATGTAGGTTGGGGAAATGATCCCACCATTATGTAGGTTGGGGGAAATGATCCCACCATTATGTAGGTTGGGGAAATGATCCCACCATTATGTAGGTTGGGGAAATGATCCCACCATTATGTAGGTTGGGGAAATGATCCCACCATTATGTAGGTTGGGGGAAATGATCCCACCATTATGTAGGTTGGGGAAATGATCCCACCATTATGTAGGTTGGGGAAATGATCCCACCATTATGTAGGTTGGGGAAATGATCCCACCATTATGTAGGTTGGGGAAATGATCCCACCATTATGTAGGTTGGGGGGAATGCCCAGTGACTGAGGATGAGGGGTCTCCACTATGTAGAATAATACTTAACTACATTCATCAATCTGACTCCATTACCAGGTGAATGCTTGATAATCACGTCCAGTGGGTAGAGCCAAGGGAGTGAGCCATCCGTCACCACTCAGAAGACTATATTAATGTCCACGTTTACTCCCACAGCACCTTCTCTAATCTCCTCTACAGCAGCTAGTCTGAGTAGCACCTTCTCTAATCTCCGCTACAGCAGCTAGTCTGAGTAGCACCTTCTCTAATCTCCTCTACAACCAGCCAGTAGCTAGTCTGAGTATCACCTTCTCTAATCTCCTCTACAGCAGCTAGTCTGAGTAGCACCTTCTCTAATCTCCTCTACAGCAGCTAGTCTGAGTAGCACCTTCTCTAATCTCCTCTACAGCAGCTAGTCTGAGTATCACCTTCTCTAATCTCCTCTACAACCAGCCAGTAGCTAATCTGAGTATCACCTTCTCTAATCTCCTCTACAGCAGCTAGTCTGAGTATCACCTTCTCTAATCTCCTCTACAGCAGCTAGTCTGAGTAGCACCTTCTCTAATCTCCTCTACAACCAGCCAGTAGCTAATCTGAGTATCACCTTCTCTAATCTCCTCTACAGCAGCTAGTCTGAGTATCACCTTCTCTAATCTCCTCTACAACCAGCCAGTAGCTAATCTGAGTAGCACCTTCTCTAATCTCCTCTACAGTAGCTAGTCTGAGTATCACCTTCTCTAATCTCCTCTACAACCAGCCAGTAGCTAATCTGAGTATCACCTTCTCTAATCTCCTCTACAGTAACTAGTCTGAGTATCACCTTCTCTAATCTCCTCTACAGTAGCTAGTCTGAGTGATGGGGGTTAGGGCACCTTGAATACGTAGGGTGATGGGGGTTAGGGCTCCTTGAATACGTAGGGTGATAGGGGTTGGGGCACCTTGAATACGTAGGGTGATGGGGGTTAGGGCACCTTGAATACGTAGGGTGATGGGGGTTAGGGCACCTTGAATATGTAGGGTGATGGGGGTTAGGGCTCCTTGAATACGTAGGGTGATGGGGGTTAGGGCTCCTTGAATACGTAGGGCGATGGGGGTTAGGGCTCCTTGAATACATAGGGTGATGGGGGTTAGGGCTCCTTGAATACGTAGGGTGATGGGGGTTAGGGCTCCTTGAATACGTAGGGTGATGGGGGTTAGGGCTCCTTGAATACGTAGGGTAAAGGGGGTTAGGGCTCCTTGAATACGTAGGGTGATGGGGGTTAGGGCTCCTTGAATACGTAGGGTGATGGGGGTTAGGGCACCTTGAATACGTAGGGTGATGGGGGTTAGGGCTCCTTGAATACGTAGGGTGATGGGGGTTAGGGCACCTTGAATACGTAGGGTGATGGGGGTTAGGGTTCCTTGAATACGTAGGGTGATGGGGTTAGGGCTCCTTGAGTACGTAGGGTGATGGGGGTTAGGGTTCCTTGAGTACGTAGGGCGATGGGGGTTAGGGCTCCTTGAATACGTAGGGCGATGGGGGTTAGGGCTCCTTGAATACGTAGGGTGATGGGGGTTAGGGCTCTTTGAATACGTAGGGTGATGGGGGTTAGGGCACCTTGAATACGTAGGGCGATGGGGGTTAGGGCACCTTGAATAAGTAGGGAAATGGGGGTTAGGGCACCTTGAATACGTAGGGCGATGGGGGTTAGGGCACCTTGAATACGTAGGGTGATGGGGGTTAGGGCTCCTTGAATACGTATGGTGATTGGGGTTAGGGCTCCTTGAATACGTAGGGTGATGGGGGTTAGGGCTCCTTGAATACGTAGGGTGATGGGGGTTAGGGCTCCTTGAATACGTAGGGTGATGGGGGTTAGGGCTCCTAGAATATGTATGGTGATGGGGGTTAGGGCTCCTTGAATACGTAGGGTGATGGGGGTTAGGGCTCCTTGAATACGTAGGGTGATGGGGGTTAGGGCACCTTGAATACGTAGGGCGATGGGGGTTAGGGCTCCTTGAATACGTATGGTGATGGGGGTTAGGGCTCCTTGAATACGTAGGGTGATGGGGGTTAGGGCTCCTTGAATATGTAGGGTGATGGGGGTTAGGGCACCTTGAATATGTAGGGTGATGGGGGTTAGGGCACCTTGAATACGTAGGGCGATGGGGGTTAGGGCTCCTTGAATACGTAGGGTGATGGGGGTTAGGGCACCTTGAATACGTAGGGTGATGGGGGTTAGGGCACCTTGAATACGTAGGGTGATGGGGGTTAGGGTTCCTTGAATACGTAGGGTGATGGGGGTTAGGGCACCTTGAATACGTAGGGTGATGGGGGTTAGAGCTCCTTGAATACGTAGGGTGATGGGGGTTAGGGCACCTTGAATATGTAGGGTGATGGGGGTTAGGGCTCCTTGAATACGTAGGGTGATGGGGGTTAGAGCTCCTTGAATACGTAGGGTGATGGGGGTTAGAGCTCCTTGAATACGTAGGGTGATGGGGGTTAGGGCTCCTTGAATACGTAGGGTGATGGGGGTTAGGGCACCTTGAATACGTATGGTGATGGGGGTTAGGGCTCCTTGAATACATAGGGTGATGGGGGTTAGGGTTCCTTTAATACGTAGGGTGATGGGGGTTAGGGCTCCTTGAATACGTAGGGTGATGGGGGTTAGGGCTCCTTGAATACGTAGGGCGATGGGGGTTAGGGCTCCTTGAATACGTAGGGTGATGGGGGTTAGGGCTCCTTGAATACGTAGGGTGATGGGGGTTAGGGCACCTTGAATATGTAGGGTGATGGGGGTTAGGGTTCCTTTAATACGTAGGGTGATGGGGGTTAGGGCTCCTTGAATACGTAGAGTGATGGGGGTTAGGGCTCCTTGAATACTTAGGGTGATGGGGGTTAGGGCTCCTTGAATACGTAGGGTGATGGGGGTTAGGGCTCCTTGAATACTTAGGGTGATGGGGGTTAGGGCTCCTTGAATACGTAGGGTGATGGGGGTTAGGGCTCCTTGAATACGTAGGGTGATGGGGGTTAGGGCTCCTTGAATACGTAGGGTGATGGGGGTTAGGGCTCCTTGAATACGTAGGGTGATGGGGGTTAGGGCTCCTTGAATACGTAGGGTGATGGGGGTTAGGGCACCTTGAATATTTAGGGTGATGGGGGTTAGGGTTCCTTTAATACGTAGGGTGATGGGGGTTAGGGCTCCTTGAATACGTAGAGTGATGGGGGTTAGGGCTCCTTGAATACTTAGGGTGATGGGGGTTAGGGCTCCTTGAATACGTAGGGTGATGGGGGTTAGGGCTCCTTGAATACTTAGGGTGATGGGGGTTAGGGCTCCTTGAATACGTAGGGTGATGGGGGTTAGGGCTCCTTGAATACGTAGGGTGATGGGGGTTAGGGCTCCTTGAATACGTAGGGTGATGGGGGTTAGGGCTCCTTGAATACGTAGGGTGATTGGGGTTAGAGCTCCTTGAATATGTAGGGTGATGGGGGTTAGGGTTCCTTTAATACGTAGGGTGATGGGGATAAGGGCTCCTTGCATACGTAGGGTGATGGGGGTTAGGGCTCCTTGAATACGTAGGGTGATGGGGGTTAGGGCACCTTGAATACGTAGGGTGATAGGGGTTAGGGCTCCTTGAATACGTAGAGTGATGGGGGTTAGGGCTCCTTGAATACTTAGGGTGATGGGGGTTAGGGCTCCTTGAATACGTAGGGTGATGGGGGTTAGGGCTCCTTGAATACGTAGGGTGATGGGGGTTAGGGCTCCTTGAATACGTAGGGTGATGGTGGTTAGGGCTCCTTGAATACGTAGGGTGATGGGGGTTAGGGCTACTTGAATACGTATGGTGATGGGGGTTAGGGCACCTTGAATACGTAGGGTGATGGGGGTTAGGGCTCCTTGAATACGTATGGTGCTGGGGGTTAGGGCACCTTGAATACGTAGGGTGATTGAGGGTTAGGGCACCTTGAATACGTAGAGTGATGGGGGTTAGGGCTCCTTGAATACGTAGGGTGATGGGGGTTAGGGCTCCTTGAATACGTAGGGTGATGGGGGTTAGGGCTCCTTGAATACATAGGGTGATGGGGGTTAGGGCTCCTTGAATACGTAGGGTGAATGGGGTTAGGGCTCCTTGAATACGTAGGGTGATGGGGGTTAGGGTTCCTTTAATACGTAGGGTGATGGGGGTTAGGGCTCCTTGAATACGTAGGGTGTTGGGGGTTAGGGCACCTTGAATACGTAGGGTGATGGGGGTTAGGGCTCCTTGAATACGTAGAGTGATGGGGGTTAGGGCTCCTTGAATACGTAGAGGGATGGGGTTAGGGCTCCTTGAATACGTAGGGTGATGGGGGTTAGGGCTCCTTGAATATGTAGGGTGATGGGGGTTAGGGCTCCTTGAATACGTAGAGTGATGGGGGTTAGGGCTCCTTGAATACTTAGGGTGATGGGGGTTAGGGCTCCTTGAACACGTATGGTGATGGGGGTTAGGGCTCCTTGAATACGTAGGGTGATGGGGGTTAGAGCCCCTTGAATATGTAGGGTGATAGGGGTTAGGGCACCTTGAATACGTAGGGTGATGGGGGTTAGGGCACCTTGAATATGTAGGGTGATGGGGGTTAGGGTTCCTTGAATACGTAGGGTGATGGGGGTTAGGGCTCCTTGAATACGTATGGTGCTGGGGGTTAGGGCACCTTGAATACGTAGGGTGATTGGGGGTTAGGGCACCTTGGATACGTAGAGTGATGGGGGTTAAGGCTCCTTGAATATGTTGGGTGATGGGGGTTAGGGCTCCTTGAATACGTAGGGTGATGGGGGTTAGGGCTCCTTGAATACATAGGGTGATGGGGGTTAGGGCTCCTTGAATACGTAGGGTGATGGGGGTTAGGGCTCCTTGAATACGTAGGGTGATGGGGGTTAGGGTTCCTTTAATACGTAGGGTGATGGGGGTTAGGGCACCTTGAATACTTAGGGTGATGGGGGTTAGGGCTCCTTGAATACGTAGGGTGATGGGGGTTAGGGCTCCTTGAATACGTAGGGTGATGGGGGTCAGAGCCCCTTGGATATGTAGGGTGATAGGGGTTAGGGCACCTTGAATACGTAGGGCGATGGGGGTTAGGGCTCCTTGAATACGTAGGGTGATGGGGGTTAGGGGTCCTTGAATATGTAGGGTGATGGGGGTTAGGGGTCCTTGAATATGTAGGGTGATAGGGGGTTAGAGCTCCTTGAATACGTAGGGTGATAGGGGTTAGGGCTCCTTGAATACGTAGGGTGCTGGGGGTTAGGGCTCCTTGAATACGTAGGGTGATGGGGGTTAGGGCTCCTTGAATACGTAGGGTGATGGGGGTTAGGGCTCCTTGAATACGTAGGGTGATGGGGGTTAGGGCTCCTTGAATACGTAGGGTGATGGGGGTCAGAGCCCCTTGAATATGTAGGGTGATAGGGGTTAGGGCTCCTTGAATACGTAGGGTGATGGGGGTTAGGGGTCCTTGAATATGTAGGGTGATGGGGGTTGGGGCACCTTGAATACATAGGGTGATGGGGGTTAGGGCTCCTTGAATATGTAGGGTGATAGGGGGTTAGAGCTCCTTGAATACGTAGGGTGATGGGGGTTAGGGCACCTTGAATACGTAGGGTGATAGGGGTTAGGACTCCTTGAATACGTAGGGTGCTGGGGGTTAGGGCTCCTTGAATACGTAGGGTGATGGGGGTTAGGGCTCCTTGAATACGTAGGGTGATGGGGGTTAGGGCTCCTTGAATACGTAGGGTGCTGGGGGTTAGGGCTCCTTGAATACGTAGGGTGATGGGGGTTAGGGCTCCTTGAATACGTATGGTGCTGGGGGTTAGGGCTCCTTGAATACGTAGGGTGATGGGGGTTAGGGCTCCTTGAATACGTATGGTGATGGGGGTTAGGGCTCCTTGAATACGTAGGGTGATTGGGGTTAGGGCACCTTGAATACGTAGGGTGATTGGGGTTAGGGCACCTTGAATACGTATGGTGATGGGGGTTAGGGCTCCTTGAATACGTAGGGTGATTGGGGTTAGGGAACCTTGAATACGTAGGGTGATGGGGGTTAGGGCACCTTGAATACGTAGGGTGATGGGGGTTAGGGCTCCTTGAATACATAGGGTGATGGGGGTTAGGGCTCCTTGAATACGTAGGGTGATGGGGGTTAGGGCACCTTGAATACGTAGGGTGATGGGGGTTAGGGCTCCTTGAATACGTAGGGTGATGGGGGTTAGGGCACCTTGAATACATAGGGTGATGGGGGTTAGGGCTCCTTGAATACGTAGGGTGATGGGGTTAGGGCACCTTGAATATGTAGGGTGATGGGGGTTAGGGCTCCTTGAATATGTATGGTGATGGGGGTTAGGGCTCCTTGAATACGTATGGTGATGGGGGTTAGGGCTCCTTGAATATGTAGGGTGATGGGGGTTAGGGCACCTTGAATACGTATGGTGATGGGGGTTAGGGCTCCTTGAATACGTATGGTGATGGGGGTTAGGGGACCTTGAATACGTAGGGTGATGGGGGTTAGGGCTCCTTGAATATGTATGGTGATGGGGGTTAGGGCACCTTGAATACGTATGGTGATGGGGGTTAGGGCACCTTGAATACGTATGGTGATGGGGGTTAGGGCTCCTTGAATATGTAGGGTGATGGGGGTTAGGGCTCCTTGAATACGTAGGGTGATAGGGGTTAGGGCTCCTTGAATACGTAGGGTGATGGGGGTTAGGGCACCTTGAATACGTAGGGTGATGGGGGTTAGGGCTCCTTGAATACGTAGGGTGATGGGGGTTAGGGCTCCTTGAATACGTAGGGTGATGGGGGTTAGGGCACCTTGAATACGTAGGGTGATGGGGGTTAGGGCTCCTTGACTACGTAGGGTGATGGGGGTTAGGGCTCCTTGAATACGTAGGGTGATGGGGGTTAGGGCTCCTTGAATACGTAGGGTGATGGGGGTTAGGGTTCCTTGAATACCTGGGTGATACTGTACATGACTTACTATGCTCATTGATTGTGAACGGGCAAAAGGAGGAGGTCTTGAATATGTGTAGAATATTTGCCTCACTTCTACAACCATTCATGCAGTGTTAGATAGGAAGTCCACATTATAGTTCACGAATGCCCTTTTAATTAATTTCATTCATTCCTTCTACTCCATCCCTCCATGGTGCTCTATAAATACCTTTATTCTGTAGGGACATTTTCTGCTGCTGTGCTTCCCTAATGCATTTACAAGCTGTGCTCACTGATGCTCAGATGAAACGGTGATGCTGTGTGTGTATGTGCGCGCGCTCACTGATGCTCAGATGAAACGGTGATGCTGCTGTACACACAAGGTTTGTTATCTCACAGCACGGGGACAAAACAACCCTCCTCTCTCTTTCTCTCCTCTCCTCTCTCATCTCCCTCCTCTCCTCTCCTCTCCTGTCTCTCTCCTCTACTTTCCTCTCTCGTCTCTCTCTCCTTTCTTTTCTCCTCTACTCTCCTCTCCTCTACTTTCCTCTCTCGTCTCTCCTCTCGTCTCTCTCATCTCTCTCTCCTTTCTCGTTTGTCTCTTCTCTTGTCTCTCTCGCTCCTTTCCTCTCTCCACTCCTTTCTCGTCTCTAAATCTTCTCTCGTCTGTCTACTCTCGCGTCTCTCTCTCTCTCCTCTCTTCTCTTCTCTCGTCTCTCTCCTCTCCTCTCTCGTTTCACGCCTCTCTCGTCTCATCTCTCTCCTCTCCTCTCTCCTCTCTCCTCTCCTCTCTTCTCTCGTCTCTCTCCTCTCCTCTCTCTCCTCTCCTCTCTCTCTCTCCTCTCGTCTCTCTCTCTCTTCTGCTCTCATCTCTCGTCTCTCTCTCCTCTCCTCTCGTCTCTCTCTCTCTTCTGCTCTCATCTCTCGTCTCTCATCTCCTTTCCTTTCCTCTCTCGTCTCTCTCTCCTCTCCTCTCATTTCTCTCCTCTCTCGTCTCTCTCCTCTCCTCTCCTTTCCTCACTCGTCTCTCTCTCTCCTCTCCTCTCCTTTCTCATCTCCTTTCCTTTCCTCTCTCGTCTCTCTCTCCTCTCCTCTCTCGTTTCTCACCTCTCTCATTTCTCTCATCTCCTCTCCTCTCCTATCATGTCCTCTCCTCTCTCGTCTCTCTCTCCTGTCATCTCTCGTCTCTCTCTCCTCTCCTCTCTTGTTTCTCTCTTCTCTCATTTCTCTCTCCTCTCCTCTCTTGTTTCTCATCTCTGTCCTCTCCTCTCATTTCCTTTCTCCTCTACTTTCCTCTCCTCCCCTTTCCTCTCTCCTCTCTCATCTCTCTCATCTCCTCTCCTTTATTCTCTCAATTCTTTCCTCTCGTTTCTCTCCTCTCTCGTTTCTCTCCTCTCCACTCCTTTCTCCTCTCTCGATTCTCTCATCTCCTCTCCTTTCCTCTCTTGTCTCTCTCTCTCTCTCCTCGTTTCTCTCCTCTCTCATTTCCCTCCTCTCTCGTTTCCCTCCTCTCTCGTTTCCCTCCTCTCTCGTTTCTCTCCTCTCTCGTTTCTCTCCTCTCTCATTTCCCTCCTCTCTCGTTTCTCTCCTCTCTCGTTTCTCTCCTCTCTCGTTTCTCTCCTCTCTCGTTTCTCTCCTCTCTCATTTCCCTCCTCTCTCGTTTCTCTCCTCTCTCGTTTCTCTCCTCTCTCGTTTCTCTCCTCTCTTGTTTCTCTCTTCTCTCATCTCTCTACTCTCTCCTCTCTCCCCCCTCTCGTCTCTCTCTCGTCTCTATGTCTCCTCTCCTCTCTCGATTCTCTCCTCTCTCGTCTGTGTGAAGTGTTGGGGCTGTGGTTGAGGGCGATGTCCTTTAGGGTCCGCGTGAAGGTGGGCCCTGCTGCCTTGTAGAGGTGGACCTGGTCATAGAGGCTGTTCAAGTCCAGGGTTGAGTGGTGCGCCAGGTAAACATTTGCTTTTGAGGCACAGTCACAGGAAATACTTGCATTTACCTGCTGTATGGTAGCAGGGTGGAAGTATTTTCGTGGTAGCAGGGTGGAGATAAACACTTGTGCGTTGGGGAAAGTAGAAGCTTTTACAATCACTTCCTTCAGTGCTGTGGCCACCCTTTCCTGCTGTGCACTCAGGTCGTTTGTGCCTGGGTGTATTATTATGTGGCTGGGTAGTTGGTCCTCAGACAGAGGATCTAGGGAACGCTAGGTGTTTGGTCCTCAGACAGAAGGTCTAGGGAACGTTGGGTGTTTGGTCATCAGACAGAAAGTCTAGGGAACGCTGGGTATTTGGTCCTCAGACAGAAGGTCTAGGGAACGCTGGGTAGCTGGTCCTCAGACAGAAGGTCTAGGGAGCGCTGGGTAGTTGGTCCTCAGACGGAAGGTCTAGGGGACGCTGGGTGTTTGGTCCTCAGACAGAAGGTCTAGGGAACGCTGGGTAGTTGGTCCTCAGACAGAAGGTCTAGGGAACGCTGGGTGTTTGGTCCTCAGACAGAAGGTCTAGGGGACGCTGGGTGTTTGGTCCTCAGACAGAAGGTCTAGGGGACGCTGGGTGTTTGGTCCTCAGACAGAAGGTCTAGGGGACGCTGGGTGTTTGGTCCTCAAACAGAAGGTCTAGGGAACGCTGGGTAGTTGGTCCTCAGACAGAAGGTCTAGGGAATGCTGGGTAGTTGGTCCTCAGACAGAAGGTCTAGGGGACGCTGGGTGTTTGGTCCTCAGACAGAAGGTCTAGGGAACGATGGGTAGTTGGTCCTCAGACAGAAGGTCTAGGGAACGCTGGGTGTTTGGTCCTCAGACAGAAGGTCTAGGGAACGCTGGGTGGTTGGTCCTCAGACAGAAGGTCTAGGGAACGATGGGTAGTTGGTCCTCAGACAGAAGGTCTAGGGAATGCTGGCTGGGTAGTTGGTCCTCAGACAGAAGGTCTAGGGAACGCTGGGTGTTTGGTCCTCAGACAGAAGGTCTAGGGAACGCTGGCTGGGTAGTTGGTCCTCAGACAGAAGGTCTAGGGAACGCTGGGTAGTTGGTCCTCAGACAGAAGGTCTAGGGAACGCTGGGTGTTTGGTCCTCAGACAGAAGGTCTAGGGGACGCTGGCTGGGTAGTTGGTCCTCAGACAGAAGGTCTAGGGAACGCTGGGTAGTTGGTCCTCAGACAGAAGGTCTAGGGAACGCTGGGTGTTTGGTCCTCAGACAGAAGGTCTAGGGAACGCTGGGTAGTTGGTCCTCAGACAGAAGGTCTAGGGAACGCTGGGTGTTTGGTCATCAGACAGAAGGTCTAGGGAACGCTGGGTGTTTGGTCCTCAGACAGAAGGTCTAGGGAACGCTGGGTGTTTGGTCCTCATACAGAAGGTCTAGGGAACGCTGGGTAGTTGGTCCTCAGACAGAAGGTCTAGGGAACGCTGGCTGGGTAGTTGGTCCTCAGACAGAAGGTCTAGGGAACGCTGGGTAGTTGGTCCTCAGACAGAGGATCTAGGGAACGCTAGGTGTTTGGTCCTCAGACAGAAGGTCTAGGGAACGTTGGGTGTTTGGTCATCATACAGAAAGTCTAGGGAACGCTGGGTATTTGGTCCTCAGACAGAAGGTCTAGGGAACGCTGGGTAGCTGGTCCTCAGACAGAAGGTCTAGGGAGCGCTGGGTAGTTGGTCCTCAGACAGAAGGTCTAGGGGACGCTGGGTGTTTGGTCCTCAGACAGAAGGGCTAGGGAACGCTTGTTAGTTGGTCCTCAGACAGAAGGTCTAGGGAATGCTGGGTAGTTGGTCCTCAGACAGAAGGTCTAGGGGACGCTGGGTGTTTGGTCATCAGACAGAAGGTCTAGGGAATGCTGGGTAGTTGGTCCTCAGACAGAAGGTCTAGGGGACGCTGGGTGTTTGGTCCTCAGACAGAAGGCCTAGGGAACGATGGGTAGTTGGTCCTCAGACAGAAGGTCTAGGGAACGTTGGGTGTTTGGTCCTCAGACAGAAGGTCTAGGGAACGATGGGTAGTTGGTCCTCAGACAGAAGGTCTAGGGAATGCTGGCTGGGTAGTTGGTCCTCAGACAGAAGGTCTAGGGAACGCTGGGTGTTTGGTCCTCAGACAGAAGGTCTAGGGAACGCTGGCTGGATAGTTGGTCCTCAGACAGAAGGTCTAGGGAACGCTGGGTAGTTGGTCCTCAGACAGAAGGTCTAGGGAACGCTGGGTGTTTGGTCCTCAGACAGAAGGTCTAGGGGACGCTGGGTGTTTGGTCCTCAGACAAAAGGTCTAGGGAACGCTGGCTGGGTAGTTGGTCCTCAGACAGAAGGTCTAGGGAACGCTGGGTAGTTGGTCCTCAGACAGAAGGTCTAGGGAACGCTGGGTGTTTGGTCCTCAGACAGAAGGTCTAGGGAATGCTGGGTAGTTGGTCCTCAGACAGAAGGTCTAGGGAACGCTGGGTAGTTGGTCCTCAGACAGAAGGTCTAGGGAACGCTGGGTAGTTGGTCCTCAGACAGAAGGTCTAGGGAATGCTGGGTAGTTGGTCCTCAGACAGAAGGTCTAGGGAACCCTGGGTAGTTGGTCCTCAGACAGAAGGTCTAGGGAACGCTGGGTAGTTGGTCCTCAGACAGAAGGTCTAGGGAACGCTGGGTAGTTGGTCCTCAGACAGAAGGTCTAGGGAACGCTGGGTAGTTGGTCCTCAGACAGAAGGTCTAGGGAACGCTGGGTAGTTGGTCCTCAGACAGAAGGTCTAGGGAACGCTGGGTAGTTGGTCCTCAGACAGAAGGTCTAGGGAATGCTGGGTAGTTGGTCCTCAGACAGAAGGTCTAGGGAACGCTGGGTAATTGGTCCTCAGACAGAAGGTCTAGGGAACGCTGGGTAGTTGGTCCTCAGACAGAAGGTCTAGGGAATGCTGGGTAGTTGGTCCTCAGAAAGAAGGTCTAGGGAACGCTGGGTAGTTGGTCCTCAGACAGAAGGTCTAGGGAACGCTGGGTAGTTGGTCCTCAGACAGAAGGTCTAGGGAACGCTGGGTAGTTGGTCCTCAGACAGAAGGTCTAGGGAACGCTGGGTAGTTGGTCCTCAGACAGAAGGTCTAGGGAACGCTGGCTGGGTAGTTGGTCCTCAGACAGAAGGTCTAGGGAATGCTGGGTAGTTGGTCCTCAGACAGAAGGTCTAGGGAACGCTGGGTAGTTGGTCCTCAGACAGAAGGTCTAGGGAACGCTGGGTAGTTGGTCCTCAGACAGAAGGTCTAGGGAACGCTGGGTGTTTGGTCCTCAGACAGAAGGTCTAGAGAACGCTGGGTAGTTGGTCCTCAGACAGAAGGTCTGAGGAACGCTGGGTAGTTGGTCCTCAGACAGAAGGTCTAGGGAACGCTGGGTAGTTGGTCCTCAGACAGAAGGTCTAGGGAACGCTGGGTAGTTGGTCCTCAGACAGAAGGTCTAGGGAACGCTGGGTAGTTCGTCCTCAGACAGAAGGTCTAGGGAATGCTGGGTAGTTGGACACCACTTTCTTGTATATGTTTCCAATTTGAGTCCATAAGGAGAACAATCTGTGGGGGGGTCCTCAGTGGGTGTGGGGGAGATGTCAGGAGGGCTATCAGGGTGTGGCCAGCTCTCTAGTGGGTTGTTCTGTCACACGCCATCCCCCTCACCCTCTCCTCCGTCCCCCTCACCCTCTCCTCCATCCCCCTCACCCTCCTCCAGCAGTCTGATCCTCTCCTTCATGTCAATGAGGGAGTAGTACTCTGTGCTGGGAGGTTGACTTTCCTCTTGGGGTTGCTCGTCTGTGTGGTTATATGATGAAGAGGTCTGGTCTGACCCGCTCGGGGTAACTTTCTCATGAGAGATCTTCTCCTGCTGAGACATCTCTTTGATAATGTGAAACTCCAGCTGAAACGGTTTGGTGTTGCCCTGTACCTTTACTGTTCCAGACTTGTACATGTTGACATGGGCTGACTCAGAGTCCTCGTTGTCTAGTATCCTGAGTTTCCAACCATCGCTAACACCCCTCCTCTTAACAGAGGGGTAGTGTGTTAACATAGCACTGTGCCATGCCAAGGGATGGTCTGGTTAATATAGCACTGTGTCATGCCAGGGGATGGTCTGGTTAATATAGCACTGTGCCAGGGGATGGTCTGGTTAATATAGCACTGTACCATGCCAGGGGATGGTCTGGTTAATATAGCACTGTGCCATGCCAGGGGATGGTCTGGTTAATATAGCACTGTGTCATGCCAGGGGATGGTCTGTGTTAATATAGCACTGTGCCATGCCAGGGGATGGTCTGGTTAATATAGCACTGTGCCATGCCAGGGGATGGTCTGGTTAATATAGCACTGTGTCATGAGATGGTCTGGTTAATATAGCACTGTGCCAGGGGAGGGTCTGGTTAATATAGCACTGTGCCATGCCAGGGGATGGTCTGGTTAATATAGCACTGTGCCAGGGGATGGTCTGGTTAATATAGCACTGCGCCATGCCAGGGGATGGTCTGGTTAATATAGCACTGTGTCATGCCAGGGGATGGTCTGGTTAATATAGCACTGTGTCATGCCAGGGGATGGTCTGGTTAATATAGCACTGTGCCAGGGGATGGTCTGGTTAATATAGCACTGTGTCATGCCAGGGGATGGTCTGGTTAATATAGCACTGTGCCATGCCAGGGGATGGTCTAGTTAATATAGCACTGTGCCAGGGGATGGTCTGGTTAATATAGCACTGTACCATGCCAGGGGATGGTTTGGTTAATATAGCACTGTGCCATGGGATGGTCTGATTAATATAGCACTGTGTCATGCCAGGGGATGGTCTGGTTAATATAGCACTGTGTCATGCCAGGGGATGGTCTGGTTAATATAGCACTGTGTCATGCCAGGGGATGTTCTGTGTTAATATAGCACTGTGTCATGCCAGGGGATGGTCTGGTTAATATAGCACTGTGTCATGCCAGGGGATGTTCTGTGTTAATATAGCACTGTGTCATGCCAGGGGATGGTCTGGTTAATATAGCACTGTGCCATGGGATGGTCTGGTTAATATAGCACTGTGTCATGCCAGGGGATGGTCTGGTTAATATAGCACTGTGCCATGCCAGGGGATGGTCTGGTTAATATAGCACTGTGCCATGGGATGGTCTGGTTAATATAGCACTGTGCCATGCCAGGGGATGGTCTGGTTAATATAGCACTGTGCCATGCCAGGGGATGGTCTGGTTAATATAGCACTGTGTCATGCCAGGGGATGGTCTGGTTAATATAGCACTGTGTCATGCCAGGGGATGTTCTGTGTTAATATAGCACTGTGTCATGCCAGGGGATGGTCTGGTTAATATAGCACTGTGCCATGCCAGGGGATGGTCTGGTTAATATAGCACTGCACCATGCCAGGGGATGGTCTGGTTAATATTGCACTGTGCCAGGGGATGGTTTGGTTAATATAGCACTGTGTCATGCCAGGGGATGGTCTGGTTAATATAGCACTGTGTCATGCCAGGGGATGGTCTGGTTAATATAGCACTGTGTCATGCCAGGGGATGGTCTGGTTAATATAGCACTGTGTCATGCCAGGGGATGGTCTGTGTTAATATAGCACTGTGCCATGCCAGGGGATGGTCTGGTTAATATAGCACTGTGCCATGCCAGGGGATGGTCTGGTTAATATAGCACTGTGCCATGCCAGGGGATGGTCTGGTTAATATAGCACTGTGCCATGCCAGGGGATGGTCTGTGTTCATATAGCACTGTGTCATGCCAGGGGATGGTCTGGTTAAAATAGCACTGTGCCATGCCAGGGGATGGTCTGTGTTCATATAGCACTGTGCCATGCCAGGGGATGGTCTGGTTAATATAGCACTGTGCCATGCCAGGGGATGGTCTGGTTAATATAGCACTGTGCCATGCCAGGGGATGGTCTGGTTAATATAGCACTGTGTCATGCCAGGGGATGGTCTGGTTAATATAGCACTGTGCCAGGGGATGGTCTGGTTAATATAGCACTGTGCCATGCCAGGGGATGGTCTGGTTAATATAGCACTGTGCCATGCCAGGGGAGGGTCTGTGTTAATATAGCACTGTGCCATGCCAGGGGATGGTCTGGTTAATATAGCACTGTGTCATGCCAGGGGATGGTCTGGTTAATATAGCACTGTGCCAGGGGATGGTCTGGTTAATATAGCACTGTGCCATGCCGGGGGATGGTCTGGTTAATATAGCACTGTGCCATGCCAGGGGATGGTCTGGTTAATATAGCACTGTACCATGCCAGGGGATGGTCTGTGTTAATATAGCACTGTGCCATGCCAGGGGATGGTCTGGTTAATATAGCACTGTGCCATGCCAGGGGATGGTCTGGTTAATATAGCACTGTGCCATGCCAGGGGATGGTCTGGTTAATATAGCACTGTACCATGCCAGGGGATGGTCTGGTTAATATAGCACTGTGTCATGCCAGGGGATGGTCTGGTTAATATAGCACTGTGCCATGCCAGGGGATGGTCTGTGTTAATATAGCACTGTGCCATGCCAGGGGATGGTCTGGTTAATATAGCACTGTGCCATGCCAGGGGATGTTCTGGTTAATATAGCACTGTGTCATGCCAGGGGATGGTCTGGTTAATATAGCACTGTGTCATGCCAGGGGATGGTCTGGTTAATATTGCACTGTGCCATGCCAGGGGATTGTCTGGTTAATATAGCACTGTGTCAGGGGATGGTCTGGTTAATATAGCACTGTGTCATGCCAGGGGATGGTCTGGTTAATATAGTACTGTGCCATGCCAGGGGATGGTCTGGTTAATATTGCACTGTGTCATGCCAGGGGATGGTCTGGTTAATATAACACTG
>NC_092107.1:42476839-42496839 GCF_045679555.1 Salvelinus alpinus
GCCATGCCAGGGGATGGTCTGGTTAATATAGCACTGTGTCATGCCAGGGGATGGTCTGGTTAATATAGCACTGTGCCATGCCAGGGGATGGTCTGGTTAATATAACACTGTGCCATGCCAGGGGATGGTCTGGTTAATATAGCACTGTGTCATGCCAGGGGATGGTCTGTGTTAATATAGCACTGTGCCATGCCAGGGGATGGTCTGGTTAATATAGCACTGTGTCATGCCAGGGGATGGTCTGGTTAATATAGCACTGTGCCATGCCAGGGGATGGTCTGGTTAATATAGCACTGTGTCATGCCAGGGGATGGTCTGTGTTAATATAGCACTGTGCCATGCCAGGGGATGGTCTGGTTAATATAGCACTGTGTCATGCCAGGGGATGGTCTGGTTAATATAGCACTGTGCCATGCCAGGGGATGGTCTGGTTATGATAGCACTGTGCCATGCCAGGAGATGGTCTGGTTAATATAGCACTGTGTCATGCCAGGGGATGGTCTGTGTTAATATAGCACTGTGCCTTGCCAGGGGATGGTCTGGTTAATATAGCACTGTGTCATGCCAGGGGATGGTCTGGTTATAATAGCACTGTGTCATGGGATGGTCTGGTTAATATAGCACTGTGTCATGGGATGGTCTGGTTAATATAGCACTGTGTCATGCCAGGGGATGGTCTGGTTAATATAGCACTGTGTCATGCCAGGGGATGGTCTGGTTAATATAGCACTGTGCCATGCCAGGGGATGGTCTGGTTAATATAGCACTGTGTCATGCCAGGGGATGGTCTGGTTAATATAGCACTGTGCCATGGGATGGTCTGGTTAATATAGCACTGTGCCAGGGGATGGTCTGGTTAATATAGCACTGTGCCAGGGGATGGTCTGGTTAATATAGCACTGTGCCAGGGGATGGTCTGGTTAATATAGCACTGTGTCATGCCAGGGGATGGTCTGGTTAATATAGCACTGTGCCATGCCAGGGGATGGTCTGGTTAATATAGCACTGTGTCAGGGGATGGTCTGGTTAATATAGCACTGTGCCAGGGGATGGTTTGGTTAATATAGCACTGTGCCAGGGGATGGTCTGGTTAATATAGCACTGTGTCATGCCAGGGGATGGTCTGGTTAATATAGCACTGTGCCATGCCAGGGGATGGTCTGTGTTAATATAGCACTGTGTCATGCCAGGGGATGGTCTGGTTAATATAGCACTGTGCCATGCCAGGGGATGGTCTGTGTTAATATAGCACTGTGCCATGCCAGGGGATGGTCTGGTTAATATAGCACTGTGTCATGCCAGGGGATGGTCTGTGTTAATATAGCACTGTGCCATGCCAGGGGATGGTCTGGTTAATATAGCACTGTGTCATGCCAGGGGATGGTCTGGTTAATATAGCACTGTGCCATGCCAGGGGATGGTCTGGTTAATATAGCACTGTGTCATGCCAGGGGATGGTCTGTGTTAATATAGCACTGTGCCATGCCAGGGGATGGTCTGGTTAATATAGCACTGTGTCATGCCAGGGGATGGTCTGGTTAATATAGCACTGTGCCATGCCAGGGGATGGTCTGGTTATAATAGCACTGTGCCATGCCAGGGGATGGTCTGGTTAATATAGCACTGTGTCATGCCAGGGGATGGTCTGTGTTAATATAGCACTGTGCCATGCCAGGGGATGGTCTGGTTAATATAGCACTGTGTCATGCCAGGGGATGGTCTGGTTATAATAGCACTGTGCCATGCCAGGGGATGGTCTGGTTAATATAGCACTGTGTCATGCCAGGGGATGGTCTGGTTAATATAGCACTGTGCCATGCCAGGGGATGGTCTGTGTTAATATAGCACTGTGTCATGCCAGGGGATGGTCTGGTTAATATAGCACTGTGTCATGCCAGGGGATGGTCTGTGTTAATATAGCACTGTGTCATGCCAGGGGATGGTCTGGTTAATATAGCACTGTGCCAGGGGATGGTCTGGTTAATATAGCACTGTGTCATGCCAGGGGATGGTCTGGTTAATATAGCACTGTGTCATGGGATGGTCTGGTTAATATAGCACTGTGTCATGCCAGGGGATGGTCTGGTTAATATAGCACTGTGCCATGCCAGGGGATGGTCTGGTTAATATAGCACTGTGCCATGCCAGGGGATGGTCTGGTTAATATAGCACTGTGTCATGCCAGGGGATGGTCTGGTTAATATAGCACTGTGCCATGGGATGGTCTGGTTAATATAGCACTGTGCCAGGGGATGGTCTGGTTAATATAGCACTGTGCCAGGGGATGGTCTGGTTAATATAGCACTGTGCCATGGGATGGTCTGGTTAATATAGCACTGTGCCAGGGGATGGTCTGGTTAATATAGCACTGTGCCATGGGATGGTCTGGTTAATATAGCACTGTGCCAGGGGATGGTCTGGTTAATATAGCACTGTGCCAGGGGATGGTCTGGTTAATATAGCACTGTGTCATGCCAGGGGATGGTCTGGTTAATATAGCACTGTGCCAGGGGATGGTCTGGTTAATATAGCACTGTGCCATGCCAGGGGATGGACTGTGTTAATATAGCACTGTGCCATGGGATGGTCTGGTTAATATAGCACTGTGTCATGGGATGGTCTGGTTAATATAGCACTGTGCCATGCCAGGGGATGGTCTGGTTAATATAGCACTGTGCCATGGGATGGTCTGTGTTAATATAGCACTGTGTCATGCCAGGGGATGGTCTGGTTAATATAGCACTGTGCCATGCCAAGGGATGGTCTGTGTTAATATAGCACTGTGTCATGCCAGGGGATGGTCTGGTTAATATAGCACTGTGCCATGCCAAGGGATGGTCTGTGTTAATATAGCACTGTGCCATGCCAGGGGATGGTCTGGTTAATATAGCACTGTGTCATGCCAGGGGATGGTCTGGTTAATATAGCACTGTGCCATGCCAGGGGATGGTCTGGTTAATATAGCACTGTGCCATGCCAGGGGATGGTCTGGTTAATATAGCACTGTGCCATGCCAAGGGATGGTCTGTGTTAATATAGCACTGTGTCATGCCAGGGGATGGTCTGGTTATAATAGCACTGTGCCATGCCAGGGGATGGTCTGGTTAATATAGCACTGTGTCATGCCAGGGGATGGTCTGGTTAATATAGCACTGTGCCATGCCAGGGGATGGTCTGGTTAATATAGCACTGTGTCATGCCAGGGGATGGTCTGGTTAATATAGCACTGTGCCAGGGGATGGTCTGGTTAATATAGCACTGTGCCAGGGGATGGTCTGGTTAATATAGCACTGTGCCATGCCAGGGGATGGTCTGGTTAATATAGCACTGTGTCATGCCAGGGGATGGTCTGGTTAATATAGCACTGTGTCATGCCAGGGGATGGTCTGGTTAATATAGCACTGTGCCATACCAGGGGATGGTCTGGTTAATATAGCACTGTGCCAGGGGATGGTCTGGTTAATATAGCACTGTGTCATGCCAGGGGATGGTCTGGTTAATATAGCACTGTGTCATGGGATGGTCTGGTTAATATAGCACTGTGCCATGCCAGGGGATGGTCTGGTTAATATAGCACTGTGTCATGCCAGGGGATGGTCTGGTTATAATAGCACTGTGCCATGCCAGGGGATGGTCTGTGTTAATATAGCACTGTGCCATGCCAGGGGATGGTCTGGTTAATATAGCACTGTGTCATGCCAGGGGATGGTCTGGTTAATATAGCACTGTGCCATGGGATGGTCTGGTTAATATAGCACTGTGCCATGCCAGGGGATGGTCTGGTTAATATAGCACTGTGTCATGCCAGGGGATGGTCTGGTTAATATAGCACTGTGCCAGGGGAGGGTCTGGTTAATATAGCACTGTGCCATGCCAGGGGGATGGTCTGGTTAATATAGCACTGTGCCATGCCAGGGGATGGTCTGGTTAATATAGCACTGTGCCATGCCAGGGGATGGTCTGGTTAATATAGCACTGTGCCAGGGGAGGGTCTGGTTAATATAGCACTGTGTCATGCCAGGGGATGGTCTGGTTAATATAGCACTGTGCCAGGGGAGGGTCTGGTTAATATAGCACTGTGCCATTGGAGGGTCTGGTTAATATAGCACTGTGTCATGCCAGGGGATGGTCTGGTTAATATAGCACTGTGCCATGCCAGGGGATGGTCTGTGTTAATATAGCACTGTGTCATGCCAGGGGATGGTCTGTGTTAATATAGCACTGTGCCAGGGGAGGGTCTGGTTAATATAGCACTGTGTCATGCCAGGGGATGGTCTGTGTTAATATAGCACTGTGCCATGCCAGGGGATGGTCTGGTTAATATAGCACTGTGTCATGCCAGGGGAAGGTCTGGTTAATATAGCACTGTGCCAGGGGAGGGTCTGGTTAATATAGCACTGTGCCATGCCAGGGGATGGTCTGGTTAATATAGCACTGTGTCATGCCAGGGGATGGTCTGGTTAATATAGCACTGTGTCATGGGATGGTCTGGTTAATATAGCACTGTGCCAGGGGAGGGTCTGGTTAATATAGCACTGTGCCATGCCAGGGGATGGTCTGGTTAATATTGCACTGTGCCATGCCAGGGGATGGTCTGGTTAATATAGCACTGTGCCATGCCAGGGGATGGTCTGGTTAATATAGCACTGTGCCATGCCAGGGGATGGTCTGGTTAATATAGCACTGTGTCATGCCAGGGGATGGTCTGGTTAATATAGCACTGTGCCATGCCAGGGGATGGTCTGGTTAATATAGCACTGTGCCATGCCAGGGGATGGACTGGTTAATATAGCACTGTGCCATGCCAGGGGATGGTCTGGTTAATATAGCACTGTGCCATGCCAGGGGATGGTCTGGTTAATATAGCACTGTGTCATGCCAGGGGATGGTCTGGTTAATATAGCACTGTGCCATGCCAGGGGATGGTCTGGTTAATATAGCACTGTGCCATGCCAGGGGATGGTCTGTGTTAATATAGCACTGTGCCAGGGGATGGTTTGGTTAATATAGCACTGTGTCATGCCAGGGGATGGTCTGGTTAATATAGCACTGTGCCATGCCAGGGGATGGTCTGTGTTAATATAGCACTGTGCCATGCCAGGGGATGGTCTGGTTAATATAGCACTGTGCCATGCCAGGGGATGGTCTGGTTAATATAGCACTGTGTCATGCCAGGGGATGGTCTGGTTAATATAGCACTGTGCCATGCCAGGGGATGGTCTGTGTTAATGTAGCACTGTGCCATGCCAGGGGATGGTCTGGTTAATATAGCACTGTGTCATGCCAGGGGATGGTCTGGTTAATATAGCACTGTGCCATGCCAGGGGATGGTCTCTGTGGAAGATTAAGTTGCTTATGTTCCCATTTTTATAACAGTCAGCAAAAAGTGTCTCTGGATTGTCCATGAGGACCTTATTTTTGTACTCTTTTCGTGCCTTCTCATCTTTTACCTCCAGAAGGTACTGTTTTGTAATGACCTCTGAACAGCGGGAGGGGGCTTCAAAGGCCTCTGCATTTGGGTGGGGGAGGCTGTGAAACTCTCCTGTGCTTTGACTCCTCTCACTTCACACCTCCGTGCTAATTGTAGTTGCAGTCAGATCTGGTCTGTCCTAACGAGCTTGGTAGCCTCAACTTAGCATTCAGTCCTTATGAAGTAAATATGTATTTGTAATGTATTATTCTTCTTGGCTTTAAAAGTAGCTTTGGACTAAACATTACTCTCCCAGTTCCAGGTTGGATGGTGTTTTCAGGTTCCAGGTTGGATGGTGTTTTCAGGTTCCAGGTTGGATGGTGTTTTCAGGTTCCAGGTTGGATGGTGTTTTCAGGTTCCAGGTTAGATGGTGTTTTCAGGTTCCAGGTTGGATGGTGTTTTCAGGTTCCAGGTTGGATGGTGTTTTCAGGTTCCAGGTTGGATGGTGTATTCAGGTTCCAGGTTGGATGGTGTTTTCAGGTTCCAGGTTGGATGGTGTTTTCAGGTTCCAGGTTGGATGGTGTTTTCAGGTTCATAGTGAAGGTTATGTTGTGGAGGGTAGTATCCTGTATATGTCCTGGTGACATAGTGTTGTGGAGGGTAGTATCCTGTATATGTCCTGGTGACATAGTGAAGGTTATGTTGTGGAGGGTAGTATCCTGTATATGTCCTGGTGACATAGTGTTGTGGAGGGTAGTATCCTGTATATGTCCTGGTGACATAGTGAAGGTTATGTTGTGGAGGGTAGTATCCTGTATATGTCCTGGTGACATAGTGTTGTGGCAGGTAGTATCCTGTATATGTCCTGGTGACATAGTGAAGGTTATGTGGTGGAGGGTAGTATCCTGTATATGTCCTGGTGACATAGGGAAGGTTATGTTGTGGAGGGTAGTATCCTGTATATGTCCTGGTGACATAGTGAAGGTTATGTTGTAGAGGGTAGTATCCTGTATATGTCCTGGTGACGTAGTGTTGTGGAGGGTAGTATCCTGTATATGTCCTGGTGACATAGTGAATGTTATGTCATGGAGGGTAGTGTCCTGTATATGTCCTTGCTGAAAAATACAAGTTTGTCTAACTTTAAATATATATTTTTGTTAAAAAAATGCTGGAAAATAAGGGAGTTCACATGCGGGAGGTCTCTCTCTCTCTCTCTCCTGTCTCACTCCCTCCTTGTCACTCTCTTTCTCTCTCTCCCTCCTTCTCACTCTCTTTCTCTCTCTCCCTCCTCTCTCTCTCTCCTTCCTCTCTCTCTTTCTCTCACTCTCTTTCTCTCTCTCTCTCTCGCTCTCTCTCGCTCTCTCTCTCTCTCTCCCTCCTCTCGCTCTCTCTCTCTCCTTCCTCTCTCTCTCTCTCAGCTAGTTGTCAGAGAGAGAGAGAGAGAGAGTTGTCAGAGAGAGAGAGAGAGTTGTCAGAGAGAGAGAGAGAGAGTTGTCAGAGAGAGAGAGAGAGAGAGAGAGACAGAGTTGTCAGAGAGAGAGAGAGAGATTTGTCAGAAAGAGAGAGAGTTGTCAGAGAGAGAGAGAGAGAACCTTAGCATTCTAACACTGTGGTTCTCAGGTCTTGCCTGATGTTTTATTAATGCGGTGACCCCCATTTCTTTGTTTAAATTTATTTTTGAACCTTTATTTAACCATCCAGCCGGCCCTTTATTGACTTGCCTGACAACACAGCAGTGCTGGAGAGAATATTTAGACCTGATAGAAAAGTAATGTACTCTTCCTCTCTCTACCTTCAAAAGCTTTGTAATTCACTGACTGACCTTCGTTTGTTGTGTCTGTCCAGAGGTGGGCCACTTTCCTCTCTGTCTCGCTGTGTTGGAAAATACCTTGAACAGACTAGACCTTTGTGTATTATTCAACCTATACTGTTACAAAGTAGTTAGAGCAGGTAACACATGCTTCTCAGCAATTCCAGGTCATTTTCCTACTATATCATCTTAGATGTCCTACTATATCATCTTAGATGTCCTACTATATCATCTTAGATGTCCTACTATATCATCTTAGATGTCCTACTATATCATCTTAGATGTCCTACTATATCATCTTAGATGTCCTACTATATCATCTTAGATGTCCTACTATATCATCTTAGATGTCCTACTATATCATCTTAGATGTCCTACTATATCATCTTAGATGTCCTACTATATCATCTTATAGTCCTACTATATCATCTTAGATGTCCTACTATATCATCTTAGATGTCCTACTATATCATCTTAGATGTCCTACTATAACATCTTAGATGTCCTACTATATCATCTTAGATGTCCTACTATATCATCTTAGATGTCCTACTATATCATCTTAGATGTTCTACTATATCATCTTAGATGTCCTACTATATCATCTTAGATGGCCTACTATATCATCTTAGATGTCCTACTATAACATCTTAGATGTCCTACTATATCATCTTAGATGGCCTACTATATCATCTTAGATGTCCTACTATATCATCTTAGATGTCCTACTATATCATCTTAGATGTCCTACTATATCATCTTAGATGTCCTACTATAACATCTTAGATGTCCTACTATATCATCTTAGATGGCCTACTATATCATCTTAGATGTCCTACTATATCATCTTAGATGTCCTACTATATCATCTTAGATGTCCTACTATATCATCTTAGATGTCCTACTATATCATCTTAGATGTCCTACTATATCATCTTAGATGTCCTACTATATCATCTTAGATGTCCTACTATATCATCTTAGATGTCCTACTATATCATCTTAGATGTCCTACTATAACATCTTAGATGTCCTACTATATCATCTTAGATGTCCTACTATATCATCTTAGATGTCCTACTATATCATCTTAGATGTCCTACTATAACATCTTAGATGTCCTACTATATCATCTTAGATGTCCTACTATATCATCTTAGATGTCCTACTATATCATCTTAGATGTCCTACTATAACATCTTAGATGTCCTACTATAACATCTTAGATGTCCTACTATATCATCTTAGATGTCCTACTATATCATCTTAGATGTTCTACTATATCATCTTAGATGTCCTACTATATCATCTTAGATGTCCTACTATATCATCTTAGATGTTCTACTATATCATCTTAGATGTCCTACTATATCATCTTATAGTCCTACTATATCATCTTAGATGTCCTACTATATCATCTTAGATGTCCTACTATATCATCTTAGATGTCCTACTATATCATCTTAGATGTTCTACTATATCATCTTAGATGTCCTACTATATCATCTTATAGTCCTACTATATCATCTTAGATGTCCTACTATATCATCTTAGATGTCCTACTATATCATCTTAGATGTCCTACTATATCATCTTAGATGTCCTACTATATCATCTTAGATGTCCTACTATAACATCTTAGATGTCCTACTATAACATCTTAGATGTCCTACTATATCATCTTAGATGTCCTACTATATCATCTTAGATGTTCTACTATATCATCTTAGATGTCCTACTATAACATCTTAGATGTCCTACTATATCATCTTAGATGTCCTACTATATCATCTTAGATGTCCTACTATATCATCTTAGATGTTCTACTATATCATCTTAGATGTCCTACTATATCATCTTATAGTCCTACTATATCATCTTAGATGTCCTACTATATCATCTTAGATGTCCTACTATATCATCTTAGATGTCCTACTATATCATCTTAGATGTCCTACTATATCATCTTATAGTCCTACTATATCATCTTAGATGTCCTACTATATCATCTTAGATGTCCTACTATATCATCTTAGATGTCCTACTATATCATCTTAGATGTCCTACTATATCATCTTAGATGTCCTACTATATCATCTTAGATGTCCTACTATATCATCTTAGATGTCCTACTATATCATCTTAGATGTCCTACTATATCATCTTAGATGTCCTACTATATCATCTTAGATGTCCTACTATATCATCTTAGATGTCCTACTATATCATCTTAGATGTCCTACTATATCATCTTAGATGTCCTACTATATCATCTTATAGTCCTACTATATCATCTTAGATGTCCTACTATATCATCTTAGATGTCCTACTATATCATCTTAGATGTCCTACTATATCATCTTAGATGTCCTACTATATCATCTTAGATGTTCTACTATATCATCTTAGATGTCCTACTATATCATCTTATAGTCCTACTATATCATCTTAGATGTCCTACTATATCATCTTAGATGTCCTACTATATCATCTTAGATGTCCTACTATATCATCTTAGATGTCCTACTATATCATCTTAGATGTCCTACTATATCATCTTAGATGTCCTACTATATCATCTTAGATGTCCTACTATATCATCTTAGATGTTCTACTATATCATCTTAGATGTCCTACTATATCATCTTAGATGTCCTACTATATCATCTTAGATGTCCTACTATATCATCTTATAGTCCTACTATATCATCTTAGATGTCCTACTATATCATCTTAGATGTCCTACTATATCATCTTAGATGTCCTACTATATCATCTTAGATGTCCTACTATATCATCTTAGATGTTCTACTATATCATCTTAGATGTCCTACTATATCATCTTATAGTCCTACTATATCATCTTAGATGTCCTACTATATCATCTTAGATGTCCTACTATATCATCTTAGATGTCCTACTATATCATCTTAGATGTCCTACTATATCATCTTATAGTCCTACTATATCATCTTAGATGTCCTACTATATCATCTTAGATGTCCTACTATATCATCTTAGATGTCCTACTATATCATCTTAGATGTCCTACTATATCATCTTAGATGTCCTACTATATCATCTTAGATGTCCTACTATATCATCTTAGATGTCCTACTATATCATCTTAGATGTCCTACTATATCATCTTAGATGTCCTACTATATCATCTTAGATGTCCTACTATATCATCTTAGATGTCCTACTATATCATCTTAGATGTCCTACTATATCATCTTAGATGTCCTACTATATCATCTTATAGTCCTACTATATCATCTTAGATGTCCTACTATATCATCTTAGATGTCCTACTATATCATCTTAGATGTCCTACTATATCATCTTAGATGTCCTACTATATCATCTTAGATGTTCTACTATATCATCTTAGATGTCCTACTATATCATCTTATAGTCCTACTATATCATCTTAGATGTCCTACTATATCATCTTAGATGTCCTACTATATCATCTTAGATGTCCTACTATATCATCTTAGATGTCCTACTATATCATCTTAGATGTCCTACTATATCATCTTAGATGTCCTACTATATCATCTTAGATGTCCTACTATATCATCTTAGATGTTCTACTATATCATCTTAGATGTCCTACTATATCATCTTATAGTCCTACTATATCATCTTAGATGTCCTACTATATCATCTTAGATGTCCTACTATATCATCTTAGATGTCCTACTATATCATCTTAGATGTCCTACTATATCATCTTAGATGTCCTACTATATCATCTTAGATGTCCTACTATATCATCTTATAGTCCTACTATATCATCTTAGATGTCCTACTATATCATCTTAGATGTCCTACTATATCATCTTAGATGTCCTACTATAACATCTTAGATGTCCTACTATATCATCTTAGATGTCCTACTATATCATCTTAGATGTCCTACTATATCATCTTAGATGTTCTACTATATCATCTTAGATGTCCTACTATATCATCTTAGATGGCCTACTATATCATTCTAGATGTCCTACTATAACATCTTAGATGTCCTACTATATCATCTTAGATGGCCTACTATATCATCTTAGATGTCCTACTATATCATCTTAGATGTCCTACTATATCATCTTAGATGTCCTACTATATCATCTTAGATGTTCTACTATATCATCTTAGATGTCCTACTATATCATCTTAGATGTCCTACTATATCATCTTAGATGTCCTACTATATCATCTTAGATGTCCTACTATATCATCTTAGATGTCCTACTATATCATCTTAGATGTCCTACTATAACATCTTAGATGTCCTACTATATCATCTTAGATGGCCTACTATATCATCTTAGATGTCCTACTATATCATCTTAGATGTCCTACTATATCATCTTAGATGTCCTACTATATCATCTTAGATGTCCTACTATATCATCTTAGATGTCCTACTATATCATCTTAGATGTCCTACTATAACATCTTAGATGTCCTACTATATCATCTTAGATGTCCTACTATATCATCTTAGATGTCCTACTATATCATCTTAGATGTCCTACTATATCATCTTAGATGTCCTACTATAACATCTTAGATGTCCTACTATATCATCTTAGATGTCCTACTATATCATCTTAGATGTCCTACTATAACATCTTAGATGTCCTACTATAACATCTTAGATGTCCTACTATATCATCTTAGATGTCCTACTATATCATCTTAGATGTTCTACTATATCATCTTAGATGTCCTACTATATCATCTTAGATGTCCTACTATATCATCTTAGATGTCCTACTATATCATCTTAGATGTCCTACTATATCATCTTAGATGTCCTACTATATCATCTTAGATGTCCTACTATATCATCATAGATGTTCTACTATATCATCTTAGATGTCCTACTATATCATCTTAGATGTCCTACTATATCATCTTAGATGTTCTATTATATCATCTTATAGTCCTACTATATCATCTTAGATGTCCTACTATATCATCTTAGATGTCCTACTATATCATCTTATAGTCCTACTATATCATCTTAGATGTCCTACTATATCATCTTAGATGTCCTACTATATCATCTTAGATGTCCTACTATATCATCTTAGATGTCCTACTATATCATCTTATAGTCCTACTATATCATCTTAGATGTCCTACTATATCATCTTAGATGTCCTACTATATCATCTTAGATGTCCTACTATATCATCTTATAGTCCTACTATATCATCTTAGATGTCCTACTATATCATCTTAGATGTTCTACTATATCATCTTAGATGTCCTACTATATCATCTTATAGTCCTACTATATCATCTTAGATGTCCTACTATATCATCTTAGATGGCCTACTATATCATCTTAGATGTCCTACTATATCATCTTATATGTCCTACTATATCATCTTAGATGTCCTACTATATCATCTTAGATGTCCTACTATAACATCTTAGATGTCCTACTATATCATCTTAGATGTCCTACTATATCATCTTAGATGTCCTACTATATCATCTTAGATGTCCTACTATAACATCTTAGATGTCCTACTATATCATCTTAGATGTCCTACTATATCATCTTAGATGTCCTACTATATCATCTTAGATGTCCTACTATATCATCTTAGATGTCCTACTATAACATCTTAGATGTCCTACTATATCATCTTAGATGTCCTACTATATCATCTTAGATGTCCTACTATATCATCTTAGATGTCCTACTATAACATCTTAGATGTCCTACTATAACATCTTAGATGTCCTACTATATCATCTTAGATGTCCTACTATAACATCTTAGATGTCCTACTATATCATCTTAGATGTCCTACTATATCATCTTAGATGTCCTACTATATCATCTTAGATGTCCTACTATAACATCTTAGATGTCCTACTATAACATCTTAGATGTCCTACTATATCATCTTAGATGTCCTACTATATCATCTTAGATGTCCTACTATAACATCTTAGATGGCCTACTATATCATCTTAGATGTCCTACTATATCATCTTAGATGTCCTACTATATCATCTTAGATGTCCTACTATAACATCTTAGATGTCCTACTATATCATCTTAGATGTCCTACTATATCATCTTAGATGTTCTACTATATCTTCTTAGATGTCCTACTATATCATCTTAGATGTCCTACTATATCATCTTAGATGTCCTACTATATCATCTTAGATGTCCAACTATATCATCTTAGATGTCCTACTATATCATCTTAGATGTCCTACTATATCATCTTAGATGTCCTACTATATCACCTTAGATGTCCTACTATATCATCTTAGATGTCCTACTATAACATCTTAGATGTCCTACTATATCATCTTAGATGTACTACTATATCATCTTAGATGTCCTACTATATCATCTTAGATGTCCTACTATAACATCTTAGATGTCCTACTATAACATCTTAGATGTCCTACTATATCATCTTAGATGTCCTACTATAACATCTTAGATGTCCTACTATATCATCTTAGATGTCCTACTATATCATCTTAGATGTCCTACTATATCATCTTAGATGTCCTACTATAACATCTTAGATGTCCTACTATAACATCTTAGATGTCCTACTATATCATCTTAGATGTCCTACTATATCATCTTAGATGTCCTACTATAACATCTTAGATGGCCTACTATATCATCTTAGATGTCCTACTATATCATCTTAGATGTCCTACTATATCATCTTAGATGTCCTACTATAACATCTTAGATGTCCTACTATATCATCTTAGATGTCCTACTATATCATCTTAGATGTTCTACTATATCATCTTAGATGTCCTACTATATCATCTTAGATGTCCTACTATATCATCTTAGATGTCCTACTATATCATCTTAGATGTCCTACTATATCATCTTAGATGTCCTACTATATCATCTTAGATGTCCTACTATATCATCTTAGATGTCCTACTATATCATCTTAGATGTCCTACTATATCATCTTAGATGTTCTACTATATCATCTTAGATGTCCTACTATATCATCTTAGATGTCCTACTATATCATCTTAGATGTTCTACTATATCATCTTATAGTCCTACTATATCATCTTAGATGTCCTACTATATCATCTTAGATGTCCTACTATATCATCTTATAGTCCTACTATATCATCTTAGATGTCCTACTATATCATCTTAGATGTCCTACTATATCATCTTAGATGTCCTACTATATCATCTTAGATGTCCTACTATATCATCTTATAGTCCTACTATATCATCTTAGATGTCCTACTATATCATCTTATAGTCCTACTATATCATCTTAGATGTCCTACTATATCATCTTAGATGTTCTACTATATCATCTTAGATGTCCTACTATATCATCTTAGATGTCCTACTATATCATCTTATAGTCCTACTATATCATCTTAGATGTCCTACTATATCATCTTATAGTCCTACTATATCATCTTAGATGTCCTACTATATCATCTTAGATGTTCTACTATATCATCTTAGATGTCCTACTATATCATCTTATAGTCCTACTATATCATCTTAGATGTCCTACTATATCATCTTAGATGTCCTACTATATCATCTTAGATGTCCTACTATATCATCTTAGATGTCCTACTATATCATCTTATAGTCCTACTATATCATCTTAGATGTCCTACTATAACATCTTAGATATATTGTTGCATGTTGGAAATGGCTGAGTTTAATACCTAATTAAGTCGTATTTCAATTTACAACATAAATGCACTGAAATGATATAGATTGTATACTTAGCGGAGTAGAATATTTTGATGGCTGGTCGGTTGTACGATGATAAGGCCAGCCACAGAGGGAGTTAGCAGCCACTCTCATATGATGCCCGGGAATGGTTTTTTAACAAGTGTCAAGCCACCTGTGAAATGTACAATGGACTCATTGATTTGCTGTTTAGCAGCCCTTGAATGACCCTGAGAGGAGAGAGGGACGAGGGACGAGGGATGAGGGGCGAGGGCTTTAGTGGCCGTGTCAGATCCTGTTTTGGCCCACAGGCAGACTCTACAGTATTGCAACAGAGAGAGAGAGAGAGTTGACTTTACAGCTCATAACAAGAGTCACTGTGATTTTAACCTGTTTACTGTGAACTTTATAACACCTTTTAGTTTATAAGGGAAACCATAATCAACCCTCTTGAGTGTAAAGATGCTTTGGGACCTTAGGACAGTGGAGTAGTCTAGTCTCTCTCTGTCTCAGGTTGAAGGAGAAGTAGTCAAAGAAGTGGACCTTCAACCCGCTGCTCAGGATCTGAAGAAGGCACTGTAGAAACCATGGGCCTTTTTTCCTCTCATGTCATCTCTCTTCTCATCATTTTTGCCTCTCCTCCTTTCTCCTCTCCTCTCCTACCCTCCCTCCTTTCCCCTCTCCTCCTCTCCTCCTTTCTCCTCTCCTCTCCTACCCTCCATCCTTTCCTCTCTCCTCTTTTCCCCTCTCCTCCTTTTTCCTCTCCTCTCCTACCCTCCATCCTTTCCTCTCTCCTCCTTTCCCCTCTCCTCCTTTCTCCTCTCCTCTCCTACCCTCCATCCTTTCCTCTCTCCTCCTTTCCCCTCTCCTCCTTTCTCCTCTCCTCTCCTACCCTCCCTCCCCTCTCCTCCTTTCTCCTCCTTTCTCCTCTCCTCCCCTCACCTCTTCTCCCCTCTCCTCACATCCTTTCCCCACTCCTCTCCTCTCCTATCCTCTCTCTCCTCTCCTATCCTATCCTCTCTCTCCTCTCCTCTCCTTGCTGTGGTTGGTTGACTCATTTGTGAAGTAATTACTGTTTAGTCTGGGATCAGAGGAGAACAGAGGAGAACAGTATCACCTCATCAGACTAGGGTGTGTCAGCCGGTCAGCCAGCCAGTCAGCCAGCCAGTCAGCCAGTCAGCCAGTCAGCCAGCCAGTCAGCCAGTCAGCCAGCCAGCCAGTCAGCCGGTCAGTCAGCCAGTCAGCCGGTCAGCCAGTTAGTCAGCCGGTCATTCAGCCAGTCAGCCAGTCAGCCAGCCAGTCAGCCAGTCAGCCGGTCAGCCAGCCAGTCAGCCGGTCAGTCAGCCAGTCAGCCGGTCAGCCAGCCAGTCAGCCGGTCAGTCAGCCAGTCAGCCGGTCAGCCAGCCAGTCAGCCGGTCAGTCAGCCGGTCTGCCAGCCAGTCAGCCGGTCAGCCAGCCAGTCAGCCAGCCAGTCAGCCAGTCAGCCGGTCAGCCAGTCAGCCAGTCAGCCGGTCAGTCAGCCGGTCAGTCGGCCAGTCAGCCGGTCAGTCAGCCAGTCAGCCAGTCAGCCAGCCAGTCAGCCGGTCAGTCAGCCAGTCAGCCAGTCAGTCAGCCAGTCAGCCAGTCAGCCAGTCAGCCAGTCAGCCAGTCAGCCAGCCAGTCAGCCAGTCAGCCAGCCAGCCAGTCAGTCAGCCAGTCAGTCAGTCAGCCAGCCAGTCAGCCAGTCAGCCAGTCAGCCAGTCAGCCAGTCAGCCAGTCAGCCAGCCAGCCAGCCAGTCAGCCAGTCAGTCAGCCAGTCAGGCAATGTAAAGGCAGATGGATTACGTCACCTTGTTGGAGTGTGTGTGTGTGTGTGTGTGTGTGTGTGTGTGTGTGTGTGTGTGTGTGTGTGTGTGTGTGTGTGTGTGTGTGTGTGTGTGTGTGTGTGGGGGGGGGGGGGGGGGGGTACCCTGTGTAGCAGGACAGAAGAGAGCCAGCTAAAACATGTACAAGGTGAGGTGAAAGCCATCAGTGACAGCCCCACACATTGTGTTGCACTCCTCCTCTGACCGAGCGACCGCTCTGGACAATACAGCATAAACAACCTGCTGCTATGCCATTTCTCTCTCTCTCTGACTCGGTGCATGCTGGGAGTGTTTTTGTAGTTGAGAGGCCGTGTGGAGGGCTATGTCCTTACTTATTCTCTTCATTTTTTCCTTGGTCTTTTCTATCATTTGTTTTGTATGGTGGAGAGTTAACACGCTGTTAATTTAGCAGTACCCACTGTTTTTGTTGAAAGTTAGGGAGGAAGAGGACAGAGTTTTAGTTCCCTGGCGTTTGAACGGTGTGGTGTGTGCGGAGGAGACGCTGTCGATACAGTTTCAGGTGTGTTTCTGAGAATAGAGTTAAGGTGGAGGAGGATCTGCTCGCGGTCGGCGAACAGGTACGAGCTGAACTTATACATTCTGCGTCCTGAATGCTGTGATTGTGTTCATGAAAATAGTACATTTGGTGGGTAGACTGATTGCTAGTGGAATTTTTTGTATGGGATGTGATTTCTCCTCTTTCGACTCCTTTGAGCGGAGTCGGTTTGGTAAGTTTGCTAGCGGTTTCCGTGTCGGCAGGTTTTCAGGCAGATGCCGTTAACCACGTTGTTTCGTTCCAGAGGCAAGTGTTTATGTTTCTGAACAACAATGAGCAACTGTTAAATGTGCATTTTAACCTCTCTAGGTTAGTAAACCTCTCTAGGGTACGTGGGACGGTACCGTCCCACCTCGTCAACAGCCAGTGAAACTGCAGGGCGCCAAATTCAAAACAACAGAAATCCCATAATTTAAATTCCTCAAACATACAAGTATTTTACACCATTTTAAAGATACACTTGTTGTAAATCCAGCCACAGTGTCCGATTTCAAAAAGGCTTTACGACGAAAGCACACCATCTTATTATGTTAGGTCAGCACCTAGTCACAGAAAAACACAGCCATTTTTCCAGCTAAAGAGAGCAGTAACAAAAAGCAGAAATAGAGATAAAATGAATCACTAACCTTTGATGATCTTCATCAGATGACACTCATAGGACTTCATGTTACACAATACATGTATGTTTTGTTCGGTAAAGTTCATATTTATATAAAAAAATCTGAGTTTAAACGGGACACTACTGTCTCACTTGGCAAAAAGCCTGAGAAAATGCAGGGCGCCAAATTAAAATGAATGACTATGAAAATTACTATAAAATCAAACTTTCATTAAATCACACATTAAAGATACCAAATGAAAGCTACACTGGTTGTGAATCCAGCCAACATGTCAGAATTCAAAAATAGGCTTTTCAGCGAAAGCATACGATGCTATTATCTGAGCATAACACCATAGTAAACAAAAGAGTGAAAACATTTCAACCCTGCAGGCGCGACACAAAACGAGGAAATAAAAATATAAATCATGCCTTACCTTTGACGAGCTTCTGTTGTTGGCACTCCAATATGTTCCATAAACATCACAAATGGTCCTTTTGTTTGATTAATTCAGTCGTTATATATCCAAAATGTCCATTTATTTGGCGCGTTTGATCTTACCTGTAAGGTTACCTGTAAACTGCCCAAAAAATGTCCAACTACTTTTGTAATACAACGTTAGGTATTTTTTAACGTTATTAATCGATAAAATTGAAGACGGGATGATCTGTGTTCAATACCGGAGGAAAACAATGTATATCATGGTTTCTGGTCTCCCGCCTCTCGTTCAAGATGGCCGTATTTCTTCATTACACAAAGGAATAGCCTCAACCAATTTCTCAGGACTGTTGACATCCAGTGGAAGCCGTAGGAACTGCACGCAGGTCAATTAGAAATCTGGTTTCCCAATGAAACCTCATTGAATAGACAGTGACCTCAAAAGAAAATAAAAATCTGAATGGTTTGTCCTCGGGGTTTGGCCTGCTAAATAAGTTCTGTTATACTCACAGACATGATTCAAACTGTTTTAGAAACTTCAGAGTGTTTTCTATCCAACTCTACTAACAATATGCATATTTTATCTTCTGGGGATGAGTAGCTGGCAGTTGAATTTGGGTATGCTTTTCACGTGAAAATGCTGCCCCCTACCCTAGAGAAGTTAAAGTGAGGCATGGGGAGGGACTCTACGCGGGGTTTGCCAGCACAGATAGTCTATGATGCATTGAGTGGATTTTGGGCATAAGAGCCTTGTGAAAAAGGTTAATCTTGAAGCTTTTTTTGCGATCTGGGAAAGTTTGTAAGATCAGTACCACACAACATGAAAAATGATGAGCATAATGTCCTCTCACCCAGGAAACGTTTTAGGTTCAGGAAGTGGATCACAACAGTGCGTAAAGGTCGACCTTCAGACTTTTTGAGCTTTGTTATTGGTCTCTTTCTTTGCTGGAAATAATTGGACTTATTTTGCGTGTCGCATGAGTGCGTCGGGAGAGTTGCCAATGAGCTGCCGTTAGGCGGCACTGACTCCCTGGCCCAGAAATGGGGACTTTAAGAACTGTAGGTCTCTGTGCTCTGTGCGGACTACAAAATATTTGCCAAGGTCCTCGCTAGCAGACTGAAGTCCCATCTGGACTCTATAATACACAAGGACCAAACATATTGTGTACCAGGACGCTCAATCACGGACAACTTGTTCTGAATCAGGGACATGTTGGACTTTTCTAATGTGACCTTTGGACTGGTCTCTCTATACCAAGATAAGGGTTTTGATAGAGTGGGAGGTAAAGTCCTCTACAACCTCTGCGTTAAGGTGAGGAACATCCGGAGCCTAACAGGAGTGACGGCACATCAGTGGCAGGTTGTGTGTGGAGTGGAGAGCATGGTGGGTTTTAGATGGAGGGGGCTCTACAAACCCCCAGTACCAAAGAGGTCAGGTGACCTCCAGTGGAGGGTTCTACATGGCGCCCTGGCCACTAACAGCTGGTTGGAACGGGTTGAAATGGGAGTCGGGTGTCCTTTCTTTGTCATGAGTGAAACTGTGCATCATGTGTTTTCTGTGTGCGCCAGGTTCATTTCATTCATGTCTCTGTTGGAATGTCTGTGTCA
>NC_092107.1:42504339-42561839 GCF_045679555.1 Salvelinus alpinus
GCTTCTTACGGAGCCACTCCTTAGTTTCCCTGGCTGTGTGTTTCGGGTCGTTGTCATGCTGGAAGACCCAGCCACGACCCATCTTCAATGCTCTTACTGAGGGAAGGAGGTTGTTGGCCAAGATCTCGCAATACATGGCCCCATCCATCCTCCCCTCAATACGGTGCAGTCGTCCTGTCCCCTTTGCAGAAAAGCATCCCCAAAGAATGATGTTTCCACCTCCATGCTTCACGGTTGGGATGGTGTTCTTGGGGTTGTACTCATCCTTCTTCTTCCTCCAAACACGTCGAGTGGAGTTTAGACCAAAAAGCTCAATTTTTGTCTCATCAGACCACATGACCTTCTCCCATTCTTCCTCTGGATCATCCAGATGGTCATTGGCAAACTTCAGACGGGCCTGGACATGCCCTGGCTTGAGCAGCGGGACCTTGCGTGCGCTGCAGTATTTTAATCCATGACGGCATAGTGTGTTACTAATGGTTTTCTTTGAGACTGTGGTCCCAGCTCTCTTCAGGTCATTGACCAGGTCCTGCCGTGTAGTTCTGGGCTGATCCCTCACCTTCCTCATGATCATTGATGCCCCACGAGGTGAGATCTTGCATGGAGCCCCAGACCGAGGATGATTGACCGTCATCTTGAACTTCTTCCATTTTCTAATAATTGCGCCAACAGTTGTTGCCTTCTCACCAAGCTGCTTGCCTATTGTCCTGTAGCTCATCCCAGCCTTGTGCAGGTCTACAATTTTATCCCTGATGTCCTTACACAGCTCTCTGGTCTTGGCCATTGTGGAGAGGTTGGAGTCTGTTTGATTGAGTGTGTGGACAGGTGTCTTTTATACAGGTAACGAGTTCAAACAGGTGCAGTTAATACAGGTAATGAGTGGAGAACAGGAGGGCTTCTTAAAGAAAAACTAACAGGTCTGTGAGAGCCGGAATTCTTACTGGTTGGAAGGTGATCAAATACTTATGTCTTGCAATAAAATGCAAATTAATTACTTAAAAATCATACAATGTGATTTTCTGGATTTTTGTTTTAGATTCCGTCTCTCATAGTTGAAGTGTACCTATGATAAAAATTACAGACCTCTACATGCTTTGTAAGTAGGAAAACCTGCAAAATCGGCAGTGTATCAAATACTTGTTCTCCCCACTGTATATAGAACACTGCAGCCTGCCTAGTTATCAACCTTCCCACCTTCTCTCATGTCACCCCGCTCCTCCACACACTCCACTGGTTTCCAGTTGAAGCTTCAGCATCCACTACACGACCATGGCACCCAAATGGTGGAACCAGCTTCCCCTGACGATAGGACAGCAGAGTCACTGCCCATCTTCTGAAAACATCTGAAACAATATCTTAAAAAATCCTCCTCCTCACCTCGACCCACTAGGGCTGTGGCGGTCACAAAATGTTGTCTGCCAGTGATTGTCACAGTAATTAACCATTAATTAACGTAGACTGCTGGCTTCCACGCAGCCTACAAGCCACTGATGAAGACCTTTGGAAATAATAATAAATCCATGTAATATCGTCTACACCTTCACGATAAATCCATTATTTATTTTAGACAGGTCTAAAGAAACATGATATGAAGAAAATGTAGTCTGTTTCAGAAGAACAGAACAGCATACTCTGAGTTGTCCTGATGTTAGTTCCTGATCTGGCAATGCCAAATGGCTGTTGGCTCCAGTAGTTCATTTAGCAGACAATATTTGCTTAGAATTCAGTGTCATTATTTAATATTATTTTATACACCACTCAAACTCCCAGCCCCACAGCCCACCCACCCCTCAAACCCACAGCCCACCCACCCCTCAAACCCACAGCCCACCCACCCCTCAAACCCACAGCCCCACCCACCCCTCAAACCCACAGCCCCACCCACCCCTCAAACCCACAGCCCACCCACCCCTCAAACCCACAGCCCACCCACCCCTCAAACCCTCAGCCCACCCACCCCTCAAACCCACAGCCCACCCACTCCTCAAACCCACAGCCCACCCACCCCTCAAACCCACAGCCCCACCCACCCCTCAAACCCACAGCCCACCCACCCCTCAAACCCACAGCCCACCCACCGCTCAAACCCACAGCCCACCCACCCCTCAAACCCACAGCCCCACCCACCCCTCAAACCCACAGCCCACCCACCCCTCAAACCCACAGCCCCACCCACCCCTCAAACCCACAGCCCACCCACCCCTCAAACCCACAGCCCACCCACCCCTCAAACCCACAGCCCACCCACCCCTCAAACCCACAGCCTCACCCACCCCTCAAACCCACCCCTCAAACCCACAGCCCACCCACCCCTCAAACACACAGCCCACCCACCCCTCAAACCCACAGCCCACCCACCCCCTCAAACCCACAGCCCACCCACACTCAAACCCACAGCCCACCCACCCCTCAAACCCACACTCAAACCCACAGCCCCACCCACCCCTCAAACCCACAGCCCCACCCACCCCTCAAACCCACAGCCCACCCACCCCTCAAACCCACAGCCCCACCCACCCCTCAAACCCACAGCCCACCCACCCCTCAAACCCACAGCCCACCCACCCCTTAAACCCACAGCCCACCCACCCCTCAAACCCACAGCCCACCCACCCCTCAAACCCACAGCCCACCCCTCAAACCCACAGCCCACCCACCCCTCAAACCCACAGCCCACCCACCCCTCAAACCCACAGCCCACCCACCCCTCAAACCCACCCCTCAAACCCACAGCCCCACCCACCCCTCAAACCCACAGCCCACCCATCCCTCAAACCCACAGCCCACCCACCCCTCAAACCCACAGCCCACCCACCCCTCAAACCCACAGCCCACCCACGCCTCAAACCCACAGCCCACCCACCCCTCAAACCCACAGCCCACCCACGCCTCAAACCCACAGCCCACCCACCCCTCAAACCCACAGCCCACCCACCCCTCAAACCCACAGCCCACCCACCCCTCAAACCCACAGCCCACCCACGCCTCAAACCCACAGCCCACCCACCCCTCAAACCCACAGCCCACCCACCCCTCAAACCCACAGCCCACCCACCCCTCAAACCCACAGCCCACCCACCCCTCAAACCCACCCCTCAAACCCACAGCCCCACCCACCCCTCAAACCCACAGCCCACCCATCCCTCAAACCCACAGCCCACCCACCCCTCAAACCCACAGCCCACCCACCCCTCAAACCCACAGCCCACCCACGCCTCAAACCCACAGCCCACCCACCCCTCAAACCCACAGCCCACCCACGCCTCAAACCCACAGCCCACCCACCCCTCAAACCCACAGCCCACCCACCCCTCAAACCCACAGCCCACCCACCCCTCAAACCCACAGCCCACCCACGCCTCAAACCCACAGCCCACCCACCCCTCAAACCCACAGCCCACCCACCCCTCAAACCCACAGCCCACCCACGCCTCAAACCCACAGCCCACCCACCCCTCAAACCCACAGCCCACCCACGCCTCAAACCCACAGCCCACCCACCCCTCAAACCCACAGCCCACCCACCCCTTAAACCCACCCCTCAAACCCACAGCCCACCCACGCCTCAAACCCACAGCCCACCCACCCCTCAAACCCACAGCCCACCCACGCCTCAAACCCACAGCCCACCCACGCCTCAAACCCACAGCCCACCCACCCCTTAAACCCACCCCTCAAACCCACAGCCCACCCACGCCTCAAACCCACAGCCCACCCACCCCTCAAACCCACAGCCCACCCACCCCTTAAACCCACCCCTCAAACCCACAGCCCACCCACCCCTCAAACCCACAGCCCACCCACCCCTCAAACCCACAGCCCACCCACGCCTCAAACCCACAGCCCACCCACCCCTCAAACCCACAGCCCACCCACCCCTCAAACCCACAGCCCCACCCACCCCTCAAACCCACAGCCCACCCACGCCTCAAACCCACAGCCCACCCACCCCTCAAACCCACAGCCCCACCCACGCCTCAAACCCACAGCCCACCCACCCCTTAAACCCACCCCTCAAACCCACAGCCCACCCACGCCTCAAACCCACAGCCCACCCACCCCTCAAACCCACAGCCCACCCACCCCTCAAACCCACAGCCCACCCACCCCTCAAACCCACAGCCCACCCACCCCTCAAACCCACAGCCTCACCCACCCCTCAAACCCACAGCCCCACCCCTCAAACCCACAGCCCACCCACCCCTCAAACCCACAGCCCCACCCACCCCTCAAACCCACAGCCCCACCCACCCCTCAAACCCACAGCCCACTCCTCAAACCCACAGCCCACCCACCCCTCAAACCCACAGCCCACCCACCCCTCAAACCCACAGCCCACCCACGCCTCAAACCCACAGCCCACCCACCCCTCAAACCCACAGCCCACCCACGCCTCAAACCCACAGCCCACCCCTCAAACCCACAGCCCACCCACCCCTCAAACCCACAGCCCCACCCACCCCTCAAACCCACAGCCCACTCCTCACACCCACAGCCCACCCACCCCTCAAACCCACAGCCCACCCACCCCTCAAACCCACAGCCCACCCCTCAAACCCACAGCCCACCCACCCGTCAAACCCACAGCCCACCCACCCCTCAAACCCACAGCCCACCCACCCCTCAAACCCACAGCCCACCCACCCCTCAAACCCACAGCCCACCCACCCCTCAAACCCACAGCCCCACTTGCTGCTGTGATCACACACTGTGGTATTTCACCCAATAGATATGGGGGTTCATCACAATTAGATGTGTATTTGAATTGCTCACTGAGTCTGTACATAGTAAAAGCTAGTTAATAGTTAATTTTGGTTCAGTCACAGCGGTCAGGTATTCTGCCACTATGCACTCTCTGTTTAGGGCCAAATAGCATACTAGTTTGCTCTGTTTTATTGTTAATTCTTTCCAATGTGTCAAGTAATTATCTTTTAGTTTTCTCATGATTTGGTTGGGTCTAATTGTGTTGCAGTCCTGGGGCTCTGTGGGGTGTGTTTGTGTTTGTGAACAGAGCCCCAGGACCAGCTTGCTTAGGGGACTCTTCTCCGGGTTCATCTCTCTGTAGGTGATGGCTTTGTTATGGAAGGTTTGGGAATCACTTCCTTTTAGGTGGTTATAGAATTGAACCTTTCTGCGCACAGATCCCGATTACGGGATAATTTCCCTAAACAACCGCTGAATTGCAGGGCGCCAAATTCAAAAATATTACAAAATATATTTATAATCATGCTATCACAAGTGAAATATACCACAACACAGCTTAACTTGTTGTTAATCCACCTATCGTGTCAGATTTTGAAAATATGCTTTACAGAGAAAGAAATCCAAGCTTTTGTGAGTGTATCAATCAATGCTACAACAGCTAGTCCCAAATTAGCATGGTCACGAAAGTCAGAAAAGCAATAAAATGAATCGCTTACCTTTGATAATCTTCGGATGTTTGCACTCACGAGACTCCCAGTTACACAACAAATGTTATTTTTCTTCGATAAATATTGCTTTTATAACAAAAAACGCCATTTGGGTTGCGCGTTATGTTCAGAAAACCAAAGCCTCATTCCGTTCGACGAATATTCCAAAAAGTATCTGTAATGGTCGTAGAAACATGTCAAATGTTTTTTATAATCAATCCTCAAGTTGTTTTTAACAAACATAATCGATAATATTTCAACCGGACCGTAACCTATTCAATAAGAGAGAAAAGGAAAATGGAGAGCTCCCCTCTCGCTCGCAGGAACTATTCAGAGGACACCTGACTACTTTTGAAAAATCTCATTCATTTTTCAAAATAAAAGCCTGAAACTATGTCTAAAGCCTGGTCACAGCCTGACGAAGCCATTGGAAAAGGAATCTGGTTGATACCCCTTTAAATGGAAGAAAGACTGGCCAGGAAACACAGATAAAAACATTTTTTTATCACTTCCGGGTTACATTTTCTCAGGTTTTCGCCTGCAGAATCAGTTTTGTTATACTCACAGACAATATTTTGACCGTTTTGGAAACTTTGGAGTGTTTTCTATCCTAATCTGTAAATGATATGCATATTCTACGATCTGGACCTGAGAAATAGTCCGTTTACAATGGGAACGTTATTAAAAGAATAAAATAATAATCTGACCCCTAGCATCAAGAAGTTAACAGCTCTTTTCTGGATTTTGATCATTAGCGGGTAATTCTGCTCTGCATACATTATTTGGTGTTTTACGTTGTACAAAGAGGATTTTTCCCCCGCTGAATTCTGCATGCAGAGTCTCAATTTGGTGTTTGTCCCATTTTGTGATTTATTGGCTGGGGTTCTGGCAACTGGACCTTTTTTGGAACACCATTATTTTTGTTTTACTGAGATTTACTGTCAGGGCCCAGGTCTGACAGAATATGTGCAGAAGATCTAGGTGCTGCTGTAGTCCCTCCTTGGTTGGTGACAGAAGCACCAGATCATCAGCAAACAGTAGACATTTGACTTCAGTTTCTAGTAGGGTGAGGCCGTGTGCTGCAGAATGTTCTAGTGCCCTCGCCAATTCAGTAATATATATGTTGAAGAGGGTGGAGCTCAAGCTGCATCCCTGTCTCAACCCACGGCCCTGTGGAAAGAAATGTGTGTGTTTTTGCCAATTTAAACGTCACACTTGTTGTTTGTGTACACGGATTTTATGTCTTATGTTTTTCCCCCAACACCACTTTCCATCAATTTGCATAGAAGACCTTCATGCCAAATTGAGTCAAAAGCTTTTATGAAATGAACAAAGCATGAGAAGACTTTGCCTTTGTTTTGGTTTGTTTGTTTGTTAATTAGGGTGTGCAGGGTGAATACGTGGTCTGTCGTACGGTATTTTGGTAAAAAGCCAATTTGACATTTGTCCTATACATGGTTTTCACAGAGGAAATGCAGGAATTTGCTGTTAATGATAATGCAGAGGATTTCCCCAAGGTTTCTGTTGACGCATATCCCACGGTAGTTACAGGTGTCAACTTTTCTCCACTTTTGTGGATTGGGGTGATCAGTCCTTGGTTCCAAATATTGAGGAAGATGCCAGAGCTGAGGATGATGTTAAAGAGTTTAAGTATAGCCAGTTGTAATTTGTTGTCTGTATATTTTATCATTTCATTGAGGATACCATCAGGACCACAGGCCTTTTTGGGTTGGAGGATTTGTATTTTGTCCTGTAGTTCATCCAATATAATTGGAGAATCCAGTGGGTTCTGGTCGTCTTTAATAGTTGATTCTAAGATTTGTATTTAATCATATACAGTATATGTTTTAGCTGTTTGTTCTTCGTTATATGGACAAAAAGATCGGAGAAGTGGTTTATCCAGACATCTCCATTTTGGATAGATGATTGTTCCCGTTGTTTTTGGTTTAGTGTGTTCCAATGTTCCCAGAAGTGGTTAAGTTCTATGGATACTTCTGATTTCTGACGTGCTGTTCCTTCTTTTTCCGTAGTGTATTTCTGTATTGTTTTAGTGATTCACCAAAGTGAAGACGTAGACTCAGGTTTTCCGGGTCTCTATGTTTTTGGTTGGACAGGTTTCTCAATTTCTTTCTCAGGTTTTTGCATTCTTCATCAAACCATTTGTCATTGTTGTTCATTTTCTTAGGTTGTCTGCTTGACATTTTTGATTTGAAAGGAAAGCCGAGAGGTCAAATATACTGTTTAGGTTTTCTACTACCAAGTTTACACCTTCTCTATTTTAACTAGGCAAGTCAGTTAAGAACAAATTCTCATTTACAATGACGGCCTAGCCCTGCCAAACCCGGACAACGCTGGGCCAAGTGTGCACTTGACTCCCAATCACGGCCGGATGTGAAACAGCCTGGAATCGAACCAGGATCTGTAGTGATGCCTTTTTACTGAGATGCAGTGCCTTAGAACACTGCACCACTCGGGACTAATACAGTGAAACATTTTGTCCAGGAAGTTGTCTAAAAGGGATTTAATTTGCTGTTGCCTAATATATTTTTGGTAGGTTTCCACACTACTTCCCCCAAACCCCCATCTCTTCCTCCCTCCTCTCTCTTTCCCTCTCTCCCAAACCCCCTTCACCCCCGCTCCTCTCTCTTTCCCTCTCTCCCAAACCCCCTTCACCTCCCTCCTCTCTCTTTCCCTCTATCCCAAACCCCCTTCACCCCCCTCCTCTCTCTTTCCCTCTCTCCCAACCCCCCTCCTCTCTCTTTCCCTCTCTCCCAAACCCCCTTCACCCCCTCCCCTCTCTCCCAAACCCCCTTCACCCCCTCCCCTCTCTCCCAAACCCCCTTCACCCACTCCTCTCTCTTTCCCTCTCTCCCAAACCCCCTTCACCCCCCTCCTCTCTCTTTCCCTCTCTCCCAAACCCCCTTCACCCCCTCCTCTCTCTTTCCCTCTCTCCCAAACCCCCTTCACCCCCCTCCTCTCTCTTTCCCTCTCTCCCAAACCCCCTTCACCCCCTCCTCTCTCTTTCCCTCTCTCCCAAACCCCCTTCACCCCCCTCCTCTCTCTTTCCCTCTCTCCCAAACCCCCTTCACCCCCCTCCTCTCTCTCCCTCTCTCCCAAACCCCCTTCACCCCCCTCCTCTCTCTTTCCCTCTCTCCCAAACCCCCTTCACCTCCCTCCTCTCTCTTTCCCTCTCTCCCAAACCCCCTTCACCTCCCTCCTCTCTCTTTCCCTCTCTCCCAAACCCCCTTCACCTCCCTCCTCTCTCTTTCCCTCTCTCCAAACCCCCTTCACCCCCCTCCTCTCTCTTTCCCTCTCTCCCAAACCCCCTTCTCCTCCCTCCTCTCTCTTTCCCTCTCTCACAAACCCCCTCCCCCCTCCTCTCTCTTTCCCTCTCTCCCAAACCCCCTTCACCCCCTCCTCTCTCTTTCCCTCTCTCCCAAACCCCCTTCACCTCCCTCCTCTCTCTTTCCCTCTCTCCCAAACCCCCTTCACCTCCCTCCTCTCTCTCCCTCTCTCCCAAACCCCCTTCACCCCCTCCTCTCTCTTTCCCTCTCTCCCAAACCCCCTTCACCCCCCTCCTCTCTCTCTCCCTCTCTCCCAAACCCCCTTCACCCCCCTCCTCTCTCTTTCCCTCTCTCCCAAACCCCCTTCACCCCCCTCCTCTCTCTTTCCCTCTCTCCCAAACCCCCTTCACCTCCCTCCTCTCTCTTTCCCTCTCTCCCAAACCCCCTTCACCCCCCTCCTCTCTCTTTCCCTCTCTCCAAACCCTCTTCACCCCCCTCCTCTCTCTTTCCCTCTCTCCCAAACTCCCTTCACCCCCCTCCTCTCTCTTTCCCTCTCTCCCAAACCCCCTTCACCCCCTCCTCTCTCTTTCCCTCTTTCCCTCTCTCCCAAACCCCCCCTCCTCTCTCTTTCCCTCTCTCCAAACCCTCTTCACCCCCCTCCTCTCTCTTTCCCTGTCTCCCAAACCCCCTTCACCCCCTCCTCTCTCTTTCCCTCTCTCACATACCCCCTCCCCCCTCCTCTCTCTTTCCCTCTCTCCCAAACCCCCTTCACCCCCTCCTCTCTCTTTCCCTCTCTCACAAACCCCCTCCCCCCTCCTCTCTCTTTCCCTCTCTCCCAAACCCCCTTCACCCCCCTCCCCTCTCTTTCCCTCTCTCCCAAACCCCCTCCCCCCTCTCTCTCTGTGGTTTTGTGGCTCTCCCATCTCATCTCCACTCCAGCTGCTTCCCACCTAATTGAAAGGCCTGTTGCATACTGTAGTGTAGGTGCAGTAGTTCAGGTGGGGAAATATGACAGGTTCAAAGTTGATCCTATTTGTTGCAGTGAATTGTTCCACTGCTGAATAATGTTGACACTCATCAGAAGGCCAGTTTGGTGGCTCCGTTTGCTTCTATGATTCATATTGATAATTCTGTTTTCTATGGTCTTCTTCCCAAGAGGCACCCTATTCCCTACATAGTGCCCTACTTTTGACCAGGGCCTTATGGGGAAAGTATTGTACAGTAAGGGGATTGCCTGTGGATCCAGTGGAGATCTAGGACACTAGGCAGGAGCTAAATCTAATCCATTATGTTGTGACTGAAACATGTTTTTCTTGACAGGTGAAGTAGATGCTGTTGACTGTCATTGACTATGAGAATACTAACATGTGTAGATGCTGTTGACTGTCATTGACTATGATAATACTAACATGTGTAGATGCTGTTGACTGTCATTGACTATGAGAATACTAACATGTGTAGATGCTGTTGACTGTCATTGACTATGAGAATACTAACATGTGTAGATGCTGTTGACTGTCATTGACTATGAGAATACTACCATGTGTAGATGCTGTTGACTGTCATTGACTATGAGAATACTAACATGTGTAGATGCTGTTGACTGTCATTGACTATGAGAATACTAACATGTGTAGATGCTGTTGACTGTCATTGACTATGATAATACTAACATGTGTAGATGCTGTTGACTGTCATTGACTATGAGAATACTACCATGTGTAGATGCTGTTGACTGTCATTGACTATGAGAATACTAACATGTGTAGATGCTGTTGACTGTCATTGACTATGAGAATACTACCATGTGTAGATGCTGTTGACTGTCATTGACTATGAGAATACTAACATGTGTAGATGCTGTTGACTGTCATTGACTATGAGAATACTAACATGTGTAGATGCTGTTGACTGTCATTGACTATGAGAATACTAACAAGTGTAGATGCTGTTGACTGTCATTGACTATGAGAATAATATCATGTGTAGATGCTGTTGACTGTCATTGACTATGAGAATACTAACATGTGTAGATGCTGTTGACTGTCATTGACTATGAGAATACTAACATGTGTAGATGCTGTTGACTGTCATTGACTATGAGAATACTAACATGTGTAGATGCTGTTGACTGTCATTGACTATGAGAATACTAACATGTGTAGATGCTGTTGACTGTCATTGACTATGAGAATACTAACATGTGTAGATGCTGTTGACTGTCATTGACTATGAGAATACTAACATGTGTAGATGCTGTTGACTGACTATGAGAATACTAACATGTGTATATGCTGTTGACTGTCATTGACTATGATAATACTAACATGTGTAGATGCTGTTGACTGTCATTGACTATGAGAATACTAACATGTGTAGATGCTGTTGACTGTCATTGACTATGAGAATACTAACATGTGTAGATGCTGTTGACTGTCATTGACTATGAGAATACTACCATGTGTAGATGCTGTTGACTGTCATTGACTATGAGAATACTAACATGTGTAGATGCTGTTGACTGTCATTGACTATGAGAATACTAACATGTGTAGATGCTGTTGACTGTCATTGACTATGAGAATACTAACATGTGTAGATGCTGTTGACTGTCATTGACTATGAGAATACTAACATGTGTAGATGCTGTTGACTGTCATTGACTATGAGAATACTAACATGTGTAGATGCTGTTGACTGTCATTGACTATGAGAATACTACCATGTGTAGATGCTGTTGACTGTCATTGACTATGAGAATACTAACATGTGTAGATGCTGTTGACTGTCATTGACTATGAGAATACTAACATGTGTAGATGCTGTTGACTGTCATTGACTATGAGAATACTAACATGTGTAGATGCTGTTGACTGTCATTGACTATGAGAATACTAACATGTGTAGATGCTGTTGACTGTCATTGACTATGAGAATACTAACATGTGTAGATGATGTTGACTGTCATTGACTATGAGAATACTAACATGTGTAGATGCTGTTGACTGTCATTGACTATGAGAATACTAACATGTGTAGATGATGTTGACTGTCATTGACTTTGAGAATACTACCATGTGTAGATGCTGTTGACTGTCATTGACTATGAGAATACTAACATGTGTAGATGATGTTGACTGTCATTGACTATGAGAATACTAACATGTGTAGATGATGTTGACTGTCATTGACTTTGAGAATACTACCATGTGTAGATGCTGTTGACTGTCATTGACTATGAGAATACTAACATGTGTAGATGATGTTGACTGTCATTGCCTATGAGAATACTAACATGTGTAGATGCTGTTGACTGTCATTGACTATGAGAATACTAACATGTGTAGATGATGTTGACTGTCATTGACTATGAGAATACTAACATGTGTAGATGCTGTTGACTGTCATTGACTATGAGAATACTACCATGTGTAGATGCTGTTGACTGTCATTGACTATGAGAATACTAACTTGTGTAGATGCTGTTGACTGTCATTGACTATGAGAATACTACCATGTGTAGATGCTGTTGACTGTCATTGACTATGAGAATACTAACATGTGTAGATGCTGTTGACTGTCATTGACTATGAGAATACTAACATGTGTAGATGCTGTTGACTGTCATTGACTATGAGAATACTAACATGTGTAGATGATGTTGACTGTCATTGACTATGAGAATACTAACATGTGTAGATGCTGTTGACTGTCATTGACTATGAGAATACTAACATGTGTAGATGATGTTGACTGTCATTGACTATGAGAATACTAACATGTGTAGATGCTGTTGACTGTCATTGACTATGAGAATACTAACATGTGTAGATGCTGTTGACTGTCATTGACTATGAGAATACTAACATGTGTAGATGATGTTGACTGTCATTGACTATGAGAATACTAACATGTGTAGATGCTGTTGACTGTCATTGACTATGAGAATACTAACATGTGTAGATGCTGTTGACTGTCATTGACTATGAGAATACTACCATGTGTAGATGATGTTGACTGTCATTGACTATGAGAATACTAACATGTGTAGATGCTGTTGACTGTCATTGACTATGAGAATACTACCATGTGTAGATGCTGTTGACTGTCATTGACTATGAGAATACTAACATGTGTAGATGCTGTTGACTGTCATTGACTATGAGAATACTAACATGTGTAGATGCTGTTGACTGTCATTGACTATGAGAATACTAACATGTGTAGATGCTGTTGACTGTCATTGACTATGAGAATACTACCATGTGTAGATGCTGTTGACTGTCATTGACTATGAGAATACTAACATGTGTAGATGATGTTGACTGTCATTGACTATGAGAATACTAACATGTGTAGATGCTGTTGACTGTCATTGACTATGAGAATACTAACATGTGTAGATGATCTTGACTGTCATTGACTATGAGAATACTAACTTGTGTAGATGCTGTTGACTGTCATTGACTATGAGAATACTAACATGTGTAGATGATGTTGACTGTCATTGACTATGAGAATACTAACATGTGTAGATGCTGTTGACTGTCATTGACTATGAGAATACTAACATGTGTAGATGCTGTTGACTGTCATTGACTATGAGAATACTAACATGTGTAGATGCTGTTGACTGTCATTGACTATGAGAATACTAACATGTGTAGATGATGTTGACTGTCATTGACTATGAGAATACTAACATGTGTAGATGCTGTTGACTGTCATTGACTATGATAATACTAACATGTGTAGATGCTGTTGACTGTCATTGACTATGAGAATACTAACATGTGTAGATGATGTTGACTGTCATTGACTATGAGAATACTAACATGTGTAGATGCTGTTGACTGTCATTGACTATGAGAATACTACCATGTGTAGATGCTGTTGACTGTCATTGACTATGAGAATACTAACTTGTGTAGATGCTGTTGACTGTCATTGACTATGAGAATACTACCATGTGTAGATGATGTTGACTGTCATTGACTATGAGAATACTAACTTGTGTAGATGCTGTTGACTGTCATTGACTATGAGAATACTAACATGTGTAGATGATGTTGCCTGTCATTGACTATGAGAATACTAACATGTGTAGATGCTGTTGACTGTCATTGACTATGAGAATACTAACATGTGTAGATGCTGTTGACTGTCATTGACTATGAGAATACTAACATGTGTAGATGCTGTTGACTGTCATTGACTATGAGAATACTAACATGTGTAGATGCTGTTGACTGTCATTGACTATGAGAATACTAACATGTGTAGATGATGTTGACTGTCATTGACTATGAGAATACTAACATGTGTAGATGCTGTTGACTGTCATTGACTATGAGAATACTAACATGTGTAGATGCTGTTGACTGTCATTGACTATGAGAATACTAACATGTGTAGATGCTGTTGACTGTCATTGACTATGAGAATACTAACATGTGTAGATGCTGTTGACTGTCATTGACTATGAGAATACTAACATGTGTAGATGATGTTGACTGTCATTGACTATGAGAATACTAACATGTGTAGATGATGTTGACTGTCATTGACTATGAGAATACTAACATGTGTAGATGATGTTGACTGTCATTGACTATGAGAATACTAACATGTGTAGATGATGTTGACTGTCATTGACTATGAGAATACTACCATGTGTAGATGATGTTGACTGTCATTGACTATGAGAATACTACCATGTGTAGATGCTGTTGACTGTCATTGACTATGAGAATACTAACATGTGTAGATGATGTTGACTGTCATTGACTATGAGAATACTAACATGTGTAGATGATGTTGACTGTCATTGACTATGAGAATACTACCATGTGTAGATGCTGTTGACTGTCATTGACTATGAGAATACTAACATGTGTAGATGCTGTTGACTGTCATTGACTATGAGAATACTAACATGTGTAGATGATGTTGACTGTCATTGACTATGAGAATACTAACATGTGTAGATGCTGTTGACTGTCATTGACTATGAGAATACTAACATGTGTAGATGCTGTTGACTGTCATTGACTATGAGAATACTAACATGTGTAGATGCTGTTGACTGTCATTGACTATGAGAATACTAACATGTGTAGATGCTGTTGACTGTCATTGACTATGAGAATACTAACATGTGTAGATGCTGTTGACTGTCATTGACTATGAGAATACTAACATGTGTAGATGCTGTTGACTGTCATTGACTATGAGAATACTAACATGTGTAGATGCTGTTGACTGTCATTGACTATGAGAATACTAACATGTGTTTTTCTCTCCTCTTCCTCATGTGGTGTTGTTGCTGCCCTCCTCTTCCTCTTCAACAGGTAATGACTTTATTCATGAATATATCATTCCCTCCCTCAGTCATACAGACTAGAGACTGAAGAGGTCATCAGAAGGTCATCAGGCTCTGTAGAATCAGTATGTGTTCCCAATGACACCCTATTCATTAGGAATTTATTCTAAAGTAGTGCACTATATAGGGAATAGGGTGTCATGTGGGCTGTATCTTAATAAGGTAAAGTAGTGCACTACGTAGGGAATAGGGTGTCATGTGGGACGTATCTTAAGGTAAAGTAGTGCACTATGTAGGGAATAGCGTGTCATGTGGGACTCCCTCAGACGGGGTGTTTTCACATCCTTGATAGTCCTTTTGGAAGAGCCGATCTCAGTCCTTTAAAGTGAACTCTGTAATAAGCAGCTAACTCACTCAGTTCTCTTTGTATTTACACTGTTCTGCCACTTCGCTATTTTGTGGTCCGAGCTATTTTTAGAAAGGCACCAAGATGTTTTCTCAATGCATTGTGGGTTTTCACAAAGTGCAGGGCAAGCCATTCCGTCAGAATGTGTTATCGGACAGCTGGATAGACCTTATACCTACTTACGTCTTGTAAGCTAACAGATTGAATTTAGTTAAAAGATGAGACATAATAATTATAGTCAGAAGATAATATTATCATGTATATTTTATTGTTTAGATTTTTGTTAGGTAAATAGCAGAAGAATAACTGAAGATTAAATAATGATGTAATATAACATTTTAAACCCAATGTAGGCTACTGCCCCTTTAAGAGCTAGAATAGGCTACTGTCCCTTTAAAAGTTAGAATAGGCTTCTGCCCCTTTAAAAGCTAGAATAGGCTTCTGCCCATTTAAGAGCTAGAATAGGCTACTGCCACTTTAAGAGCTAGACTAGGCTACTGCCACTTTAAGAGCTAGAATAGGCTTCTGCCCCTTTAAGAGCTAGAATAGGCTTCTGCCCCTTTAAGCGCTAGAATAGGCTAATTCCACATTAAGAGCTAGAATAGGCTACTGCCCCTTTAAGAGCTAGAATAGGCTAATGCCTCTTTACGAGCTATAATAGGCTACTGCCACGTTAAGAGCTAGAATAGGCTACTGCCACTTTAAGAGCTAGAATAGGCTAATGCCCCTTTAAGAGCTAGAATAGGCTACTGCCACTTTAAGAGCTAGAATATGCTACTGCCCCTTTAACAACTATAATTGATTTTTTACACCATGTTGTGATTCTCACCAAATATGTTAGTGTTTTCTCCACTATTCAAACCCCACAATAGAATAAACAGCTTATGAAGCTCTCTTAGCCTATAGATCACATATTGCAAATAAATAAATAAACTTGATTTGATTTGATAAATAAACTCCACACGTTATGGAATTTCTGTGCATCAATAGGCCTAACCAAACAAAACACATGTTTTTTCCTGTGAACCTGCACATGGCAGGGGAAACGGTGTTGCAGTAGTCTAGTGTGAGGGGTTATAACATTAGTCTATTGTGAGGGGTTATAACAGTAGTCTAGTGTGAGGGGTTATGACAGTAGTCTAGTGTGAGGGGTTATAACAGTAGTCTAGTGTGAGGGGTTATAACAGTAGTCTAGTGTGAGGGGTTATGACAGTAGTCTAGTGTGAGGGGTTATAACAGTAGTCTAGTGTGAGGGGTTATAACAGGGGAAACGGTGTTGCAATAGTCTAGTGTGAGGGGTTATAACAGTAGTCTATTGTGAGGGGTTATAACAGTAGTCTAGTGTGAGGGGTTATAACAGTAGTCTAGTGTGAGGGGTTATAACAGTAGTCTAGTGTGAGGGGTTATAACAGTAGTCTAGTGTGAGGGGTTATAACAGTAGTCTAGTGTGAGAGGTTATAACAGTAGTCTAGTGTGAGGGGTTATAACAGTAGTCTAGTGTGAGGGGTTATAACAGTAGTCTAGTGTGAGAGGTTATAACAGTAGTCTAGTGTGAGGGGTTATGTCAGTAGTCTAGTGTGAGGGGTTATGTCAGTAGTCTAGTGTGAGGGGTTATAACAGTAGTCTAGTGTGAGGGGTTATAACAGTAGTCTAGTGTGAGGGGTTATAACAGTAGTCTAGTGTGAGGGGTTATAACAGTAGTCTAGTGTGAGAGGTTATAACAGTAGTCTAGTGTGAGGGGTTATGGCAGGGGAAACGGTGTTGCATTAGTCTAGTGTGAGGGGTTATAACAGTAGTCTAGTGGGAGGGGTTATAACAGTAGTCTAGTGTGAGGGGTTATAACAGTATTCTAGTGTGAGGGGTTATAACAGGGGAAACGGTGTTGCATTAGTCTAGTGTGAGGGGTTATAACAGTAGTCTAGTGTGAGGGGTTATAACAGTAGTCTAGTGTGAGGGGTTATAACAGTAGTCTAGTGTGAGGGGTTATGACAGTAGTCTAGTGTGAGGGGTTATAACAGTAGTCTAGTGTGAGGGGTTATAACAGTAGTCTACTGTGAGGGGTTATAACAGTAGTCTAGTGTGAGGGGTTATGTCAGTAGTCTATTGTGAGGGGCTATGTCAGTAGTCTAGTGTGAGGGGTTATAACAGTAGTCTAGTGTGAGGGGTTATGTAAGTAGTCTAGTGTGAGGGGTTATGTCAGTAGTCTAGTGTGAGGGGTTATAACAGTAGTCTAGTGTGAGGGGTTATGTCAGTAGTCTAGTGTGAGGGGTTATAACAGTAGTCTAGTGTGAGGGGTTATGTCAGTAGTCTAGTGTGAGGGGTTATAACACTAGTCTAGTGTGAGGGGTTATGTCAGTAGTCTAGTGTGAGGGGTTATGACAGTAGTCTAGTGTGAGGGTTTATAACAGTAGTCTAGTGTGAGGGGTTATAACAGTAGTCTAGTGGGAGGGGTTATGTCAGTAGTCTAGTGTGAGGGGTTATAACAGTAGTCTAGTGTGAGGGGTTCTGTCAGTAGTCTAGTGTGAGGGGTTATGTCAGTAGTCTAGTGTGAGGGGTTATGACAGTAGTCTAGTGTGAGGGGTTATAACAGTAGTCTAGTGTGAGGGGTTATAACAGTAGTCTAGTGTGAGGGGTTATAACAGTAGTCTAGTGTGAGGGGTTATGTCAGTAGTCTAGTGTGAGGGGTTATGTCAGTAGTCTAGTGTGAGGGGTTATGTCAGTAGTCTAGTGTGAGGGGTTATGTCAGTAGTCTAGTGTGAGGGGTTATGACAGTAGTCTAGTGTGAGGGGTTATGACAGTAGTCTAGTGTGAGGGGTTATGACAGTAGTCTAGTGTGAGGGGTTATACCAGTAGTCTAGTGTGAGGGGTGATGTCAGTAGTCTAGTGTGAGGGGTTATGTCAGTAGTCTAGTGTGAGGGGTTATGTCAGTAGTCTAGTGTGAGGGGTTATGACAGTAGTCTAGTGTGAGGGGTTATGACAGTAGTCTAGTGGGAGGGGTTATGTCAGTAGTCTAGTGTGAGGGGTTATAACAGTAGTCTAGTGTGAGGGGTTATGTCAGTAGTCTAGTGTGAGGGGTTATAACAGTAGTCTAGTGTGAGGGGTTATAACAGTAGTCTAGTGTGAGGGGTTATAACAGTAGTCTAGTGTGAGGGGTTATGTCAGTAGTCTAGTGTGAGAGGTTATAACAGTAGTCTAGTGTGAGGGGTTATAACAGTAGTCTACTGTGAGGGGTTATAACAGTAGTCTAGTGTGAGGGGTTATGTCAGTAGTCTATTGTGAGGGGCTATGTCAGTAGTCTAGTGTGAGGGGTTATAACAGTAGTCTAGTGTGAGGGGTTATGTAAGTAGTCTAGTGTGAGGGGTTATGTCAGTAGTCTAGTGTGAGGGGTTATAACAGTAGTCTAGTGTGAGGGGTTATGTAAGTAGTCTAGTGTGAGGGGTTATAACAGTAGTCTAGTGTGAGGGGTTATGTCAGTAGTCTAGTGTGAGGGGTTATAACAGTAGTCTAGTGTGAGGGGTTATGTCAGTAGTCTAGTGTGAGGGGTTATGACAGTAGTCTAGTGTGAGGGTTTATAACAGTAGTCTAGTGTGAGGGGTTATAACAGTAGTCTAGTGGGAGGGGTTATGTCAGTAGTCTAGTGTGAGGGGTTATAACAGTAGTCTAGTGTGAGGGGTTATGTCAGTAGTCTAGTGTGAGGGGTTATGTCAGTAGTCTAGTGTGAGGGGTTATGACATTAGTCTAGTGTGAGGGGTTATGACAGTAGTCTAGTGTGAGGGGTTATACCAGTAGTCTAGTGTGAGGGGTTATGACAGTAGTCTAGTGTGAGGGGTTATGACAGTAGTCTAGTGTGAGGGGTTATGACAGTAGTCTAGTGGGAGGGGTTATGTCAGTAGTCTAGTGTGAGGGGTTATAACAGTAGTCTAGTGTGAGGGGTTATGTCAGTAGTCTAGTGTGAGGGGTTATGTCAGTAGTCTAGTGTGAGGGGTTATGACAGTAGTCTAGTGTGAGGGGTTATAACAGTAGTCTAGTGTGAGGGGTTATAACAGTAGTCTAGTGTGAGGGGTTATAACAGTAGTCTAGCGTGAGGGGTTATGTCAGTAGTCTAGTGTGAGGGGTTATGTCAGTAGTCTAGTGTGAGGGGTTATGTCAGTAGTCTAGTGTGAGGGGTTATGACAGTAGTCTAGTGTGAGGGGTTATGACAGTAGTCTAGTGTGAGGGGTTATGACAGTAGTCTAGTGTGAGGGGTTATAACAGTAGTCTAGTGTGAGGGGTTATGTCAGTAGTCTAGTGTGAGGGGTTATGTCAGTAGTCTAGTGTGAGGGGTTATGACAGTAGTCTAGTGTGAGGGGTTATGACAGTAGTCTAGTGTGAGGGGTTATAACAGTAGTCTAGTGTGAGGGGTTATGTCAGTAGTCTAGTGTGAGGGGTTATGACAGTAGTCTAGTGTGAGGGGTTATGACAGTAGTCTAGTGTGAGGGGTTATGACAGTAGTCTATTGTGAGGGGTTATAACAGTAGTCTAGTGTGAGGGGTTATGACAGTAGTCTAGTGTGAGGGGTTATGACAGTAGTCTAGTGGGAGGGGTTATGTCAGTAGTCTAGTGTGAGGGGTTATAACAGTAGTCTAGTGTGAGGGGTTATGTCAGTAGTCTAGTGTGAGGGGTTATGTCAGTAGTCTAGTGTGAGGGGTTATGACAGTAGTCTAGTGTGAGGGGTTATAACAGTAGTCTAGTGTGAGGGGTTATAACAGTAGTCTAGTGTGAGGGGTTATAACAGTAGTCTAGCGTGAGGGGTTATGTCAGTAGTCTAGTGTGAGGGGTTATGTCAGTAGTCTAGTGTGAGGGGTTATGTCAGTAGTCTAGTGTGAGGGGTTATGACAGTAGTCTAGTGTGAGGGGTTATGACAGTAGTCTAGTGTGAGGGGTTATGACAGTAGTCTAGTGTGAGGGGTTATAACAGTAGTCTAGTGTGAGGGGTTATGTCAGTAGTCTAGTGTGAGGGGTTATGTCAGTAGTCTAGTGTGAGGGGTTATGACAGTAGTCTAGTGTGAGGGGTTATGTCAGTAGTCTAGTGTGAGGGGTTATAACAGTAGTCTAGTGTGAGGGGTTATGTCAGTAGTCTAGTGTGAGGGGTTATGACAGTAGTCTAGTGTGAGGGGTTATGACAGTAGTCTAGTGTGAGGGGTTATGACAGTAGTCTATTGTGAGGGGTTATAACAGTAGTCTAGTGTGAGGGGTTATAACAGTAGTCTAGTGGGAGGGGTTATGTCAGTAGTCTAGTGTGAGGGGTTATAACAGTAGTCTAGTGTGAGGGGTTATAACAGTAGTCTAGTGGGAGGGGTTATGTCAGTAGTCTAGTGTGAGGGGTTATAACAGTAGTCTAGTTTGAGGGGTTATAACAGTAGTCTAGTGTGAGGGGTTATAACAGTAGTCTAGTGGGAGGGGTTATGTCAGTAGTCTAGTGTGAGGGGTTATAACAGTAGTCTAGTGTGAGGGGTTATAACAGTAGTCTAGTGGGAGGGGTTATGTCAGTAGTCTAGTGTGAGGGGTTATAACAGTAGTCTAGTGTGAGGGGTTATGTCAGTAGTCTAGTGTGAGGGGTTATGACATTAGTCTAGTGTGAGGGGTTATGACAGTAGTCTAGTGTGAGGGGTTATACCAGTAGTCTAGTGTGAGGGGTTATGTCAGTAGTCTAGTGTGAGGGGTTATGACAGTAGTCTAGTGTGAGGGGTTATGACAGTAGTCTAGTGGGAGGGGTTATGTCAGTAGTCTAGTGTGAGGGGTTATAACAGTAGTCTAGTGTGAGGGGTTATGTCAGTAGTCTAGTGTGAGGGGTTATGTCAGTAGTCTAGTGTGAGGGGTTATGACAGTAGTCTAGTGTGAGGGGTTATAACAGTAGTCTAGTGGGAGGGGTTATGTCAGTAGTCTAGTGTGAGGGGTTATAACAGTAGTCTAGTGTGAGGGGTTATGTCAGTAGTCTAGTGTGAGGGGTTATGACATTAGTCTAGTGTGAGGGGTTATGACAGTAGTCTAGTGTGAGGGGTTATACCAGTAGTCTAGTGTGAGGGGTTATGTCAGTAGTCTAGTGTGAGGGGTTATAACAGTAGTCTAGTGTGAGGGGTTATGACAGTAGTCTAGTGGGAGGGGTTATGTCAGTAGTCTAGTGTGAGGGGTTATAACAGTAGTCTAGTGTGAGGGGTTATGTCAGTAGTCTAGTGTGAGGGGTTATGTCAGTAGTCTAGTGTGAGGGGTTATGACAGTAGTCTAGTGTGAGGGGTTATAACAGTAGTCTAGTGTGAGGGGTTATAACAGTAGTCTAGCGTGAGGGGTTATGTCAGTAGTCTAGTGTGAGGGGTTATGTCAGTAGTCTAGTGTGAGGGGTTATGTCAGTAGTCTAGTGTGAGGGGTTATGACAGTAGTCTAGTGTGAGGGGTTATGACAGTAGTCTAGTGTGAGGGGTTATGTAAGTAGTCTAGTGTGAGGGGTTATGACAGTAGTCTAGTGTGAGGGGTTATAACAGTAGTCTAGTGTGAGGGGTTATGTCAGTAGTCTAGTGTGAGGGGTTATGTCAGTAGTCTAGTGTGAGGGGTTATGACAGTAGTCTAGTGTGAGGGGTTATGACAGTAGTCTAGTGTGAGGGGTTATAACAGTAGTCTAGTGTGAGGGGTTATGTCAGTAGTCTAGTGTGAGGGGTTATGACAGTAGTCTAGTGTGAGGGGTTATGACAGTAGTCTATTGTGAGGGGTTATAACAGTAGTCTAGTGTGAGGGGTTATAACAGTAGTCTAGTGGGAGGGGTTATGTCAGTAGTCTAGTGTGAGGGGTTATAACAGTAGTCTAGTGTGAGGGGTTATAACAGTAGTCTAGTGGGAGGGGTTATGTCAGTAGTCTAATGTGAGGGGTTATAACAGTAGTCTAGTGTGAGGGGTTATAACAGTAGTCTAGTGTGAGGGGTTATAACAGTAGTCTAGTGTGAGGGGTTATGTCAGTAGTCTAGTGTGAGGGGTTATGACAGTAGTCTAGTGTGAGGGGTTATGACAGTAGTCTATTGTGAGGGGTTATAACAGTAGTCTAGTGTGAGGGGTTATAACAGTAGTCTAGTGGGAGGGGTTATGTCAGTAGTCTAGTGTGAGGGGTTATAACAGTAGTCTAGTGTGAGGGGTTATAACAGTAGTCTAGTGGGAGGGGTTATGTCAGTAGTCTAGTGTGAGGGGTTATAACAGTAGTCTAGTGTGAGGGGTTATAACAGTAGTCTAGTGTGAGGGGTTATAACAGTAGTCTAGTGGGAGGGGTTATGTCAGTAGTCTAGTGTGAGGGGTTATAACAGTAGTCTAGTGTGTGGTATAGGAATAATAACAAGCGGACCTGGGGACCTTTGTGTTCACATTGTCCAAAAAAAACGAACCGGACAGCGTAATTCAAGCGAACCGAAGTCCGACTATGACTCGCTTGGGGGCTCATGGTTCACTTGGGGGCTGTTTTGAGCACTGAGTTCACACTGCAGACACTATGAAGCTAACTGCACTGAGTTCACACTGCAGACACTATGAAGCTAACTGCAGAGTTCACACTGCAGACAATATGAAGCTAACTGCACTGAGTTCACACTGCAGACACTATGAAGCTAACTGCAGAGTTCACACTGCAGACAATATGAAGCTAACTGCACTGAGTTCACACTGCAGACACTATAAAGCTAAATGCACTGAGTTCACACTGCAGACACTATGAAGCCAACTGAACTGAGTTCACACTGCAGACACTATAAAGCTAACTGCACTGAGTTCACACTGCAGACACTATGAAGCTAACTGCACTGAGTTCACACTGCAGACACTATGAAGCTAACTGCACTGAGTTCACACTGCAGACACTATGAAGCTAACTGAACTGAGTTCACACTGCAGACACTATGAAGCTAACTGCACTGAGTTCACACTGCAGACACTATGAAGCTAACTGCAGAGTTCACACTGCAGACACTATGAAGCTAACTGCACTGAGTTCACACTGCAGACACTATGAAGCTAACTGCACTGAGTTCACACTGCAGACACTATGAAGCTAACTGAACTGAGTTCACACTGCAGACACTATGAAGCTAACTGCACTGAGTTCACACTGCAGACAATATGAAGCTAACTGCACTGAGTTCACACTGCAGACACTATGAAGCTAACTGCACTGAGTTCACACTGCAGACACTATGAAGCTAACTGCACTGAGTTCACACTGCAGACACTATGCAGCTAACTGAACTGAGTTCACACTGCAGACACTATGAAGCTAACTGAACTGAGTTCACACTGCAGACACTATGAAGCTAACTGCATTGAGTTCACACTGCAGACACTATGAAGCTAACTGAACTGAGTTCACACTGCAGACACTATGAAGCTAACTGCATTGAGTTCACACTGCAGACACTATGAAGCTAACTGCACTGAGTTCACACTGCAGACACTATGAAGCTAACTGCATTGAGTTCAGTTGTAGCCTGGTAGTGAGTAGATAGAGGGTGTGTGTGTAGATAGAGGGTGTGTGAGTAGATAGAGGGGGTTTGTTGTAGCCTGATAGTGAGTAGATAGAGGGTGTTTGTTGTAGCCTGGTAGTGAGTAGATAGAGGGTGTGTGTTGTAGCCTGGTAGTGAGTAGATAGAGGGTGTGTGTTGTAGCCTGGTAGTGAGTAGATAGAGGGTGTGTGTTGTAGCCTGGTAGTGAGTAGATAGAGGGTGTGTGTTGTAGCCTGGTAGTGAGTAGATAGAGGGTGTTTGTTGTAGCCTGGTAGTGAGTAGATAGAGGGTGTGTGTTGTAGCCTGGTAGTGAGTAGATAGAGGGTGTGTGTTGTAGCCTGGTAGTGAGTAGATAGAGGGTGTGTGTTGTAGCCTGGTAGTGAGTAGATAGAGGGTGTTTGTTGTAGCCTGGTAGTGAGTAGATAGAGGGTGTTTGTTGTAGCCTGGTAGTGAGTAGATAGAGGGTGTGTGTTGTAGCCTGGTAGTGAGTAGATAGAGGGTGTTTGTTGTAGCCTGGTAGTGAGTAGATAGAGGGGGTGTGAGTAGATAGAGGGTGTTTGTTGTAGCCTGGTAGTGAGTAGATAGAGGGTGTGTGTTGTAGCCTGGTAGTGAGTAGATAGAGGGTGTTTGTTGTAGCCTGGTAGTGAGTAGATAGAGGGTGTTTGTTGTAGCCTGGTAGTGAGTAGATAGAGGGTGTTTGTTGTAGCCTGGTAGTGAGTAGATAGAGGGTGTTTGTTGTAGCCTGGTAGTGAGTAGATAGAGGGGGTGTGTTGTAGCCTGGTAGTGAGTAGATAGAGGGGGTGTGAGTAGATAGAGGGTGTTTGTTGTAGCCTGGTAGTGAGTAGATAGAGGGTGTTTGTTGTAGCCTGGTAGTGAGTAGATAGAGGGTGTGTGTTGTAGCCTGGTAGTGAGTAGATAGAGGGGGTGTGTTGTAGCCTGGTAGTGAGTAGATAGAGGGTGTTTGTTGTAGCCTGGTAGTGAGTAGATAGAGGGTGTTTGTTGTAGCCTGGTAGTGAGTAGATAGAGGGTGTGTGTGTGTTGTAGCCTGGTAGTGAGTAGATAGAGGGTGTGTGTTGTAGCCTGGTAGTGAGTAGATAGAGGGTGTGTGTGTTGTAGCCTGGTAGTGAATAGATAGAGGGTGTGTTTGTTGTAGCCTGGTAGTGAGTAGATAGAGGGTGTGTTTTGTGTCCTTGTACATGTGTGTGTGTGTGTGTGTGTGTGTGTGGAACATTGAGCATTTAAATCCCATTGTAAATATGTGCTGTGGTTGTTGGTGTAGGAAATGCTCCAGCCCGAGTCTCTGAGTGCTAATACCACGAGACGACATTTCTGTCAAATCTCATCAAATGGTATTTGTCACATGCGCTGAATAAAACAGTTGTAGACCTTACCGTGAGATGCTTACTTACAAACCCTTAATCAACAATGCAGTTTAAAGAAAATAAGAGTTCAGAAAACATTTACTACATAAAAAAAAAATGTCAAACTATAAAAAAGCAATAACGAATCCAAATACAGGGGGTACTGGTACCGAGTCAATGTGCGGGGGGACAGGTTAGTTGAGGTGATCGAGGTAATTGGTACATGTAGGTAGGGTTAAAGTGGCTATGCATAGATAATAAACAGTGAGTAGCAGCAGTGTACAAACAACATTATAAGTGAGAAATAGGCATCGGTCTGAAACCGGAAAAGAAAGTAAATTCACATGGGCACCACAATGCCTACTCCACCCATGCTCTACCAAGGTTTTACACCATCACAATGCCTACTCCACCCATGCTCTACCAAGGTTTTACACCACCACAATGCCTACTCCACCCATGCTCTACCAAGGTTTTACACCACCACAATGCCTACTCCACCCATGCTCTACCAAGGTTTTACACCACCACAATGCCTACTCCACCCATGCTCTACCAAGGTTTTACACCACCACAATGCCTACTCCACCCATGCTCTACCAAGGTTTTACACCACCACAATGCCTACTCCACCCATGCTCTACCAAGGTTTTACACCACCACAATGCCTACTCCACCCATGCTCTACCAAGGTTTTACAGCACCACAATGCCTACTCCACCCATGCTCTACCAAGGTTTTACACCACCACAAAGCCTACACCACCCATGCTCTACCAAGGTTTTACAGCACCACAATGCCTACTCCACCCATGCTCTACCAAGGTTTTACACCACCACAATGCCTACTCCACCCATGCTCTACCAAGGTTTTACAGCACCACAATGCCTACTCCACCCATGCTCTACCAAGGTTTTACACCACCACAATGCCTACTCCACCCATGCTCTACCAAGGTTTTACAGCACCACAATGCCTACTCCACCCATGCTCTACCAAGGTTTTACACCACCACAATGCCTACTCCACCCATGCTCTACCAAGGTTTTACACCACCACAATGCCTACTCCACCCATGCTCTACCAAGGTTTTACACCACCACAATGCCTACTCCACCCATGCTCTACCAAGGTTTTACACCACCACAATGCCTACTCCACCCATGCTCTACCAAGGTTATACAGCACCACAATGCCTCCTCCACCCATGCTCTACCAAGGTTTTACACCACCACAATGCCTACTCCACCCATGCTCTACCAAGGTTTTACACCACCACAATGCCTACTCCACCCATGCTCTACCAAGGTTTTACACCACCACAATGCCTATTCCACCCATGCTCTACCAAGGTTTTACAGCACCACAATGCCTACTCCACCCATGCTCTACCAAGGTTTTACACCACCACAATGCCTACTCCACCCATGCTCTACCAAGGTTTTACACCACCACAATACCTACTCCACCCATGCTCTACCAAGGTTTTACACCACCACAATACCTACTCCACCCATGCTCTACCAAGGTTATACAGCACACAGCGTTGACCTACTACAGGAGCTATGTTGGTGTATTGTACTTCAAACTATGTGAAGGCAGGTCACTTAGGATTCAAACCTTCTCAAACAGCCTCATTCACACTGTTAGAGGAGGTGCTTCCACAGTGATGTGATTTGTTCCACATACAAGGTAACGTATTGGATTCTTCACACACCACACTAATCCCATTCCAATACCTTTTCAGTTTATTTACATTTTTTATTTTATGAAAACTCTTTGCTTTTATACTTACAAGACCAACATGCTTGATTGAGCTGTTTTGTCTTTTAGTAATGTATTTAAACCTGTATTTTAGCAATACTTGGCACTGAGAAAACTTATATATTTTGTAACTTCATTTTTTGGTTAGCATGTACCCAGCATAACAACAGGTGGTGTTGTGTTGGACACAGTCTCTCATATAGATATACAGATATAGGCTATAGAGCCTGTCTGTGTTCCTGATTTCTGGAACCATTAGCTTACCTATTAATATTAACATAAGATCAGCTAACGGGCGGGCCACAAACAGGCAAGGAACGGGACAGTAACGGGACAGTAACGGGACAGTAACGGGACGGTAACGGGACGGTAACGGGACGGTAACGGGACGGTAACGGGACAGTAACGGGACAGTAACGGGACGGCAACGGGACGGTAACGGGACGGTAACAGGGCGGTAACGGGACGGTAACGGGACGGTAACGTGGCGGTAACGGGACGGTAACGGGGCGGTAACGGGGCGGTAACGGGACGGTAACGGGGCGGTAACGGGACGGTAACGGGACAGTAACTGGACAGTACAACAGTGGTGTGCAGAACAGCATCTTAGAAGGCACATCTCGTTGGTCCTTGTCACAGATGGGCAGCAGACGATCACACTCCTATCGGCTAAAAGAAGTGGCTTCGGTGGGCCCGCAATCACCAACAAAACATTGTTGCCCGGTTCGACGAATCCCGGTTGCTGTTGTGTCATGCTGATGGCAGAGTCAGGATTCGGCGTAAGCAGCATGAGTCCATGGCCCCATCCTGCCTGGTGTCAACTGTACGGGCTGGTGGCGGTGGTGTAATGATGTGGGGAATGTTTTTTTACAAGCACACATTAGGTCCCTTGTTACCAATTGAGCAACATGACCACGCCCCGAAGAATGCAGGCTGTTCTGGAGGCGAAAGGGGGTCCGACCCGGTACTAGATAGGTGTAGCCTCGATGTTAGAGCGTTGAACCAGCAACCTGAATGTTGCTGGTTCGAATACCAGAGCCGGCAAGGTGAAAAATCTGTCGATGATGTGCCCTTGAGGAAGGCAATTAAGCCTAATTGCTCCAGGGTCACAGTACAACGGTGACCCTGGCCGTGACCCCACTCCCTGTGGATGTCTCAGGGGGAGTCGGGATATGGTGACCCTGGCCGTGACCCTGGCCGTGACCCCACTCCCTGTGGGTTTCTCAGGGGGAGTCGGGATATGGTGACCCTGGCCGTGACCCTGGCCGTGACCCCACTCCCTGTGGATGTCTCAGGGGGAGTTGGGATACGGTGACCCTGGCCGTGACCCCACTCCCTGTGGATGTCTCAGGGGGAGTTGGGATACGGTGACCCTGGCCGTGACCCCACTCCCTGTAGATGTCTCAGGGGGAGTTGGGATACGGTGACCCTGGCCGTGACCCCACTCCCTGTAGATGTCTCAGGGGGAGTTGGGATACGGTGACCCTGGCCGTGACCCCACTCCCTGTGGATGTCTCAGGGGGAGTTGGGATACGGTGACCCTGGCCGTGACCCCACTCCCTGTAGATGTCTCAGGGGGAGTAGGGATATGACAAAAAAACTCATTCCCAACACTTACTGATACCTGATCCTGGTCCAGAATACACAGGGTTTCTCCCTCCTCATATTGACTGATACCTGATCCTGGTCCAGAATACACAGGGTTTCTCCCTCCTCATATTGACTGATACCTGATCCTGGTCCAGAATACACAGGGTTTCTCCCTCCCCATATTGACTGATACCTGATCCTGGTCCAGAATACACAGGGTTTCTCCCTCCCCATATTGACTGATACCTGATCCTGGTCCAGAATACACAGGGTTTCTCCCTCCCCATATTGACTGATCCTGGTCCAGAATAAACAGGGTTTCTCCCTCCCCATATTGACTGATCCTGGTCCAGAATACATAGGGTTTCTCCCTCCCCATATTGACTGATCCTGGTCCAGAATACACAGGGTTTCTCCCTCCCCATATTGACTGATACCTGATCCTGGTCCAGAATACACAGGGTTTCTCCCTCCCCATATTGACTGATACCTGATCCTGGTCCAGAATACACAGGGTTTCTACCTCCCCATATTGACTGATCCTGATCCTGGTCCAGAAGACACAGGGTTTCTCCCTCCCCATATTGACTGATCCTGGTCCAGAATACACAGGGTTTCTCCCTCCTCATATTGACTGATACCTGATCCTGGTCCAGAATACACAGGGTTTCTACCTCCCCATATTGACTGATCCTGGTCCAGAATACACAGGGTTTCTCCCTCCCCATATTGACTGATCCTGGTCCAGAATACACAGGGTTTCTCCCTCCCCATATTGACTGATACCTGATCCTGGTCCAGAAGACACAGGGTTTCTCCCTCCCCATATTGACTGATCCTGGTCCAGAATACACAGGGTTTCTCCCTCCTCATATTGACTGATACCTGATCCTGGTCCAGAATACACAGGGTTTCTACCTCCCCATATTGACTGATCCTGGTCCAGAATACACAGGGTTTCTCCCTCCCCATATTGACTGATCCTGGTCCAGAATACACAGGGTTTCTCCCTCCCCATATTGACTGATACCTGATCCTGGTCCAGAATACACAGGGTTTCTCCCTCCCCATATTGACTGATACCTGATCCTGATCCAGAATACACAGGGTTTCTCCCTCCTCATATTGACTGATACCTGATCCTAGTCCAGAATACACAGGGTTTCTCCCTCCTCATGTTGACTGATACCTGATTCTGGTCCAGAATACACAGGGTTTCTCCCTCCCCATATTGACTGATACCTGATTCTGGTCCAGAATACACAGGGTTTCTCCCTCCCCATATTGACTGATACCTGATTCTGGTCCAGAATACACAGGGTTTCTCCCTCCCCATATTGACTGATCCTGGTCCAGAATACACAGGGTTTCTCCCTCCCCATATTGACTGATCCTGGTCCAGAATACACAGGGTTTCTCCTTCCTCATATTGACTGATCCTGGTCCAGAATACACAGGGTTTCTCCCTCCCCATATTGACTGATCCTGGTCCAGAATACACAGGGTTTCTCCTTCCTCATATTGACTGAGTTCAATAACAAAAAAAGACAATATAAGTTGTCTAGTAAAAGTTTTATGCCGAGTGCCAGGTCTCTCTCCATTCAGAGACATCAGTATCAGAGACATCAGTATCAGAGACATCAGTATCTAGCCTGTCTGTCAGAGTGTCAGGTCTCTCTCCATTCAGAGACATCAGTATCAGAGACATCAGTATCAGAGACATCAGTATCTAGCCTGTCTGTCAGAGTGCCAGGTCTCTGTCCATTCAGAGACATCAGTATCTAGCCTGTCTGTCAGAGTGCCAGGTCTCTGTCCATTCAGAGACATCAGTATCTAGCCTGTCTGTCAGAGTGCCAGGTCTCTCTCCATTCAGAGACATCAGTATCTAGCCTGTCTGTCAGAGTGTCAGGTCTCTCTCCATTCAGAGACATCAGTATCAGAGACATCAGTATCTAGCCTGTCTGTCAGAGTGTCAGGTCTCTCTCCATTCAGAGACATCAGTATCTAGCCTGTCTATCAGAGTGTCAGGTCTCTCTCCATTCAGAGACATCAGTATCTAGCCTGTCTGTCAGAGTGTCAGGTCTCTCTCCATTCAGAGACATCAGTATCTAGCCTGTCTGTCAGAGTGTCAGGTATCTCTCCATTCAGAGACATCAGTATCAAGCCTGTCTGTCAGAGTGCCAGGTCTCTCTCCATTCAGAGACATCAGTATCTAGCCTGTCTGTCAGAGTGACAGGTCTCTCTCCATTCAGAGACATCAGTATCTAGCCTGTCTGTCAGAGTGCCAGGTCTCTCTCCATTCAGAGACATCAGTATCTAGCCTGTCTGTCAGAGTGTCAGGTCTCTCTCCATTCAGAGACATCAGTATCAGAGACATCAGTATCTAGCCTGTCTGTCAGAGTGTCAGGTCTCTCTCCATTCAGAGACATCAGTATCTAGCCTGTCTATCAGAGTGTCAGGTCTCTCTCCATTCAGAGACATCAGTATCTAGCCTGTCTGTCAGAGTGTCAGGTCTCTCTCCATTCAGAGACATCAGTATCTAGCCTGTCTGTCAGAGTGTCAGGTCTCTGTCCATTCAGAGACATCAGTATCTAGCCTGTCTGTCAGAGTGTCAGGTCTCTCTCCATTCAGAGACATCAGTATCAAGCCTGTCTGTCAGAGTGCCAGGTCTCTCTCCATTCAGAGACATCAGTATCTAGCCTGTCTGTCAGAGTGTCAGGTCTCTCTCCATTCAGAGACATCAGTATCAAGCCTGTCTGTCAGAGTGCCAGGTCTCTCTCCATTCAGAGACATCAGTATCTAGCCTGTCTGTCAGAGTGACAGGTCTCTCTCCATTCAGAGACATCAGTATCTAGCCTGTCTGTCAGAGTGCCAGGTCTCTCTCCATTCAGAGACATCAGTATCTAGCCTGTCTGTCAGAGTGTCAGGTCTCTCTCCATTCAGAGACATCAGTATCAGAGACATCAGTATCTAGCCTGTCTGTCAGAGTGTCAGGTCTCTCTCCATTCAGAGACATCAGTATCTAGCCTGTCTATCAGAGTGTCAGGTCTCTCTCCATTCAGAGACATCAGTATCTAGCCTGTCTGTCAGAGTGTCAGGTCTCTCTCCATTCAGAGACATCAGTATCTAGCCTGTCTGTCAGAGTGTCAGGTCTCTGTCCATTCAGAGACATCAGTATCTAGCCTGTCTGTCAGAGTGTCAGGTCTCTCTCCATTCAGAGACATCAGTATCTAGCCTGTAGGCAGAGTTGAGACAGAGTCCATCTGTAGAAATAGGCAGAGTTGAGACAGAGTCCGTCTGTAGAAATAGGCAGAGTTGAGACAGAGTCCATCTGTAGAAATAGGCAGAGTTGAGACAGAGTCCGTCTGTAGAAATAGGCAGAGTTGAGACAGAGTCCGTCTGTAGAAATAGGCAGAGTTGAGACAGAGTCCATCCGTAGAAATAGGCAGAGTTGAGACAGAGTCCGTCTGTAGAAATAGGCAGAGTTGAGACAGAGTCCATCTGTAGAAATAGGCAGAGTTGAGACAGAGTCCGTCTGTAGAAATAGGCAGAGTTGAGACAGAGTCCGTCTGTAGAAATAGGCAGAGTTGAGACAGAGTCCGTCTGTAGAAATAGGCAGAGTGGAGACAGAGTCCGTCTGTAGAAATAGGCAGAGTTGAGACAGAGTCCGTCTGTAGAAATAGGCAGAGTTGAGACAGAGTCCGTCTGTAGAAATAGGCAGAGTTGAGACAGAGTCCGTCTGTAGAAATAGGCAGAGTTGAGACAGAGTCCATCTGTAGAAATAGGCAGAGTTGAGACAGAGTCCATCTGTAGAAATAGGCAGAGTTGAGACAGAGTTCATCAGTGACACGTGGAATGAAAAGGGTGTGGTATTACTGGACATTTGTGCTGTATGATGTTATTAGTAATCACCTCATAGTGGGTGTGTTGAGTACCAGGTCTCTCTGCATCTCATGCCTCTGTGAACACATACACATACACACAGTCACTGTTCTATTACCAATGGCAGTTAGGGATAGGTGATATCTGACACACGAACAGGTACTATGTTGAAGTTTGAACAGGTCTTACTAAACCTACCTAATTCTGTTCTTCCAATGGATGGCCTTTGGTGAGCAGACAAGAGGTGAGGCTGGAGGTGAGGTCTTGCCAGAGCAGTGTAGATCAGCACCTGACTCTTCATCACAGATACTGATCAGTCGCACACACGTTATGTTTCACAATTGGGTGAATGTCTCAAAGTAACGGAGTGGGTTACCTTCTGTATTTGTACAAATGATGAGTCTGTGAAATGTGTTGCCGCTGACTGGTGAAGGTTGCTGACCAGGTGCTTGTAACACCTTCATATGAATGTTCACAGTGAGGTCATGTCTGTCTGTTCCAGTCATATGAATGCTCACAGTGAGGTCATGTCTGTCTGTTCCAGTCATATGAATGTTCACAGTCAGGTTATGTCTGTCTGTTCCAGTCATATGAATGTTCACAGTGAGGTTATGTCTGTCTGTTCCAGTCATATGAATGTTCACAGTGAGGTCATGTCTGTCTGTTCGAGTCATATGAATGTTCACAGTGAGGTTATGTCTGTCTGTTCCAGTCATATGAATGCTCACAGTGAGGGTATGTCTGTCTGTTCCAGTCATATGAATGCTCACAGTGAGGTTATGTCTGTCTGTTCCAGTCATATGAATGTTCACAGTGAGGGCATGTCTGTGTGATGCTGATGAGGGCCCTCTTGCTGGTCTTCTCGAATGCTGTTTTGTTGAGTAATTGTCTGGCTGTTGTAAACATCCCCTAGAGTCTCACTGTAACAGATAGTATCAGTGACATTCCATAATGGGATAATGAATGTGTCCCAAATGACCCCCTAGTCCCTATGTAGTGCATCACGTTTGACTAGGGCCCATTGAGTAGTGCACTACACAGGGAGTAGGTTGCTGTTTCGGACACAACCATTGTGTTTTGTTATGCAATTAATATTATCCTATTTTAGCACATACCTGTCACTGTAAGAGAGGTCATACATTGACCCTGGTCTAACTGTCACTGTAAGAGAGGTCATACATTGACCCTGGTCTAACTGTCACTGTAAGAGAGGTCATACATTGCCCCTGGTCTAACTGTCACTGTAAGAGAGGTCATACATTGACCCTGGTCTAACTATCACTGTAAGAGAGGTCATACATTGACCCTGGTCTAACTGTTACTGTAAGAGAGGTCATACATTGCCCCTGGTCTAACTACCACTTTAAGAGAGGTCATACATTGACCCTGGTCTAACTATCACTGTAAGAGAGGTCATACATTGACCGTGGTCTAACTGTTACTGTAAGAGAGGTCATACATTGACCCTGGTCTAACTGTCACTGTAAGAGAGGTCATACATTGCCCCTGGTCTAACTACCACTTTAAGAGAGGTCATACATTGACCCTGGTCTAACTATCACTGTAAGAGAGGTCATACATTGACCCTGGTCTAACTATCACTGTAAGAGAGGTCATACATTGACCCTGGTCTAACTGTAACTGTAAGAGAGGTCATACATTGACCCTGGTCTAACTGTTACTGTAAGAGAGGTCATACATTGACCCTGGTCTAACTGTCACTGTAAGAGAGGTCATACATTGACCCTGGTCTAACTGTCACTGTAAGAGAGGTCACACATTGCCCCTGGTCTAACTGTCACTGTAAGAGAGGTCATACATTGACCCTGGTCTAACTGTCACTGTAAGAGAGGTCACACATTGCCCCTGGTCTAACTGTCACTGTAAGAGAGGTCATACATTGCCACTTGTATTGTTTATAATAAGAGTTTTTGGAAGCTATGCGTTTTCATAGTAAAGATACAGCTTTGATAATATTGACATAAAACATGGTTCCCTCTTTTCTCCTTCAGCGTCTGTCAGACTGATACCTAATCCCACATGTAATCATTGACCAGCAGCATCCCAAATAGTACCCTATTCCCTATATAGTGCACTCATCTTGACGTAAGCCCTATGGGCCCTGGTCAAAAGTAGTGCACTATAAAGGGAATTGGGTGCATTGTGGGACATACACCATTTGGGTGTTTTGACTCTCACCCACTTGTTTGGTTAATGACAGTTGGACTTGTTTGGTTAGTGACAGTTGGCCTGCATGCTATCTCCTATCTGGTGTAGGGTGATGTCATCCTGCCGTTTAGCCAGGTAAACCCAACACTGTTTATGTTGAGAGAGAGAGAGAGAGAGAGAGAGAGAGAGAGAGAGAGAGAGAGAGAGAGAGAGACTCAGCACATAGGGGTCAAACACCTACCTGGAGGTGACAGCTTTCCCTCCCCCATATGCCCCCCTAGACACAACTACAGCAACATAACCAGCAACTCCTGCAGCTCTGTCACAAGCTGGGTATGTACATAGTCAATGGTAGATTTTGAGGGGACTGCTACGGTAGGTAGGAGAGAGCTCATCTCTTGGCAGTAGTACCGTAGACTACTTTATCACTGACCTCACCTCAGAGACTCTCAGAGCGTTCACTGTCAGCCCACTGACACCCCTATCAGACCACAGCAAAATCACAGTCTACTTGAACAGAGCAATACTCAATCATGAGGCATCAAAGCCAATGGAACTGAGTAATATTAATATATACTATAGATGGAAAGAAAGTAGTGTGGAAACCTACCAAAACACATTTAGGCAACAACAAATTCAATCCCTTTTAGACAACTTCCTGGACTACATGTTTCACTGTAATAGTGAAGGTGTAAACTTGGCAGTAGTAAACTTAAACAGTATATTTGAATTCTCAGATTCCTTATCAAATCTAAACATTGCAAGCAGAAAAACCTAAGAAAATTAACATCAAGACAAATGGTTTGATGAAAAAAGCAAAAACCTAAGAAAGAAATTGAGAAACCTGTCCAACCAAAAACACAGAGACCCAGAAAACCTTAAGAAGCAACAGCACGTCAGACATGAGCTCAATGCAATGGAAGAATCCATAGAATCTAACCACTTCTTGTGAAGTTGGAAAATGCTAAACAAACAACAACACGAATAGTTATCTATCCAAAACAGAGATGTATGGATAAACCACTTCTCCAGTAAGTGTGGCTTTATAACAAAGACAAACAGAAAAAACATTTAAAAGTTGCGTCATACTACAGCACAGAATTCTGTGGCATGTTATTTAATTGTCAGCCATTAATGCTAGTTAGTGCTAGTTTGACCACCAGAGGGAATATTTGAGAAGCATTTGATAGTCTTCAATATTGGCTGTACTAGAGAATTTAAAACGTTTTTTTTTTTTACACAGTATATGAGATTGATTTTAAGAAATGTACCTTGATTAATTTGATTAATATTATGGTGTTTCTATTCCAAGAAAAATTAAACCCTCGGGGTTTCCGTTACGACAATGTGGCGCTGTACAACGTGAACGGTCAGGAGTAGGCTACTAAGTGACTGTGAGTGGTCTGTACATTGAGCCTGGAGCAGGATACTTGTTATTTGGCCTGTGGTCCAGTTGTACTGCAATGACTTCTGATTGGTCAACCCCAGGCTAGGGTGGGGGGGGGGGGGGGTTAGTACACAGAGTGTTTAGTACACAAATCCAAACGCTCGTGCAGGTCCAGCCGAACGTCGGACGAAAACTTAGTTATATTACAGGTCGAAGAAACTTGTCAAACTAAGTATAGAATCAATCGTTAGGATGTTGTTATTTACATTTACATTTAAGTCATTTAGCAGACGCTCTTATCCAGAGCGACTTACAAATCGGAAAGTTCATACATATTCATCCTGGTCCCCCCGTGGGGAATGAACCCACAACCCTTATCATAAATATTCAATAACGTTCCAACCGGAGAATTCCTTTGTGTGTAGAGAAGCAATGGAACGCAGGTCCCTATCATGTGAAATGCGCATGAGCAGGACCTGGCTCTCTGCCAGACCACTGACTCAAACAGCTCCCATCCGGCTCCACATCACAGTAGAAGCTTCATCCAAGGTTCTACAGATTGTTGACATCTAGTGGAAGCCGTAGGAAGTGCAAACATATCCATATCCTACTGTGTATTCAATAGGTGATGAGTTGAAAATCGACCAACCTGAGATTTCTCACTTCGTGGTTGGATTTCTTCTCAGGTTTTTGCCTGCCATATGAGTTATGTTATACTCACAGACATAATTCAAACAGTTTTAGAAACTTCAGAGTGTTTTCTATCCAATAGTAATAATAATATGCATATATTAGCAACTATGACTGAGGAGCAGGCCGTTTAATATGGGCACCTCTGTGCACCTTTCATCCAAGCTACTCAATACTGCCCCTGCAGCCATAAGAAGTTAGAAAACAATGCATTTAGTGGACTCGAAAGATCCATTTGTCTTGTCCCATTGCTGAAACTCCCGTACGGCCTTGGGAAAGTTGAGAGCCGTGCATCGTCCAAAACACAACCGTGCCGCACTGCTTCTTGCACGCTTAACCCTGAAGACAGCCACATCTATGTGTCGGAGGAAACACCGTACACCTGACGACCGTGTCAGCGTGCATGCGCCCGGCCCGCCACAAGGAGTCACTACAGCGTGATGGGACAAGGACATCTCGGCCAGCCAAACCTTCCCCTAACCAATTGTGCGTCGCCTCATGGGTCTCCCGGTTGCGGCCGGCATGGGTATCGAACCAGCATCTGTAGCAACGCAGTTTGCACTGCGATGCAGTGTCAGACCGCTGCGTCACTCGGGAGGCCCCATCCACAAAATGTTTAATGCTGATTAATGCTAATCAAAGTATCAAAATACTAAAATACTACCTAAACAGCACTCTTAAAGAATTTAAATGAAATGTAAATTGTATTTTTTGACCAGAATGACAAAATATGGAAAAATAAATGAATAACGAAATGTTAATTATATAATGCAACCTTGTAATCATCTTCCAGAGAATAGCCACAATTAGCCCGAGCCCCAAGTAATACATTTGGGCCAGATAACTCTCACCGGAATCGGTCCGAGCTCAATCCCCACATCCTAGACATGAGTAATACTGCCGAAGGCAGCCCAGACTCAGACCACATGACGTCAGCCGGAATCGGCCCAGATCCACTGGGCTAGCTGGGGATGGACTCACTGATGTTTAAAGATGATGAGCGATCGTCAAAGGCAATCAACTTTGCTCTAATCACAGTCAGAAGACAGTTGAAGAAACTTGAGTGGACTTATGGAAAGGCTCTGTAAGACATTTTATACGTAATTATTATTATAATTTAAAAAATAATAATAATCTGAACATTAACCATGTGTGTTCTCTTGTTTTGTACTGTTCTGTAGTTTCAACCCAATGATTCGTCTGACAAACAAAGACCGTTGCGTCAGGCCCAGGATCCAAGCGAGACATTCAATGACATCCTCAAGAGATGTGCTGTACCCTATGTCAGAGAGGTGTTTTTGGGACCACATCGTGTCTATTGTGCTGCCATCAGCCGTTGTGAAAACATGCTTTCAAAAGGCCTCCAGGGCCGACAGAGAAGATCCTTTGTTTTTCCCCTTCCTCTTGCCTCTTCCGTTTATTCCCATTGTTATGGGCTTGCATTGCAAATGAGGGCATAAACTGGGTCAAGATGCCAGCAGAATAAATAAACATCTGCCTGGCATGGACTGTGACTCCATCTCGTTCCTGGCCCTCTTCAATGCCGCCTGACTCAAACAATGACGTGACTTTCCTCCAATAATTCCATTTAGAGGATTGGAGGATTCTACATTAATATCCAAGGAGATCTGTGACAATATCTAAGAGGCTTTAATATCATTATAATGCATGGTTAATAATACTAATAATAATGATAATAATAATAATAATAATGTAAATAAGGATGCATTATGAAAGGAAAATTACAAGAGATGGTGGTATATATTTTTATTTATCACAATTTTCTTTAACCAATTTTGGTCTTTAAAATTGCAACCCGACTTTCTTTGGCTTGTTTAAAAATAATGTTATTTTGAAGATCATTTAGTTTCAAATAACCAAAAGTGAGCGATTGTAATCTGAATAAAGGGAAAAGGCCGTTATTGAACATGGGGTGAGACATTCTTACTAATTTGTAAATAAAGCCAGTTTGTTAATTAGAATTAATTATTTCTGTTTTTAGAGCGAGAGAAACCAAAAGCCCACTGTGCCTATTTTTCTAAAATCGTCAGTCCACATGTCAAGTGAAATTCCCCCATTGACCCAAGTTCTCTCTTAACTCCAGGACCATCAACAGTTGTTGTTGTTGTCTGATGCAGGAATCTAGTGCCAGAGGAGAGACTGACTGAAAACACCTCCATTCATTTATGAAAAGCTGGTCAATTTATGCCACAATTCAGACTACCGATAGATCAGCATTATAACTCCCCCTTGTGCTAGTGTGGTGCAGAGACGGAATGCCACCATCTACCAATAACGGTCGCAGGCAAAAGCTCCTAACTGTTAAAGGAAGAACCACTGTACATGATCAAATACAAGTCTTAGAATCAACTATTAAAGACGACCAGAATCCACTGGATTCTCCAATTACATTGAATGAACTACAGGAAGAAAATGAAACCCTCCAACCCAAAAAGGCCTGTGGTCCTAAATGAAATGATAAAACATACAGACCACAATTTCAATTGGCTGTACTTAAACTCTTAACATCCTCAGCTCTGGCATCTTCCTCAATATTTGGAACCAAGGACTGATCAGCCCAATCCACAAAAAGTGGAGACAAATTAGACCCCAATAACCACCAAGGGATATGAGTCAACAGCGACCTTGGGAAAATCCTCTGCTTTATCATTAACAGCAGACTCATTTCCTCAGCGACACTGATCACGTGGATCAGTGTAAACACTAAATCAATTATAAATAATCCTAGAGGCTATTCTAGTGATAAAAAGCCTTTATTACAGCAAAGCAAAGATTAAAAACAGATGAATTTGTGAAATTGTTTACTTGACATGTGGTTGCATGAGGCTTGGTGCTCAAGGATTCAGTTGGTTATTAAACATATAGAAGCAGGATGTGTCTTATTTCTGTAGATATATTGATGATTTATAAAGCCATGCACATTTAGCCGGTTAGGATATTGATTATAGAGCTAATGAAGTTCTGGTTTCTTAGACAATAAATCAAGGGCTGTTTCCTCATCTCCTCCCTCTGCTGCCTCCACTTTGTTCTCAACACCAATATGCTGGGTAACTTTGATATTATGCACATAGCAACATGGTCTAGGAAAAGGCTCCAATTCAACAGCACACTGATGTGTTTCAGGACCGCTATCCAACGAAGGAGAAAGCACATTTGTTATAAAATAATATTATTTTTAATTCATTTTGCACCATTTTGCTAACATAATATCACCATATACAATTTCAGTAGCACGTCTTAGACTGATGGACTGTGTCATCCCCACGGCCTCCACAATGGATCAGTCCGCTCAGACAGGAGCCAATCAGACAGGTGTCTTAGACTGATGGACTGTACCATCCCCACGGCCTCCACAATGGATCAGTCCGCTCAGACAGGAGCCAATCAGACAGGTGTCTTAGAATGGACTGTACCATCCCCACGGCCTCCACAATGGATCAGTCCGCTCAGACAGGAACCAATCAGACAGGTGTCTTAGAATGGACTGTACCATCCCCACGGCCTCCACAATGGATCAGTCCGCTCAGACAGGAACCAATCAGACAGGTGTTTTAGAATGGACTGTACCATCCCCACGGCCTCCACAATGGATCAGTCCGCTCAGACAGGAACCAATCAGACAGGTGTCTTGTACACCATGATATTATAATTATAATGTGTTTGCTACTGCTCGACTAAAGATATATCGGTTGACCAACATTCTATCAACCAAACAATCGACCAGTTGACTCAGTGGAGTCAGCCCTCTTGGCCTTCTACTTCACGGCAGAGCCTTTGCTGCTCCTAGACTTTTCCACTTCACAGTCAGTCAGCATTGACAATTGACTTGGAGGAAACTCTAGCATTTCATGAACCGACTTGTTGGAAAGGTGGCATCCTATGACAGTGCCACATTGAATGTCACTGAGCTCTTCAGTAAGGCCATTCTACTGCCAATGTTTGTATATGAACATTTTATACACCTGTCTGCAACGTGTGTGGCTGAAATTGGCAGATCCACTAATTTGAAGGGGTGTCCACATACTTTTGTAAATACAGTGACTGAGACTCTCCTCTCCAGCAAAGCTGTATTTTTGGCTCGACAGTCTTTGTCATTGCCAAGGTCAGAACATAGTCAAATCCCCACGTTACGTAGTGTGCATTTCCTATTTTGCCTCTAAAACAAATAACATTGATTTAATGACAATACTTGTACTACTATTGCTGGCATCTGTGGTTGTATATATATATAACCCATAACACAAGGCCCTACAGTGGTGACATTTAAAACAGTTTGATCTATGTGGGACAGTCTGCTTTAGATGGAGTAGGCTGTATGGCTTCTAGTGGTACATGCAATGATGAATCATTGTTGTCTGTAGAGGGAGGGAAAAACAGATTAGAAAAAGAGAGAGAGAGAGAGAGAGAGAGAGAGAGAGAGAGAGAGAGAGAGAGGAGGCAAACCGAGCCATCCCTTTGACATTTCAAAAGGCCTTGGAGCTGCTGATAGGCCATATGTGTGGGCTGAGGTTGTGATCCCAACGTTGGCATCAGATATGTATGTGGGAGGGGACCCGAGCGTATCGTCTGCATGAGGTGAGAGATGGAGAGATTCTGTCAATATGCTAGATTCTCTCAGCTCATGCATGCCATACTCTCGGGTCCATATTATGGTTGACTGGCCAGAGAACTATGAACGCTCTTATCCCCGGTGACTTCCACGTTACCGTCGTGTCCCGGAGACGGGTCAAACACATCTCAATATACTTATCATATCAAAGGTTGCCTGTGGATATGGATGGTTTACGTCTGTCCACGGCGGACCACACAGCACCAGCGTCCCTGAATAAGGAAGTGTGTGTTTTAAGCAAATAGATATTTTGGATATGCAGTACCAGTCTTAAGTTTGAATACACCTACTCATTCCTGGGTTTTTATTTTATTTTTGCTATTTAATACTAGTGAAGACATCACAACTGTGAAATAACACATGTGGAATCATGTAGGAATCAAAAAAAGTGTTAGACAAATCAAAATATATTTAATATTTATATTTGAGATTCTTCAAAGTAGCCACCCTTTGCACCACTCTTGGCAGTCTCTCAACCAGCTTCATGAGATAGTCACCTGGAATGCATTTAAATTAACACCAATTAGGGTTTGGTCTCTATTAGGGTTAGGTGTCTATTAGGGTTAGTGTTAGGTCTCTATTAGTGTTAGGTCTCTATTAGGGTTAGGTCTCTATTAGGGTTAGGTCTCTATTAGTGTTAGGTCTCTATTAGTGTTAGGTCTCTATTAGTGTTAGTGTTAGGTCTCTATTAGTGTTAGGTCTCTATTAGTGTTAGGTCTCTATTAGGGTTAGGTCTCTATTAGTGTTAGTGTTAGGTCTCTATTAGTGTTAGGTCTCTATTAGTGTTAGTGTTAGGTCTCTATTAGTGTTAGGTCTCTATTAGTGTTAGGTCTCTATTAGTGTTAGGTCTCTATTAGGGTTAGGTCTCTATTAGTGTTAGTGTTAGGTCTCTATTAGTGTTAGGTCTCTATTAGGGTTAGTGTTAGGTCTCTATTAGTGTTAGGTCTCTATTAGTGTTAGGTCTCTATTAGTGTTAGGTCTCTATTAGGGTTAGGTCTCTATTAGTGTTAGTGTTAGGTCTCTATTAGTGTTAGGTCTCTATTAGTGTTAGTGTTAGGTCTCTATTAGTGTTAGGTCTCTATTAGTGTTAGGTCTCTATTAGTGTTAGGTCTCTATTAGGGTTAGGTCTCTATTAGTGTTAGTGTTAGGTCTCTATTAGTGTTAGGTCTCTATTAGTGTTAGTGTTAGGTCTCTATTAGTGTTAGGTCTCTATTAGGGTTAGGTCTCTAGTTTTGTTAGGTCTCTATTAGTGTTAGGTCTCTAGTTTTGTTAGGACTCTATTAGTGTTAGGTCTCTATTAGGGTTAGGTCTCTAGTTTTGTTAGGACTCTATTAGTGTTAGGTCTCTATTAGGGTTAGGTCTCTAGTTTTGTTAGGACTCTATTAGTGTTAGGTCTCTATTAGTGTTAAGTCTCTATTAGTGTTAGGTCTCTATTAGTGTTAGGTCTCTATTAGGGTTAGGTCTCTATTAGGGTTAGGTCTCTATTAGGGTTAGGTCTCTATTAGTGTTAGGTCTCTATTAGTGTTAGTGTTAGGTCTCTATTAGTGTTAGGTCTCTATTAGTGTTAGGTCTCTATTAGGGTTAGGTCTCTATTAGTGTTAGTGTTAGGTCTCTATTAGTGTTAGGTCTCTATTAGTGTTAGTGTTAGGTCTCTATTAGTGTTAGGTCTCTATTAGTGTTAGGTCTCTATTAGTGTTAGGTCTCTATTAGGGTTAGGTCTCTATTAGTGTTAGTGTTAGGTCTCTATTAGTGTTAGGTCTCTATTAGGGTTAGTGTTAGGTCTCTATTAGTGTTAGGTCTCTATTAGTGTTAGGTCTCTATTAGTGTTAGGTCTCTATTAGGGTTAGGTCTCTATTAGTGTTAGTGTTAGGTCTCTATTAGTGTTAGGTCTCTATTAGTGTTAGTGTTAGGTCTCTATTAGTGTTAGGTCTCTATTAGTGTTAGGTCTCTATTAGTGTTAGGTCTCTATTAGGGTTAGGTCTCTATTAGTGTTAGTGTTAGGTCTCTATTAGTGTTAGGTCTCTATTAGTGTTAGTGTTAGGTCTCTATTAGTGTTAGGTCTCTATTAGGGTTAGGTCTCTAGTTTTGTTAGGTCTCTATTAGTGTTAGGTCTCTATTAGGGTTAGGTCTCTATTAGGGTTAGGTCTCTATTAGTGTTAGGTCTCTATTAGTGTTAGGTCTCTATTAGTGTTAGTGTTAGGTCTCTATTAGTGTTAGGTCTCTATTAGTGTTAGGTCTCTATTAGGGTTAGGTCTCTATTAGTGTTAGTGTTAGGTCTCTATTAGTGTTAGGTCTCTATTAGTGTTAGTGTTAGGTCTCTATTAGTGTTAGGTCTCTATTAGTGTTAGGTCTCTATTAGTGTTAGGTCTCTATTAGGGTTAGGTCTCTATTAGTGTTAGTGTTAGGTCTCTATTAGTGTTAGGTCTCTATTAGGGTTAGTGTTAGGTCTCTATTAGTGTTAGGTCTCTATTAGTGTTAGGTCTCTATTAGTGTTAGGTCTCTATTAGGGTTAGGTCTCTATTAGTGTTAGTGTTAGGTCTCTATTAGTGTTAGGTCTCTATTAGTGTTAGTGTTAGGTCTCTATTAGTGTTAGGTCTCTATTAGTGTTAGGTCTCTATTAGTGTTAGGTCTCTATTAGGGTTAGGTCTCTATTAGTGTTAGTGTTAGGTCTCTATTAGTGTTAGGTCTCTATTAGTGTTAGTGTTAGGTCTCTATTAGTGTTAGGTCTCTATTAGGGTTAGGTCTCTAGTTTTGTTAGGTCTCTATTAGTGTTAGGTCTCTAGTTTTGTTAGGACTCTATTAGTGTTAGGTCTCTATTAGGGTTAGGTCTCTAGTTTTGTTAGGACTCTATTAGTGTTAGGTCTCTATTAGGGTTAGGTCTCTAGTTTTGTTAGGACTCTATTAGTGTTAGGTCTCTATTAGTGTTAAGTCTCTATTAGTGTTAGGTCTCTATTAGTGTTAGGTCTATATTAGTGTTAGGTCTCTATTAGGGTTAGGTCTATATTAGTGTTAGGTCTCTATTAGTGTTAGGTCTATATTAGTGTTAGGTCTCTATTAGGGTTAGGTCTCTATTAGTGTTAGGTCTATATTAGTGTTAGGTCTCTATTAGGGTTAGGTCTCTATTAGGGTTAGGTCTCTATTAGGTTTAGGTTTCTATTAGGGTTAGGTCTCTATTAGGGTTAGGTCTCTAGTTTTGTTAGGACTCTATTAGTGTTAGGTCTCTATTAAGGTTAGGTCTCTAGTTTTGTTAGGACTCTATTAGTGTTAGTGGTAGGTCTATTAGTGTTAAGTCTCTATTAGGGTTAGGTCTCTATTAGTGTTAGGTCTCTATTAGTGTTAGGTCTCTATTAGGGTTAGGTCTCTATTAGTGTTAGGTCTCTATTAGGGTTAGGTCTCTATTAGGGTTAGGTCGCTATTAGGGTTAGGTCTCTATTAGTGTTAGGTCTCTATTAGTGTTAGGTCTCTATTAGGGTTAGGTCTCTATTAGTGTTAGGTCTCTATTAGGGTTAGGTCTCTATTAGGGTTAGGTCTCTATTAGTGTTAGGTCTCTATTAGTGTTAGTGTTAGGTCTCTATTAGTGTTAGGTCTCTATTAGTGTTAGTGTTAGGTCTCTATTAGTGTTAGGTCTCTATTAGTGTTAGGTCTCTATTAGTGTTAGGTCTCTATTAGTGTTAGTGTTAGGTCTCTATTAGTGTTAGGTCTCTATTAGTGTTAGTGTTAGGTCTCTATTAGTGTTAGGTCTCTATTAGTGTTAGGTCTCTATTAGGGTTAGGTGTATATTAGTGTTAGGTCTCTATTAGTGTTAGGTCTCTATTAGGGTTAGGTCTCTATTAGTGTTAGGTCTCTATTAGTGTTAGGTCTCTATTAGGGTTAGGTCTCTATTAGGGTTAGGTCTCTATTAGTGTTAGTGTTAGGTCTCTATTAGTGTTAGTGTTAGGTCTCTATTAGTGTTAGTGTTAGGTCTCTATTAGTGTTAGGTCTCTATTAGTGTTAGGTCTCTATTAGTGTTAGGTCTCTATTAGGGTTAGGTCTCTATTAGTGTTAGTGTTAGGTCTCTATTAGTGTTAGTGTTAGGTCTCTATTAGTGTTAGGTCTCTATTAGTGTTAGTGTTAGGTCTCTATTAGTGTTAGTGTTAGGTCTCTATTAGTGTTAGTGTTAGGTCTCTATTAGTGTTAGTGTTAGGTCTCTATTAGTGTTAGGTCTCTATTAGTGTTAGTGTTAGGTCTCTATTAGTGTTATGTCTCTATTAGTGTTAGGTCTCTATTAGTGTTAGTGTTAGGTCTCTATTAGTGTTAGGTCTCTATTAGTGTTAGTGTTAGGTCTCTATTAGTGTTAGGTCTCTATTAGTGTTAGGTCTCTATTAGTGTTAGGTCTCTATTAGTGTTAGTGTTAGGTCTCTATTAGTGTTAGGTCTCTATTAGTGTTAGTGTTAGGTCTCTATTAGTGTTAGGTCTCTATTAGTGTTAGGTCTCTATTAGGGTTAGGTGTATATTAGTGTTAGGTCTCTATTAGTGTTAGGTCTCTATTAGGGTTAGGTCTCTATTAGTGTTAGGTCTCTATTAGTGTTAGGTCTCTATTAGGGTTAGGTCTCTATTAGGGTTAGGTCTCTATTAGTGTTAGTGTTAGGTCTCTATTAGTGTTAGTGTTAGGTCTCTATTAGTGTTAGTGTTAGGTCTCTATTAGTGTTAGTGTTAGGTCTCTATTAGTGTTAGGTCTCTATTAGTGTTAGGTCTCTATTAGTGTTAGGTCTCTATTAGGGTTAGGTCTCTATTAGTGTTAGTGTTAGGTCTCTATTAGTGTTAGTGTTAGGTCTCTATTAGTGTTAGGTCTCTATTAGTGTTAGTGTTAGGTCTCTATTAGTGTTAGTGTTAGGTCTCTATTAGTGTTAGTGTTAGGTCTCTATTAGTGTTAGGTCTCTATTAGTGTTAGTGTTAGGTCTCTATTAGTGTTATGTCTCTATTAGTGTTAGGTCTCTATTAGTGTTAAGTCTCTATTAGTGTTAGATCTCTATTAGTGTTAGGTCTCTATTCGTGTTAGGTCTCTATTAGGGTTAGTGTTCGGTCTCTATTAGGTTTAGGTCTCTATTAGTGTTAAGTCTATATTAGTGTTAGTGTTAGTGTTAGGTCTCTATTAGTGTTAGTGTTAGGTCTCTATTAGGGTTAGGTCTCTATTATGGTTAGGTATCTATTAGTGTTAGGTCTCTATTAGTGTTAGGTCTCTATTAGTGTTAAGTCTCTATTCGTGTTAGTGTTAGTGTTAGGTCTCTATTAGTGTTAGTGTTAGGTCTCTATTAGTGTTAGGTCTCTATTAGGGTTAGGTCTCTATTAGTGTTAGGTCTCTATTAGGGTTAGGTCTCTATTAGTGTTAAGTCTCTATTAGTGTTAGGTCTCTATTAGTGTTAGGTCTATATTAGTGTTAGGTCTCTATTAGGGTTAGGTCTCTATTAGTGTTAGGTCTATAATAGTGTTAGGTCTCTATTAGGGTTAGGTCTCTATTAGGGTTAGGTCTCTATTAGGGTTAGTGTTAGGTCTCTATTAGGTTTAGGTTTCTATTAGGGTTAGGTCTCTATTAGGGTTAGGTCTCTAGTTTTGTTAGGACTCTATTAGTGTTAGGTCTCTATTAAGGTTAGGTCTCTAGTTTTGTTAGGACTCTATTAGTGTTAGTGGTAGGTCTATTAGTGTTAAGTCTCTATTAGTGTTAGGTCTCTATTAGTGTTAGGTCTCTATTAGTGTTAGGTCTCTATTAGGGTTAGGTCTCTATTAGGGTTAGGTCTCTATTAGTGTTAGGTCTCTATTAGTGTTAGGTCTCTATTAGGGTTAGGTCTCTATTAGTGTTAGGTCTCTATTAGGGTTAGGTCTCTATTAGGGTTAGGTCTCTATTAGGGTTAGGTCTCTATTAGTGTTAGGTCTCTATTAGGGTTAGGTCTCTATTAGGGTTAGGTCTCTATTAGTGTTAGGTCTCTATTAGTGTTAGGTCTCTATTAGGGTTAGGTCTCTATTAGTGTTAGGTCTCTATTAGGGTTAGGTCTCTATTAGGTTTAGGTCTCTATTAGTGTTAGGTCTCTATTAGTGTTAGTGTTAGGTCTCTATTAGTGTTAGGTCTCTATTAGTGTTAGTGTTAGGTCTCTATTAGTGTTAGGTCTCTATTAGTGTTAGTGTTAGGTCTCTATTAGTGTTAGGTCTCTATTAGTGTTAGTGTTAGGTCTCTATTAGTGTTAGGTCTCTATTAGTGTTAGGTCTCTATTAGTGTTAGGTCTCTATTAGTGTTAGTGTTAGGTCTCTATTAGTGTTAGGTCTCTATTAGTGTGTAGGTCTCTATTAGTGTTAGGTCTCTATTAGTGTTAGGTCTCTATTAGGGTTAGGTGTATATTAGTGTTAGGTCTCTATTAGTGTTAGGTCTCTATTAGGGTTAGGTCTCTATTAGTGTTAGGTCTCTATTAGTGTTAGGTCTCTATTAGGGTTAGGTCTCTATTAGGGTTAGGTCTCTATTAGTGTTAGTGTTAGGTCTCTATTAGTGTTAGTGTTAGGTCTCTATTAGTGTTAGTGTTAGGTCTCTATTAGTGTTAGTGTTAGGTCTCTATTAGTGTTAGGTCTCTATTAGTGTTAGGTCTATATTAGTGTTAGGTCTCTATTAGGGTTAGGTCTCTATTAGTGTTAGTGTTAGGTCTCTATTAGTGTTAGTGTTAGGTCTCTATTAGTGTTAGGTCTCTATTAGTGTTAGTGTTAGGTCTCTATTAGTGTTAGTGTTAGGTCTCTATTAGTGTTAGTGTTAGGTCTCTATTAGTGTTAGTGTTAGGTCTCTTAGTGTTAGTGTTAGGTCTCTATTAGTGTTAAGTCTCTATTAGTGTTAGGTCTCTATTAGTGTTAGGTCTCTATTAGTGTTAGGTCTCTATTAGTATTAGGTCTCTTTTAGGGTTGATCCTAACCCATACCCGACTACACACCTTCTTCTTCTGGCTTATCTCAGTGCATTATGACTCTATACACCACTCTTATGGCTAGCAGCCAGCACCTAATAATAGGTTGAATATACTGTAGCTAGCTAGTACCCAACACCTTATAATAGGTATAAAATACTGTAGCTAGCTAGTAGCCAACACATAATAATAGGTTGAATATACTGTAGCTAGCTAGTACCCAACACCTAATAATAGGTTGAATATACTGTAGCTAGCTAGTACCCAACACCTAATAATAGGTTGAAGATACTGTAGCTAGCTAGCAGCCAACACCTAATAATAGGTTGAAGATACTGTAGCTAGTATTACAACCGGCCGTGATTGGGAGCCCCACTCTTCAGCCCTCCACAGCTCTCTGTCTCTCTGTCTCTCTGTCTCTCTGTTACTCTTCAACTCTCCACTTCTATCTGTCTCTCTGTTACTCCACAGCTCTCTGTCTCTATGTTACTCTGTTACTCTTCAGCTCTCCACAGCTCTCTGTCTCTCTGTTACTCTTCAGCTCTCCACAGCTCTCTGTCTCTCTGTCTCTCTGTTACTCTTCAACTCTCCACTTCTCTCTGTCTCGCTGTTACTCCACAGCTCTCTGTCTCTATGTTACTCTGTTACTCTTCAGCTCTCCACAGCTCTCTGTCTCTCTGTTACTCTTCAGCTCTCCACGGCTCTCTGTCTCTCTGTTACTCTTCAGCTCTCCACAGCTCTCTGTCTCTCTGTTACTCTTCAGCTCTCCACAGCTCTCTGTCTCTCTGTCTCTCTGTTACTCTTCAGCTCTCCACAGCTCTCTGTCTCTCTGTTACTCTTCAGCTCTCCACGGCTCTCTGTCTCTCTGTTACTATTCAGCTCTCCACGGCTGTCTGTCTCTGTAATTACAGTACAGCTCCTCTCATTGTGCCTGCTGGAGAGGGGGAGAGGGAGAGAGAGAGGGAAACAGGTCAGGGATAGAGAGGGAAACAGGTCATGGAGAGGGAGAGAGAGAGGGAAACAGGTCAGGGAGAGGGAGAGAGAGAGGTAAACAGGTCAGGGAGAGGGAGAGAGAGAGGGAAACAGGTCAGGGAGAGGGAGAGAGAGAGGGAAACAGGTCAGGGAGAGGGAGAGAGAGAGGGAAACAGGTCAGGGAGAGGGAGAGAGAGAGGTAAACAGGTCAGGGAGAGGGAGAGAGAGAGGGAAACAGGTCAGGGAGAGGGAGAGAGAGAGGCAGACAGGGGGGAGGACTATTTGCACTAGGGCTATCCTTGACTAAAAAAAATATTTGGTTGACCAAGAGTCTGTTTTAAAAAACGTGTATTTTTCCATATATAGACACATCCTATGGATTTTAAGCATATCAACTATATGCACTGATCTTGTCTGATGCTTTAAGCTCACTGTTTGATTAAATCATGAAGACACACAAATGACCAGAGGGAGTCCGACCGCAATTGATTTGATTGTGTTCAGACTTGCTGCGCTGTGTTGAAAAAAGATGACAGTGAGTGACTGTGTAACTAGCGGCCATTGTCTCCTTCTCCTCCCTGCTGCAGCGGCCGCCTCAGAATATCAACTGGGTTTATCACTCTCTCCATGTCGCCGAAGCTGCCACATAATTACTGACATTTCTGACTGAAAAATCCCTGTTACCGAAATCCCTAAATTAGTTTATGAAAAACATTCCCTGTTCCCTCAACTCTTGCTCTCTTTACGTGATATCTGAATGCATGTCATGCACATGTCCAATACAGCCTGTAATCTGTTAGATTACAATATGCTGTTCAGTTGGGAACAATGTAAACAACAATAAGCGTACCAGAGAGTGTGTTGTAATGTGTTGTTGTGTTGTTGTTGTGTTGGAAAGCCTTTGTTACAGCAAAGACTTAAAACAGTCACATTTATTTTGTTTCTGCAATTTCTGAAATGGCAACAGTTTATTGATTGTTTACGCTAATTATTCAAGGATCATTTGATTTTATTTTTAAATGAAAATGCTTGATTGCATTTCAAATCATGAATGACTCATATGCTGTGTGATGATATGAACGAATGAATGAATGATTGATTAATTGATTGATTGATACACTAGCCTATAGAAGTATTGAAATACAGGCCTAATTAAGTTATGGTATTAAGACTAAACAGGATGTGCTCTTTGGCCAAAAGCTTGATGGAGTTTATACAAGGCTGCTATACTAAGTCTACTAATGATAATGACATTATCTACATGGTGGTTATACAAGGCTGCTATACTAGGTCTACTAATGATAATGACATTACCTACATGGTGGTTATACAAGGCTGCTATACTAGGTCTACTAATGATAATGACATTATCTACATGGTGGTTATACAAGGCTGCTATACTAGGTCTACTAATGATAATGACATTATCTACATGGTGGTTATACAAGGCTGCTATACTAGGTCTACTAATGATAATGACATTATCTACATGGTGGTTATACAAGGCTGCTATACTAGGTCTACTAATGATAATGACATTATCTACATGGTGGTTATACAAGGCTGCTATACTAGGTCTACTAATGATAATGACATGATCTACATGGTGGTTATACAAGGCTGCTATACTAGGTCTACTAATGATAATGACATTATCTACATGGTGGTTATACAAGGCTGATATACTAGGTCTACTAATGATAATGACATTATCTACATGGTGGTTATACAAGGCTGCTATACTAGGTCTACTAATGATAATGACATTACCTACATGGTGGTTATACAAGGCTGCTATACTAGGTCTACTAATGATAATGACATTATCTACATGGTGGTTATACAAGGCTGCTATACTATGTCTACTAATGATAATGACATTATCTACATGGTGGTTATACAAGGCTGCTATACTAGGTCTACTAATGATAATGACATTACCTACATGGTGGTTATACAAGGCTGCTATACTAGGTCTACTAATGATAATGACATTATCTACATGGTGGTTATACAAGGCTGCTATACTAGGTCTACTAATGATAATGACATTACCTACATGGTGGTTATACAAGGCTGCTATACTAGGTCTACTAATGATAATGACATTATCTACATGGTGGTTATACAAGGCTGCTATACTAGGTCTACTAATGATAATGACATGATCTACATGGTGGTTATACAAGGCTGCTATACTAGGTCTACTAATGATAATGACATTATCTACATGGTGGTTATACAAGGCTGCTATACTAGGTCTACTAATGATAATGACATTATCTACATGGTGGTTATACAAGGCTGCTATACTAGGTCTACTAATGATAATGACATTATCTACATGGCGGTTATACAAGGCTGCTATACTAGGTCTACTAATGATAATGACATTATCTACATGGTGGTTATACAAGGCTGCTATACTAGGTCTACTAATGATAATGACATTATCTACATGGTGGTTATACAAGGCTGCTATACTAGGTCTACTAATGATAATGACATTATCTACATGGTGGTTATACAAGGCTGCTATACTAGGTCTACTAATGATAATGACATTATCTACATGGTGGTTATACAAGGCTGATATACTAGGTCTACTAATGATAATGACATTATCTACATGGTGGTTATACAAGGCTGCTATACTAGGTCTACTAATGATAATGACATTACCTACATGGTGGTTATACAAGGCTGCTATACTAGGTCTACTAATGATAATGACATTATCTACATGGTGGTTATACAAGGCTGCTATACTAGGTCTACTAATGATAATGACATTACCTACATGGTGGTTATACAAGGCTGCTATACTAGGTCTACTAATGATAATGACATTATCTACATGGTGGTTATACAAGGCTGCTATACTAGGTCTACTAATGATAATGACATGATCTACATGGTGGTTATACAAGGCTGCTATACTAGGTCTACTAATGATAATGACATTATCTACATGGTGGTTATACAAGGCTGCTATACTAGGTCTACTAATGATAATGACATTATCTACATGGTGGTTATACAAGGCTGCTATACTAGGTCTACTAATGATAATGACATTATCTACATGGCGGTTATACAAGGCTGCTATACTAGGTCTACTAATGATAATGACATTACCTACATGGTGGTTATACAAGGCTGCTATACTAAGTCTACTAATGATAATGCCATGGTGGTTCTATACTAAGTCTACTAATGATAATGACCTGGTGGTTCTATACTAAGTCTACTAATGATAATGACATGGTGGTTCTATACTAAGTCTACTAATGATAATGACATGGTGGTTCTATACTAATGATAATGACCTGGGGGTTATACAAGGCTGCTAATGATAATGACATTGTGGTTATATACTAAGTATACTAATGATAATGACATTATCTACATGGTGGTTATACAAGGCTGCTATACTAAGTCTACTAATGATAATGACATTATCTACAGCTCCTTGGTGGTTATACAAGGCTGCTATACTAGGTCTACTAATGATAATGACATTATCTACATGGTGGTTATACAAGGCTGCTATACTAGGTCTACTAATGATAATGACATTATCTACATGGTGGTTATACAAGGCTGCTATACTAGGTCTACTAATGATAATGACATTATCTACATGGTGGTTATACAAGGCTGCTATACTAGGTCTACTAATGATAATGACATTATCTACATGGTGGTTATACAAGGCTGCTACACTAAGTATACTCATGATAATGACATTATCTACAGCTCCTTGGTGGTTATACAAGGCTGCTATACTAGGTCTACTAATGATAATGACATGATCTACATGGTGGTTATACAAGGCTGCTATACTAGGTCTACTAATGATAATGACATTATCTACATGGTGGTTATACAAGGCTGCTATACTAGGTCTACTAATGATAATGACATTATCTACATGGTGGTTATACAAGGCTGCTATACTAGGTCTACTAATGATAATGACATTATCTACATGGTGGTTATACAAGGCTGCTATACTAGGTCTACTAATGATAATGACATTATCTACATGGTGGTTATACAAGGCTGCTACACTAAGTATACTAATGATAATGACATTATCTACAGCTCCTTGGTGGTTATACAAGGCTGCTATACTAGGTCTACTAATGATAATGACATGATCTACATGGTGGTTATACAAGGCTGCTATACTAAGTCTACTAATGATAATGACATGGTGGTTCTATACTAAGTCTACTAATGATAATGACATGGTGGTTCTATACTAAGTCTACTAATGATAATGACCTGGTGGTTCTATACTAGGTCTACTAATGATAATGACCTGGTGGTTCTATACTAAGTCTACTAATGATAATGACATGGCGGTTATATACTAAGTCTACTAATGATAATGACATGGTGGTTATATACTAAGTCTACTAATGATAATGACATGGTGGTTGTCTACTAATGATAATGACATGGTGGTTCTATACTAAGTCTACTAATGATAATGACATGGTGGTTCTATACTAAGTCTACTAATGATAATGACCTGGTGGTTCTATACTAGGTCTACTAATGATAATGACATGGTGGTTCTATACTAAGTCTACTAATGATAATGACATGGCGGTTATATACTAAGTCTACTAATGATAATGACATGGTGGTTCTATACTAAGTCTACTAATGATAATGACATGGTGGTTATATACTAAGTCTACTAATGATAATGACATGGTGGTTGTCTACTAATGATAATGACATGGTGGTTCTATACTAAGTCTACTAATGATAATGACATGGTGGTTCTATACTAAGTCTACTAATGATAATGACCTGGTGGTTCTATACTAGGTCTACTAATGATAATGACATGGTGGTTCTATACTAAGTCTACTAATGATAATGACATGGTGGTTCTATACTAAGTCTACTAATGATAATGACATGGTGGGTCTATACTAAGTCTACTAATGATAATGACATGGTGGTTCTATACTAGGTCTACTAATGATAATGACATGGTGGTTCTATACTAAGTCTACTAATGATAATGACATGGTGGTTCTATACTAAGTCTACTAATGATAATGACATGGTGGTTCTATACTAAGTCTACTAATGATAATGACATGGTGGTTCTATACTAAGTCTACTAATGATAATGACATGGTGGTTATATACTAAGTCTACTAATGATAATGACATGGTGGTTCTATACTAAGTCTACTAATGATAATGACCTGGTGGTTATATACTAAGTCTACTAATAATAATGACATGGTGGTTCTATACTAATGATAATGACATGGTGGTTCTATACTAAGTCTACTAATGATAATGACATGGTGATTCTATACTAAGTCTACTAATGATAATGACCTGGTGGTTCTATACTAAGTCTACTAATGATAATGACATGGTGGTTCTATACTAAGTCTACTAATGATAATGACCTGGTGGTTCTATACTAAGTCTACTAATGATAATGACATGGTGGTTCTATACTAAGTCTACTAATGATAATGACCTGGTGGTTCTATACTAAGTCTACTAATGATAATGACATGGTGGTTCTATACTAAGTCTACTAATGATAATGACCTGGTGGTTCTATACTAAGTCTACTAATGATAATGACCTGGTGGTTCTATACTAAGTCTACTAATGATAATGACATGGTGGTTCTATACTAAGTCTACTAATGATAATGACATGGTGGTTCTATACTAAGTCTAATGATAATGACATGGTGGTTCTATGCTAATGATAATGACCTGGTGGTTCTATACTAAGTCTACTAATGATAATGACCTGGTGGTTCTATACTAAGTCTACTAATGATAATGACATGGTGGTTCTATACTAAGTCTACTAATGATAATGACATGGTGGTTCTATACTAAGTCTACTAATGATAATGACATGGTGGTTCTATACTAAGTCTACTAATGATAATGACATGGTGGTTCTATACTAAGTGTACTAATGATAATGACATGGTGGTTCTATACTAAGTCTACTAATGATAATGACCTGGTGGTTCTATACTAAGTCTACTAATGATAATGACATGGTGGTTCTATACTAAGTCTACTAATGATAATGACCTGGTGGTTCTATACTAAGTCTATTAATGATAATGACATGGTGGTTCTATACTAAGTCTACTAATGATAATGACATGGTGGTTCTATACTAAGTTGACTAATGATAATGACCTGGTGGTTCTATACTAAGTCTATTAATGATAATGACATGGTGGTTCTATACTAAGTCTATTAATGATAATGACATGGTGGTTCTATACTAAGTCTACTAATGATAATGACATGGTGGTTCTATACTAAGTCTACTAATGATAATGACCTGGTGGTTCTATACTAAGTCACCTAATGATAATGACATGGTGGTTCTATACTAAGTCTACTAATGATAATGACATGGTGGTTCTATACTAAGTCTACTAATGATAATGACCTGGTGGTTCTATACTAAGTCTACTAATGATAATGACATGGTGGTTCTATACTAAGTTGACTAATGATAATGACCTGGTGGTTCTATACTAAGTCTATTAATGATAATGACATGGCGGTTCTATACTAAGTCTACTAATGATAATGACCTGGTGGTTCTATACTAAGTCTACTAATGATAATGACATGGTGGTTCTATACTAAGTCTACTAATGATAATGACCTGGTGGTTCTATACTAAGTCTACTAATGATAATGACCTGGTGGTTCTATACTAAGTCTACTAATGATAATGACATGGTGGTTATATACTAAGTCTACTAATGATAATGACATGGTGGTTCTATACTAAGTCTACTAATGATAATGACATGGTGGTTCTATACTAAGTCTACTAATGATAATGACATGGTGGTTCTATACTAAGTCTACTAATGATAATGACCTGGTGGTTCTATACTAAGTCTACTAATGATAATGACATGGTGGTTCTATACTAAGTCTACTAATGATAATGACCTGGTGGTTCTATACTAAGTCTATTAATGATAATGACATGGTGGTTCTATACTAAGTCTACTAATGATAATGACATGGTGGTTCTATACTAAGTCTACTAATGATAATGACATGGTGGTTCTATACTAAGTCTACTAATGATAATGACATGGTGGTTCTATACTAAGTCTACTAATGATAATGACATGGTGGTTCTATACTAAGTCTACTAATGATAATGACATGGTGGTGCTATACTAACTCTACTAATGATAATGACCTGGTGGTGCTATACTAAGTCTACTAATGATAATGACATGGTGGTTCTATACTAAGTCTACTAATGATAATGACCTGGTGGTTCTATACTAAGTCTACTAATGATAATGACCTGGTGGTTCTATACTAAGTCTACTAATGATAATGACCTGGTGGTTCTATACTAGGTCTACTAATGATAATGACATGGTGGTTCTATACTAAGTCTACTAATGATAATGACATGGTGGTTCTATACTAAGTCTACTAATGATAATGACATGGTGGTTCTATACTAAGTCTACTAATGATAATGACATGGTGGTTCTATACTAAGTCTACTAATGATAATGACATGGTGGTTGTCTACTAAGTCTACTAATGATAATGACATGGTGGTTCTATACTTAGTCTACTAATGATAATGACATGGTGGTTCTATACTAAGTCTACTAATGATAATGACATGGTGGTTCTATACTAAGTCTACTAATGATAATGACATGGTGGTTCTATACTAAGTCTACTAATGATAATGACATGGTGGTTCTATACTAAGTCTACTAATGATAATGACATGGTGGTTCTATACTAAGTCTACTAATGATAATGACATGGTGGTTCTATACTAAGTCTACTAATGATAATGACATGGTGGTTCTATACTAAGTCTACTAATGATAATGACATGGTGGTTCTATACTAAGTCTACTAATGATAATGACATGGTGGTTCTATACTAAGTCTACTAATGATAATGACATGGTGGTTCTATACTAAGTCTACTAATGATAATGACATGGTGGTTCTATACTAAGTCTACTAATGATAATGACATGGTGGTTCTATACTAAGTCTACTAATGATAATGACATGGTGGTTCTATACTAAGTCTATTAATGATAATGACATGGTGGTTGTCTACTAAGTCTACTAATGATAATGACATGGTGGTTCTATACTTAGTCTACTAATGATAATG